>NW_027507790.1:204849784-205192252 GCF_037356315.1 Lithobates pipiens | reverse complement strand
TTACAGAGCTCAATTCTTTTAGGATCCGTGGGTGGATGGCATCAGGTCCAGGTGCTTTATCCACTTTTATTCTGTCTAAATATTTCTGGACCATATCACTTTTGAGCCATTGTGGATCATTCGGGGCTGTGTCACTACCACCCCCATTATGGACATAAGCTCCCCCATGCTCTTTTGTATACACAGAGCTGAAGAAAGTATTTAATAAATTAGCCTCCTCTTTGTCCCCAGTCACCCACTTTAGATTATTTTGCTATTTATATATTTGAAGAATTTTTTGGGGTTTGTCCTACTATCTTTTGCAATCTGTCATTCATTTTGAATTTTTGCATCCTTGATTTCCTTTTAACATATTCTGTTAAATTCATTGTAAACTTTAAATGACACTAGTGTTCCTTCATTTTTATATTTTTTAAAGGCTCTTTTCTTATTGTTTATAGCTTTTTTAACTTTGACCGTGAGACACATAGGTTTTATTTTTAGCCTTTTAGACGTATTGCCCATGGGAATATACTTTGCATTGAGGTCCCAAACAGTCTTTTTGAAGAATTCCCATTTCTGTTCTGTGTCCATTGATGCCAATATTCCCTCCAGTCTAAGTCCTGGAGAGCAGCCCTCATCCTTGGAAAATTTGCTCTCTTGAAGTTGAGTGTTTTTATTTTTCCCATATGTATTTCTTGCTTACAGCTAACATCAAATGAAATCATGTTACGATCACTGCTACCCAGGTATTACTTTATCTGAACATTAGTAATAAGCTCTGCATGGTTTGAGATTACCAGGTCCAACAGAGCTTCATTCCTAGTTGGCGCCTCAATAAACCGAACCATAAAATTGTCCTGTAATAGGTTTATAAATGTTTGCTCTTTAACTGCCCCAGCAGTAGCATTACTGCAGTCAATTTCTGGTTAGTTAAAATCCCCCATTATTATCACCATCCCAGCCCTTCCAGCCCTTTCCATCTGTGCAAGGAGCTAAGTCTCCACCTCCTCGTTAACATTGGGTGGTCTATAGCAAACTCCAATGATTAACTTTGAACTATGCAAATCTGTATGCAGCTCCACCCATAATGCTTCAGACTCATCACACTCTCCATCAACCAGGTCCTCTTTCACACTTGCTTCGAGATCACTTCTCACATAGAGACAGATCACGCCACCTTTCCTTTTTACCCTGTCTCTCCGAAAGAGTGCATAGCCAGGAATATTAATAGCCCAGTCAATAGCCAATTTTCATCAAAAACGATTACATCATAGCTCTCCTCATGCACCAGAGCTTCCAACTCACCTATTTTGCTTGGCAGACATCTGGCATTGGTGAACATACACTTTAATGCATTATTACATTTTGCTCTGGTGTTTTTCCATATAATTTTTAGTAGTACAAATGGCACTATAGTTTCCAATGGCTGTTTGCAACATGGGAACTTTCTTGTCATATGCCATAACCCTTCCCCTATCTATCCCCATTCCACCCTCCATTAATGTCTGACCCCTAACTGACCTGTCTGCCCGATGTAATTCTAGTTCACCCTCCACCCTCAATCCTAGTTTAAATACTCCGCCAGCCTTCCCATAAACCTCTCCCCCAGCACAGCAGACCTCCTTCCATTCAAGTGCAAACCGTCTTTAGCATATAGGTTGCACCCCAATGAATTTGCTTCATCATTGTATAATATCTGAGGTCGGTCACTTCACCAGGTATATGTAAGGGTCTGCAACCACTTTCACCACTTGCCACCCAAGGTATGTAAATGGACATCCTCCTTGGGTTGCAGTGGTTATAACGGGATGATGCCTGCACCTATAGGCATTATCTTGGTATCAATCTTTTCAACCGGTGATTCCGAGTAAGACAGAAGTGGCTAATTAGCCACTCAATCACTTCTGCCGGTTGTGAAATGAGGTCCCACCCCCCTGCCACTGCCTCTCCCGGGCTCTCCGGTCCCATCACGGAGGCCGGGGGCAATGTGGCTGGGAGCAATGGTGGCCCTGTACAGAGAGATAGGAACTGACATTGGTCCCCTCTCTCTGTAACCCTGGAAACCGGGAGCAATGAGTAGTTTGTCACTTACGGCTCTGCCTCTTTGTTTACCTGGCCATCAGCAGCCAGGAAAGCAGCCGATCAGACCGATCTGTGTCTCATCGGCTGTGTGGGAGGCTAGAGGAGAGATTTGGGGTCTAATAGATCCCAACTTTCTCCATTAAGAGGACCTGTACCTGCCCATGCTATCAGAAGGGATGAACAACATCCTTTGGCACCTCATGGCACAGAACTTTGTGAGGATCTGAAAAAAAGATTTGTTAATCTACATAAAGATGGCCTAGGCCAGTGATGGCGAACCTTGGCACCCCAGATGTTTTGGAACTACATTTCCCATAATGCTCATGCACTCTGCAGTGTACTGGAGCATCATGGGAAATGTAGTTCCAAAACATCTGGGGTGCCAAGGTTTGCCATCCCTGGCCTAGGCTATAAGAAGATTGCCAAGACCCTGAAACTGAGCTGCAGAACAGGCCTTACCATAGTCAACCAAATAAGTCGAGTGCACGTGCTCAGCCTCATATCCAGAGGTTGTCTTTAAGAAATAGATGTATGAGTGCTGCCAGCATTGCTGCAGAGGTTGAAGGGGTGGGGGGTCAGCCTGTCAATGGTCAGACCATACGCTGCACACTGCATCAAATAGGTCTGCATGGTTGTCCTCCCAGAAGGAAGCCTCTTCTAAAGATGATGCACAAGAAAGCCCTGAAACAGTTTGCTGAAGACAAGCAGACTAAGGACATGAATTACTGGAACCATGTCCTATGGTCTGATGTGACCAAGATAAACTTATTTGGTTCAGATGGTGTCAAGCGTGTGTTGCGGCAACCAGGTGAGGAGTTCAAAGACAAGTGTGTCTTGCCTACAGTCAAGCATGGTGGTGGGAGTGGCATAGTCTGGGGCTGCATGAGTGCTGCCGGCACTTGGGAGCTACAGTTCATTGAGGGAACCATGAATGTCAGCATGTACTGTGACATACTGAAGCAGAGCCTGATCTCCTCCCTTCGGAGACTGGGCCGCAGGGCAGTATTCCAACATAACAGCCCCAAACACACCTCCAAGACGACCACTGCCTTCCTAAAGAAGCTGAGGGTAAAGGTGATGTACTGGCCAAGCATGTCTCCAGACCTAAACCATATTTAGCATCTGTGGGGCATCCTCAAACGGAAGGTGGAGGAACGCAAGGTCTCTAACATCCACCAGCTCCGTGATGTCATCATGGAGGAGTGGAAGAGAACTCCAATGGCAACCTGTGAAGCTCTGGTGAACTCCATGCCCAAGAGCAGGGCTCAAGTCCTGCGTGAACACATGGGAACGGAGTTCCTGTACTTGTTCCACAACAGGAACTCAGTTCCCATTTGCAGCCGCGTCCTCCAAGACTTTGAAGTATGCGAGCTGTGTGGCAGGTGCTACACCAGCAGACGCCGACACAGCTCTCAATAGTACTGTAAGTGCTGCACACCAGGGGTGGACTGACCATTCAGGCAATGCCAGTAGGGGGCCCCATGACAGCTTCCTCTTTGATTTACCTGACAATCACAGCTAGCTGACAGGTAGATCAGGTCCCTGCTGCTAAGAGATTGTATTTAGTCAGACCTCTCGTGATGCACTGATGAGAGAACCCAGAGGAGGGGCACAGCTATTCTGCTCACAGGACATGCAGGGAGAGAGGTAAGCTGAGGGAGGAACATCAAGCAAAGTTTAATGCCAGGAGGGAAGTTTATGTGGAAATATGTGAAGGGTTGGAATAGCAGCGAGTGTGTGTTGGAGCCCTGCAGAGTTTGCAGCCCCCCAAGGTAACATACATCTCCTAAGCAGGAACACATCACTATCTCCCTAAGCATTCTGTCCAGATAATGTGCAGTTAATTTATGGCCTCTCTGTTTAACCCTGTGTTATCCAAACTCTGTTCAATGAAAAATGTAAACTCTCCACATAAACACTCTATATACAAAATAACATTCCCCAATAAAGATCAGAACATGATGTTCACATTTGCATGGAAGCACAATTGAATGAATGCAGATTTTTTAGATTTTTTTTATGTACTAACAGTTAAGCTTCATACACACAATACAAAAATTGGATGAAAAATACTACTTTTGAAGTGTTCGTGCATATGAGCGTATTTTATTTTTTTTGGTGGGGGAGTGGATTTTGGGTGGGAGTTCCCACACTTTTTTCCCCAGGACTTGACCCCTGCCCAAGAGGGTTAAAGCAGTGCTGGAAAATAATGGTGGCCACACAAAATATTGCCACTTTGGGCCCAATTTGGACATTTTCACTTAGGGGTGTACTCGCTTTTGTTGCCAGTGGTTTAGACATTGATGGTTGTGTGTTGAGTTATTTTGAGGATACACTGTTAAACAAGCTGTACACTCACTACTTTATATTGTAGCAAAGTGTAATTTCTTCAGTGTTGTCACATGAAAAGATATAATAAAATATATAAAAAACTGTGAGGGGTGTACTCACTTTTGTGAGATACTATATAATGTTTGGGGGTTCTAAGTAATTTTCTAGCAAACAAAAGTAGATTTCTAAATGTAGGAGCAAAGTGACAGAAATGGCCCAGGTGGCAAGTGATTAATTGCCACCCCACCCTATCCCTTCCCCCATACTTAAGCTGGCCATAAACCTATAGATTATCTGCAGATTTTCTATGGTTAGATGGGAAAAAGTGCAACAGATTTCTCCATATATGCTAACCTGTGTGGATGGAGGAATCTCCCACTGGGCCAAGCTTCAGTATCTTGCTAGTCGGCCCTGCTGGCTCTCAACCTAAACAATGAACTGCACCCAATCAGAATGTTCAGGTATTGTGAGAGCCAGTGGGGCCAACAAGCAAGATATGGAAGCTTGGGCCAGTGGGAGATTCTTCCATCCACACAGTTCAGCGTAGATGGAGGAATCTGTTCCACTTTTTCCATCTGACCATAGAAAATCTGCAGATAATCTATAGGTGTATGGGAAGTCTTAGACTGTCCTCACCCGATAAAGGAGAAAAAGTGAGCCCGCAGCAGTGCCAGAAGAAAATAGGCGAAGGATGATGGGGTTAACAGTAGAGAGTGGAAGTTCTGGAGGAGGTGCTAGGGTGCCAAGGGGAAAGAGCTGAGCAGAGTTTTCATATGCTCCCGGTGCATGATGGGAGCTAACAGATGGCCTGGGAAAAAAGTTCCCACCCACCCTCCCCTATAATTGTGCTTTGTGTATTGTGAATACGGTAGGTTGTGTGTTTTATTCTTTCATCATGACAGGTGCTGGAAAAGTGGATGTCGTGGTGGAGGCGGGTGTTGGTCTGTGCAGGGGAAGGAGATATGGCAGAAGAAAAGTTCGGGAACTATCGCTGGATGGGTCCTGATGGTGGTTTCTGAATAACTAAGGTTAGACGGAAAGTGTTATGGGGCACTGCGGACAGTGTTTGTTGCTGAACCTGGTTGTCAGCTTGAGGCCTATTATTACACTTGAAGAGGGACCGCAGTGCCAGATGGTTATTTGTTCAGAGGTTTACAAAGTGCCTGCACAGACCAATGCCAGATAGTTGTTTCTAACAGAAGTTTTATATTTTCTTGTTCAAAAGATTTATTTGTTTTAGAAATAATAAATAACAACAAATACAGAATATTTGACAAAACAAAAATATTAAAATATAACATTAAAGTATAAATGTTATATAAAAAAATAATTAAATACATAAATAAATATGCAAATAAATAAAAATAAACACACTAAAAGAAGAGAGGGGTGCTCCATCATTTACAACCTATGGAGATGAATGCAAATTATAACTACAGATATCTAAATAAAAAGGGAATAAAATACCAAGGAGGAATAATAAACATTCCAAAAGAATAAATAAAAAAGGTATGGTTATTATATAATCTAGAGAAAACTAGAGTATAAAATTATTTATATCTGAAATGTCAGGAGCTCAATAAACTAGAAAAGACAGAAATATATCAATTTTACATATTTGAGCAAAACGAAATCCTGACCTTAGGTATACTTCAATATAGATAACAAATACTGTAGTATAATTAAAGGTTTTTTGAAGAAGTATGGAAGAGAAAATGGTAAAAGGAGATGGGGACAGAAAGGAGGGGGAGAGACAATTATTTAACTCCAGGTATAAATTATAGTTTATATAGCTAAATATTATACCAGAAAGAGAGAGAGAGAAAGAAAAAAAAAAAAAATATATATATATATATATATATATATATATAAATTACCATGACAAGAGCGTTCGATTATCAAAATTATCTGACATATAGTATCTAATCCATGGTCTCCATATGTTATTGAATTTTGACAGACGATTCTTATCTAAAGCGTCCATTTTGGCATGTATAAAAGATTGGTTCATTCTAGTTTTGGTTTCTGAAATATTCACAACAGATGATTTCCATGCATTGGCTACTGTCTGTTTTGCGGCTATCAGAAACGTGAGGAATAGTTTGAATTGGTTCTGTGTGAGAGAATACGGTTTTAGATTAAGAAGAGCTAGCATTGGGTCTGGTGAAATAGAACAATCAAATAGTTTCGAGATAATCAGAAATACTTTTTTCCAAAATGAGTACACAATAGGACAATGCCACCAGATGTGCATATAAGTACCCTGTTCCGGACAGCCGCGAAAACAGAGGCCTAAATTATCAATTGTGAATTTGGCTAATCTGGCAGGAACCAAATACCATCTTGTAAGCACCTTATAAGATGTCTCAATTGCCAAAATGTTTGTGGAAGAAGATTTAGTATTAGACCAGATATGAGACCAAGTTTTGGGATCAATCGAGCGCTCAAGATCTTTTTCCCAAGTGGATGTATATGTAGGTACTATTGTGTTAGATTTAGTAATCAATTGAGTGTAAATTGTAGAGATACAACCTTTAGCGTGAGGTTCTTTGAGGCAGATTTTTTCAAATTGGGAAATAGATTGTAGATTTTCACTAGAATTAAGGAAAGGAGTATAAAAAATTTTTATTTGTAGGTATCTAAATAGTTCAGATTGGGGTAACCCCCGAAGTCTCACATAGTTCTGGGAAAGGTCGTATCGAGGACAATGATGTCAAATCATATAGGCAAGTATTGCCAGCTTTAGACAAGGCTTTAAAAGTTTTAGAATATATCCAGGCTGGGTAGAAGGATGGATTTTTATGGAAGGAAAGAAGTGGGTTATGCAGTGATTGTAAGCCATGTGAAGTTTTATGTTTATCCCACAAAGATAGAGAATGCCTAGTGATTGGATTTTTTAAAGTCTTGCGAACTGCAGGTTGTAACCATAGTAAATTGTTGACAATAAAAGGGTCGCAGTCAATAGCCTCAATGGATACCCATATAGGGATCTCCGTTGTCGAGTGATATTTTGTTAATTGTGCCAACTGAGCTGCTTTATAATATAATGTAAAATCTGGGAATCCCAGACCACCCATACATTTAGGGAGAACTAAGGTATTCTTATGTAGTCGGGGTTTTATTTTACCCCACGTGAATTGTATCTCCTTTTGCTGAATCAATCTGAGAAAATAAGCAGGGACATGAATAGGCAACGTTCTAAATAAATATAAGAATTTGGGAAGTATGGTCATTTTTATAATGTTAATTTTTCCAAACCATGAGATCGGTAGGGATGACCAGTTTGATAATAGGCTGATGATGTGTTTCAGTAAAGTTGGATAATTTGCTGCAAATAAATCAGAAGGATCAGGAGTGAGTTGGACACCCAAATATGGAAGACTGTGAACTACCCATTTAAAGGGTAGAGAATCTTGTAAAGTTTGTTTAACCTTTTCGTTAAGTGAGATATTAAGCGCCAGTGATTTTTGGACATTAACTTTAAGGCCTGAGATAAGCGAAAATTCCTGTAATACAATCATAAGGTTTGGGGCAGAAGTTTGTGGTGAGGATAAAAATAGCAGGATGTCATCCGCAAATAAGCATATTTTATGATGGCATCCACCTAAATCTATACCTGTGATTGTAGGTTCCATTCTTATTCTTTCTGCTAGTGGTTCAATTAGCAATGCAAATAATAATGGAGAGAGTGGACAACCTTGACGTGTCCCTCTCTGTATATTAAATTCATCTGATTTGTACCCTGCATATTTAATGTAGGCTTTGGGATTTTGATATAATGCGGAAATCCATTGTAAAAAGTGTGGACCAAAGCCCCATTTATTAAGGGTAAATTGCATGTAGGACCATGATACAGTGTCGAATGCTTTCTTAATATCTAAGGAAAGAAAGCAGGTTGGGATTCGACGTGCCTTAGCGGCATGTGACAGAAGTGCTGCACGTCTGATATTATCGCCAGCCTGTCGGATAGGTATGAAGCCTACTTGGTCCCGATGTATGAGGCTACCAATAATCTTATTTAATCTATTGGCTAAAATTTTTGCCAGAATTTTTATGTCTAGATTTAATAAAGAAATAGGACGGTAGTTTGACCATATCGTTTCATCCGTATGTGGCTTGGGTATCATGCAAATAATTGCAGACAGCGATTCCCTCCTGAAGGAATGACCCTCCAATAGGGAATTAAAGGTATTCATCAAAACCGGTGATAGGATATTTGCATAAATTTTGTAGTAGAGAGCAGAAAATCCATCAGGACCAGGCCTTTTGTTTAATTTCAGGTTCTTGATAACTTCAAGCACCTCATCAATAGACACAGATTCTTCCATCATTTCTAATTGTGTTTTAGATAAAGTTGGGAGGGATATGTGAGAGAAGAAATCATTTGCTTTGGATAGATCTAGCTCATTATCGGATGAGTACAAATCTTTTAATTGTGATTTAAATTTATTTAAGATTTTCAGTGGATTATTTGTATATACATCTCTGGAGGTCTTAAGACGAATAGGTTTGGTTGAGGTATGGCAGGATTTTAGAACCTTGGCTAAAAGTGTGTTTGGTTTGTTTGCATTCATATAGAAGTTATGTTGTGATCTTTTAATGGTTTTGTCTGCACATTCAGTAAGGAATAAATCAAATTCCAATTTGGCTTTATCTAAATCTGCTTCGGAAGAAGGATTGGGGTTTCGTTGAAATGCCATATGGCATGAATTAAAATTTGTTTCTAAGGTGTGACAAAGGGTTTTTCGTTCTCTATTGAATATATTGGCTTGTTGTAAACATATGCAAAAAAAAAAAAAAAAAAATATATATATATATATATATATATATATATATATATATATATACATACACATACAAATACATATGTATACATATACATACACATACATACACATAAAAATAAAATAAAATAAATACATATATATATTAAAGAAATACTCTAAGATAACAAAGGAAGTAGGTTGGATTTGTTGTTTAAAGAAGGTTAAGGAGAATATCTACAGTATCCTAAACAGTTATGCTGTGATATTATTAGAATTGCGAGGGAATTGACAGAAGGCAATGGTGGTATTGAGTCTGTTGACCTGTCTCAAAAAAGGGAGAAAAAAAAAGGATGTAATCTTGTCATATTGCATCTTTCAATCCATAGAATCAACTGGATCTAGGATAGGGGATTGAATGCGGCTTCTCTTATGAGGGCTATGATTTACGTTAGTTCCGGCGGTAGAAGAAGAGTTCCCAGGAGATGATGATGTTTTTTGGCTTGATTCGGCATAGTCTCTTTTGGTATATATCAGACCTAGATTCTGTAGAGTAGTTTGCAATTCTTTGGCAGTGCGACAAGTGTGTTTGTGGCCTTGGTAAGTGAAACGTACCGAAAAAGGGAAGCCCCATTGATAGATTATAGTATTGCATTGTAAAATTTGGAGGAGAGGCTTCAATGCTTGTCTTTTATTGATTGTTAGTTGAGATAGATCTGCAAATAGCTGGTAGTTGTGCCCTTGGAAAATTAAGGATTTTTTAATTCTTGCTGTATTTAGTATTAGTTCTTTAGTGCGGTAAAAATGGAATTTTACGATAATATCACGTGGCGGACCATCCGGTTTTTTGGGAGTTAAGGCTCTGTGGACCCTGTCCATCTCAAAGCGATCTGCTGGAATAGTTGGCTGTAGTTCTTGAAAAAGGGCAAGCATAGCCGTCTGTAGGTCTGTCACAGATTCAGGTATTCCTCTAATGCGTATATTCGATCGTCTCGCACGATTTTCAAAATCTTCTAATTTATCTTGTAAAATGGTATTTTCTTCTTTAAGGCTGTCAATTTCCGAGGAGAAATTTGATGCATGATTTTCCAAATCATCTACTCTGATTTCTAGCGCTGAAGTACGTTGACCCAAATCTCTAATCTCTTTGTTGTAATGTTACAGGAGGTGACATTTCATTTTGTGAAGGAATATCCAGTATTTTTAATTCAGGAGTGACAGTTTCTGAGGGGGAATTAGAGAGTCTGTGTGCCTTTAATGAAGCTACCTCACTATACAATGGAGTAAGAGGAGCTGGCTGCATTGTAGCTTTAAGATGAGCTGCCTTAGAGGAGGATGGTTTTAACGGCGCTCTGCTGTGTCCGTGAGGTGGCATTTGTTTGCCGTTTTTTGGCTTCATAAATGAGCTACAAGCCCCCAAAATGTCTCAAACGAGACCTAAGATACATCAGCAAACTTTATCTAATGTTTAAATGCGGAGGAGAATGTTACCTCCACTGTTATCAGGCTCTGAAGTCCCGCTGGAATCGGAGATCTAAGCCGACATTACCGCTCGGCTCAGCTCCGCGCATGCGCCCCCGAAGTTTTATATTTTCATGCAGATTTTATTGGAATTTATTTGTTTATTAGTTATTTAACCACTTCTGCCCCGGACCAATTGTCAGCCTAAGGACCAGAGGTCTTTTTACAATTTTGCACTGCACTGCTTTAACTGGTAATTGCGCGGTCATGCAATGTTGTACCCAAACAAAGTTTGCGCCCTTTTCTTCCCACAAATAGAGCTTTCTTTTGATGGTATTTGATTGCCTCTGCGATATTTATTTTTTACGATATAAAAGGAAAAAGACTGAAATTTTTTATTTTTTTTTATATATTTTCTAATTTTTGTTATAAGAAAAATCGAATGAACTAAATTTTAGTCATACATTTAGGCCAAAATGTATTCAGCCACATGTCTTTAGTAAAAAAAATGTCAATAAGCATATATGTATTGGTTTGCGCAAAAGTTATAGCGTCTACAAACTAGAGTACATTTCCTGGAATTTACACAGCTTTTAATTTATGACTGCCTATCTCATTTCTTGAGGTGCTAAAATGGCAGGGCAGTACAACCCCCTCCCCCAAATGACCCCATTTTGGAAAGTAGAAACCCCAAGGAAATTTCTGAGGGGCATGTTGAGCCCATTGAATGTTTTTTTTTCCCCAAGTGATTGAATAATGACACAAAGAAAAAAATAAAAAAAAGTTTACAAAAAGTTGTCACAAAATGATATATATTGCTCACACATGCCATAGTTATATGTGGAATTGCACCCCAAAATATATTCTGCTGCTTCTCCTGAGTACGGGGATACCACATATGTGGGACTTTTTGGGAGTCTAGCCGCGTACGGGACCCCGAAAGCCACTCACTGCCTTCAGGATTTCTAAGGGTGCAAATTTTTGATTTCACTCCTCACTACCTATCACAGTTTCGAAGGCCATAAAATGCTAAAATAGCACAAAACCCCCCCAAATTACCCAATTTTGGAAAGTAGACACCCCAAGCTATTTACTGAGAGGCATGTTGAGTCCATGAAATATTTTATATTTTGCCACAAGTTCCAGGAATATTAAAATGTTTTTTTTTTTGCACAAAGTTGTCACTAAATGATATATTGCTCACACATGCTATGGGCATAAGGGAAATTACACCCCAAAATAAATTCTGCTGCTTCTCCCGAGTACGAGGATACCAGATGTGGGGGCTTTTTGGGAGCCTAGCCACGTACGGGACCCCGAAATCCAAGCACTGCCTTCAGGATTTTAATATAAAACGCTACCAAAAAAACTGTTAGCGATCGCAGGGATCGATGTGACAGTGATCGATCGATACTGCACTTGGGTGGTCTGGGCGGAGGGGCAAAACGCAGGTGCTAGCAGGTATCTGGGCTGATCCTGCTAACAATGCATTTTTTTGGAACCCTAAACTGCTGGGGATGCTAGTATAGATCTGAACAGATTATGATCTGTTCAGATTCTATACCACTACAGGAGGTTTATGCTTTGCGTGTGGGTGTTAGCGGTACTGGCACTAACCTAGCGCTGCCTGGGGCGACGCAGACCCTGACCCTAAAACCTAATTGATATCACCGGGTGATCAGGGGGTTAAACCTTTATTGGGTAATAAATGGTGGGTGCCCTGATGCTATAAAAAACAAACTAACTAACCAGAGTCACCCGTAACACTTATACAGTGATCACTGGTGAAAGGGTTAACTGGGGCAATCAGGGGGTTAAAATCTTTATTAGGTAGTATATGGGGGTCCCTGACGCTATATAAAAACCTGATGGGGAACCTAAATAACTAACTGGCTAACCAGCGTCACCAGTGGCACTTATACGGTGATCGCTGGTGAAAGGGTTATCTAGGGGCAATCAGGGGGTTAAAACCATTATTGGGTAGTATATCGGGGTACCTAGCGCTATAAAAATCTGGCGGTGAACCTAAAAAAATAACTAGCTACCTAGCGGCACCAGTGACACTAATGCAGCGATCAGAAAAACGATCGCTTAGTGACACTGGCAAAAGGGGGTTAAAAGGTTAACTCTAGGGGCAATCAGGGTGTTAAACCTTTATTGGGGGGGTAGGGGGCTACCCTGGACCTAACACTAACTGCCCTGACAGTTTTTACTGTCACAACTGACACTAAATGCAGTGATCAGTAAATAAATGATCACTGCAATCAGCGACACTGTGACCAGGAGGTGGGGGGGGGGGGTTCGGGGGGCGATTGGGGGGGGGATCCGGTGGGATTTGTGTGCCTATGTGTACCTACATGTCAGTGTAGTGTTCGTGCACTTACTATTGTGTTCTCTTCGCAGTCCGGTCAAAAAGACCACCCCGAGGAGAATGACATCACTTCCTCCCTGCCTGTGTTTACAATACACAGGCGGGCAAAGCTTTTCATTCGCCAGGAGTGATTGAGAGGGGATGGCCAGAAACCAACGGCCATCCCCTCATCCCGGATCACTCCTGAAGCGAAACGGACCGCCGCATCCACCTGCTGGAGGGCAAGCACGTACATGTACGCTTGTGTACATGCTTGTGCCTGTCGGTGCCATTGTGCCGACGTACATTGGTAAAAGAGATAGGTTGGGGTTGGAAGGATCAAATCTGCCCCTGGAAGACGTCAGTTGTGATGAAACGGCGTAGGGAGGAGTGGCGTATTGACGTCACCGCGTTCCACGTTGAACCCGGAAGCAACGGGCAACGGGCAGCGTTTACGAAGCCGGCCGGCAATATTGTTGTTTGTAACACAGCGAACTGTTTTCTCAGTTTGATGTAAGTGCAACCTTTTATTTATTTATTAAACGTAAGAATTTACTACACTATGGCGTTTCTGTTTCTGTATGTGCCGGGCAATGAGTGGTGTGGCCGTAGGACCTGTCCAAACGTCTGAACAGAGCTTTATCCTCCTGGTGGTCCATGCGCAGAAGGAGTGCTTTCTTATTGTGGCCATATCTGGTCTCTGTGATGGGACCAGTCTAGCTGGTAAGCGGCAGTAATATTGGTGGTGGAAATCTGTTTTCTGCATCTTTGAGGACACCTTTTTCCTTTACCGGTGTGGTGTGTTTCACGGTAGAAACTACAATCAAAAAGAATCTATTTTTCTATATGAAATGAATTTTTTTGTGTGTAGATGGTGATATGGACTATTTTTTGACAATTTTTTGAATATACACATTCTTCTAATTAGAGTTTGGTATAATATTGTTTGATACTGGTTCTCTTTACTTTATTTTTCACAAATAATTTTATGGATCATTTTTAGCGCAGCTTTTTGAAAATTAACTAGGATTTGTTTTGTGGGTATCTCACTTATAAAGTTGCTGCTGCACTCACGGTAGAATATTTTCACATAATTTTATTTATCAATATTTCATTGAAGATTAGCGCTGTATTTTTTTGGGTTACAAATCTGTTACATAACAGTCATGTATCTTCCTGTAAATTCTACTTTGATCCAGTCAGAGCTTACACAAGGCTAATGACTCTTTCCCTGCCCCCATGGGCATAGCTCCCAAATGTGCCTGATTAAGGGCGCGTACACACGGGCGGACTGTTCGTCCAACTTTGTCCGCTGAACAGTGTTTGGGCGGACAGTCCGCTCGTGTGTGGGCTTTCAGCGGACAGTTTCAGCGGACAGTTGGACGGACAAGGTTTTTCGGAAATTCCGTAAAACTGTCCGCTGAAACCTTGTTTCAGCGAACAGTCCGCTCGTGTGTAGGCTTGTTCGTCAAACAAAGTTGCGCGCATGCTCAGAAAGGATTTTCACGCCGAAAGCTATAATGCAGTGTATAGGACGTCGTATTTTTCGTCCCGTCGTACGTGCCGTTCAAGTCATCGCGCACGGTTTCAGCAAACTGTTCGTCCGTCGTGTGTGGCCATGTCCGTCCATGCTAAGTTTGAGCGGACTGTTTGCCAAAACTGTTGGACGGACAAAGTTGGGCGAACAGTCCGCGCGTGTGTACGCGGCCTTAGAGGGACTGTCCCTGATTTGGAGCAATGTCCCTCTGTCCCTCGTTTCGGTCTGATCTATATAATTGTATATAAAATGCACTTTTTATCTTTCAAAAAGTGTTTCCCAGTGCTAAAAATTTCATCCAATTTCTAAAGTGCTGCATTTGTAAATTTTAAAAGCCAATATAAATGAATAATAGTGGTAAAAAAAAAAACCCTTGTGGATTTAATGAACTTTTTTTTTTTGGTCAATTCTCCTGTTACGGGGTGTGGCAGGGGCATGTCCTATGCCTACCTATGTTTACTAGTAGGCGTCCCAAATTCCCATTTCGAAATGTTGGGAGGTATGCCCATGCGACAACCCTCAGGCTTGATGGTTGGCAGTTCAGACACCCAGGGCAGCGTTGTGAGAGGACAAGGAAAGAATCACATGCTCCCTTGTACCCAGAAGTACCAGCTATTACCCTTGCCTGTTATGCACAAAATGATAAACTGGAGAGAAAAGGGAAGGTGAGAATAAGCAGCTGGTGGATGGGAATGGCATAGTAAGTGAAGCCATTGTTTTGTACTGTGTGAGCATGGCACAGTTATTTCAGTGTTGAATCATAAAATGAAGGAAGTGGTTTCTTGGGGTTGTCATTTTACTTTACAGATAGTACATATTCTTTGGTGTTAGAGGTGATAACTCCACTTCGCAATAAGATCTGCACCTCGGTCCAGAGTAAAGCTTAGTTTTAAATAACTATGAGAATGAAGCATTTCCTGACTCTGCAAATATCAGTCATATTTCTTCTGTCTCTTCTTGATGGACGTAAGTATATTTTTATTGGTTTCTAAATTATTAATGTTGTAGTAATTAACTGGTGGTTTGTAAAACTACAAATTAGTGATTATTGTTACCCCGCAGAAGATATCTAAACCGAACAAAAAAAAAAGCTAATACATAGCAGTTTACCAGTCCTCAGAGAGGGTGGCTGCATTAGTTTTTTAGACAATGCATTTTCTGCAAGAATAGAAAAATATCTGTGGATCCTTCCAGAAATTCAGTGCGCTTGCAACTTCATGTGGGAAATATAGAAGAAGAAAATACATCAAGTCTGCCCCTTTTTAAATTGTTTTTAGCAGGGGTCTCCAAACTTAATTAATCACTTTATCTCCAGAAGATTTACCGCCCTTCTTGACCAGGCCATTTTTATGCGATACGACACTGCATTACTTCAACTGACAATTGCAAAGTTGATTGACACTGTACCCAAACATGTATGTCCTTTTTTTAACCACAAATAGAGCTTTCTTTTGGTGTTATTTGATCACCTCTGTGTTTTTTATTTTTTGCGTTGTAAACATAAACTACCCACAATTTTGAAAAAAAAAAACATTTTATTTTACTTTCTGCAATAAAAGACATTCAGTAAAATGAAAGAAGACAAATGTCTTCATCAATTTTCACCAATATATACTCTGCTACATATTTTTAGAAAAAAAATCCCAATAAGCATATATTGATTGGTTTGTGCAAAAGTTATAGCATCTACAAACTATGGGATATATTTATGGTATTTATTTTTATTTTTTTACTAGTAATGTTGGCAATCAGCAACTTATAGCGGGACTGTGATATTGCAGGGACAAATCGGACACCCAACTTTCACACTATTTGGGGACCAGTGACATTATTGCAGTTCTAAAAATATGCACTGCCACTGTACTAATGACACTGGCAGGGAAGAGGTTTACATCGGGGGGTCAAAGGGTTAAATGTGTCCCTAGCTGGTGATTCAGTATAGTGGGGTAGGTGCTTTTACTAGTGGAAGATATGCGACCCGATCTGGGGGTGTCATTAACAATGTATTGACACCCACAGCGGATCACAGAGGGCAGTGTGAACTGCCTGCGGGAGATATGAGGTGCGGGAACAGGCGCTGGAATCGCGCTGGTTCCCGCATTGCTACAATCTGAACCCAGGCTCTATGACCCACTAAGTGGCACTCAAAAGACTATAGCAAAGTTAAATATAACAGGTGCAACTAGAGTCTCTGTGAGGGTCTTTTCACATGGGCGAACCGCTCAGCGTGGGATCACTCCACTGATCCCCACTGAGCAGGTGGATGACAGGTCTGTCTCTGCTCACTGTGCAGATATGGACCTGTCAGAGTCCCTCTTTCCTCTATGGGGAGATCGGATGCAAATGAACCGCCTGTCCTTTTCATTCGGTCTGATCTGGATGGAAAATAGGGTCTACATCCATCTGGTTTTGTTTTGGGAAAAGGGAAAGTGAAAAAGGGTGCAAGTTTATCCACTAATACCGGGTCACTTTTATTTGACCACTATAGCTTGCTGTTGACTGCTTTGTAAATGTTTAAAGATACTGCGAGTATTTCTCAAAAGTTTAATTAATATATTATGATCAATTACGGCAGCCAACAGCAATTGGTCCGGACCAGCATCATTTTTCTGTGTTTGTTGTGTGTGTTATTCATGTATGTCCTGTTGAAAGTCTGTCTTTCTTGATATATGTATTGTCTATTTATATATGGGTATTCTTTATGAATTGCTTTTGGTTTTTTAGTAATTTAATTGTGGTTAATAATGTAATTTAATATATAAAAATAAAAACATAATTTTTGTATGAATTACTGGTAACTTTATCTTGAAAACATTTTTGGTGCCAGAAGTAACCTCTTTTGCAATTTGTGTCTTTCGAACTGCGTTTTTTTCTTTTTTCATATGCTATTTGGTTACGGCACCAGTACCTTAATTAAGGATTTAATAGTGGTCAAATAAAAGTGACCCGGTATTAGTGGATAAACTTGCACCCTTTTCCCCTTTCCCTTTTCCCAAAACAAAACTATTGGTAAATTTTTTGATCACTATGGTCATTTCTTGCAAGTCCACCCCATAAATATATCAAAGGCATTCTCAAATTGTTTTTTGTAAATTTTATTATAAGTATAGGTTATGGCTTTTATGTTGGGAGAGGAGATAGATCAAGAGATAGAGACAGCTTTCAGCACAGACACACCCCAAACCTTTCTTCAGGATGATGAGATAAAAAATAAATTTAAAGAACATAAAAAAACTGTTGATTAAACATCTAAACCGAAAGTGGGATGTGTCTTCGCTTGAGACCTATATCTCTCACCGTATGGTTCCAAGAGGCCTGAGGGAGAAAACTATCCCAGCAGAACACTTGCATACGGATAGTTTCCTACCTAAATGGAAGGAACTGTGTATTAACTATGGCCTAGCTGTCATGGGATTAATAGTAGAAGAGGAAAAAATTCAACTAACCTCTATACAATTATCTATAACGGAAAGTGCAAATAATCTTGAAAGGTTTAAAGAGACAGGTGAATTCATTAAACAAAATGAAATCTTAAAAAAGGAGATCGAAAAAGTTCAGCTAAATTTAAAGATAACTAAACAAGCAAAATTTAGGCGTGACCTGGCAGATTTTGATAAAGATGAGGTATTCAATTTAACAACACTACGAGGACGTAGTAGATCACAGCGACGAGGTCGTCGCCATTACTCAAGACCGAATAGGAATAAATCTAGGGCTGCAACTAACGATTATTTTCATAATCGATTAGTTGGCCGATTATTGTTTCGATTAATCGGTTAATAACCTTTAAAAAAAGAAAAGTGGGTCAAATTGACGTTCATTTTCAATCACAGTGACAGGAAAATTTAGAAATAATAGAAAACTTCTTGTCAAAGGAATTTTCAGACAGTGTTTGTGGTTTTCGTTCAGAAATTACATTCATTTTAAAAACAAAATGTTAAAAATAAGTGAAAATTTCAAACAAAATTCTTTCATTCAGCGAATGTACAAAGATTTTTCGTCTGAATATTCTCATCTGGAAATTGATCCATGTGGCCAGCATAAGGCTTGGTACACACCTATGCAGTTTGCTTTTGATCTGTTTCTGTAGTGCTTTTTGCTGTGCGTTTTGATTTTTGCGCACGTGATTTTACAGCAATTTGCATTTTTGCCTTTTCTTTGGGCAGATTAAAAAACACAAATTGCAGTAAAAACACATTACATGCTTTTCTGCAGCTTCTCCATTGAAGTATATTGAATCAATAAAGCACCATTTTGTAGTGCATTTCTGCAAAAAGCACCAATAAACACATAGATGTGAACCAGGTCTAAGACGTTTAGTAACATGATGGGGTTAAAAAAAATAACCCTTTATAGTGGAAAAAAGCAGATAATCACTACTGTAAGGGGTTAAGCTTTTTACTGTAGAACAGTGAAAGTAATATTTACAGTAGCGATTATTTGCTCTTTTTCTACTATAAAGGGCTCATTTTAGTTTTTTTTAACCCCATTATGTTACTGGCCGATTAATCGATTATGAAAATAGTAATCGATTAATTTCATAATCGATTAGTTGTCGATTAATCGATTAGTTGTTTCAGCCCTAAATAAATCACATAGTGAGTCAGATGAGGACACACGAAAGTCTGTTATTTTTTTAGATGTAGAGGAGGGGAAGTCAACAAATAGCCAAGTGATACCTCCAAAAGTAAAGATAGGCCCCAAAAATCAAAAATCGTCAAAAACACCCCAGGAAAGAACGTACACAAGGAGTCAGAAGAGAGTTTAATTAATCAGATCTCAATGCAAAATAAATTAGATATGGAGGACAAAAAGATAATTAATCTTATGGATTTAAATTTGTCTACTAACCATATTAGCCTATTACAAAAGGGGATGACTTTTTCTCCAGTGTCAAATATGGACAAGTTTACAGTCTATAAGGATGTTACGTAAAGTGTTCTTTTGTTCCCTGTATACATCAGATTCAGAGGTAAAGGCCCATTTATTAAATGCAGAGGACCAGAGAGCTCTGGCGATACTAAACTCCCTACTTAAGGAAAATGAGGGACGGAGTGAGCAACCAGTCTCTATAAAAAGACCAGCAAACTTGAAAATTTGGTCTCCAAAAATTCCACCATTATCCAGGAATAAGTGGTTAACCCTCTTTTTGGATATGGTACAAGCCGATCTAGAAAAAATAGACTGGTCTCTCCGATCCCCCGATAACCTCTCAGTGGGTGAACGGCAGGCCCTTAGTGATCTGAAAGATAGAAAAAGCATAGTAATAAAAAAGAGTGACAAAGGGGGTATTGTTGTTCTTATTAATCAACAACAATATGAAAGAGAGGTTAAATGCCTGCTTGGCGACAGTATGACATATCAGAAATTAGACGTTAACCCCTTCCCTAAATTGGTTGAAGAATTAAACCGTAAACTGACATTTGCTAGGGACGAGGGACTGTTGCCTGATCGCGAGTTCCAGCATCTGCAAGTATGTGAGTACAATGTGCCAACCTTTTACATTATTCCAAAGGTTCACAAAGATTTAGAAAATCCCTCGGGCAGGTCTATAGTCTCAGCCTGTGGTGGTCCTCTGGAAAGGATTGGGCGCTACTTGGACTCACTGTTGCAAGATCCCGTCAAGAAATTACGATCTTTTGTTCAGGATACCAGACATGTTCTGGCAAAAATTCTATCTCTGGAGGTCTATAGCCAGCCAGGTGAATTGTGGCTGGTAGGCATAGATGTAGAATCGTTATATACCTCAATACCCCACAATGTGGGAATACAGGCAGCACTACACTCTTTAGACAAGACTTACCCAGATTCAGGACCGCAAAACGAATTCCTGATGGAATTGTTAGAATTCGCCTTGACAAATAATTTCTTTCAGTTCCTGTCAACATACTATCATCAAATTAGAGGTACCTTGATGGGGGCGGCATGGGCTCCGTCCTATGCTTGCCTCCACCTAGGCCTGTGGGAAGAAGAAGACATCTATTCATCCTCGTTGTACCGCGACCACACCCAGGTGTGGTTGCGGTACATCGATGATGTATTGATGATCTGGAGGGGCTCCCCAGAACAGTTACACCAATTTATGAGTGAGCTGAACACAAGCTGAAACATCAGCAAATACTCTTTTGTATGCGACTAGCCATCATCCACACTGGCTCAAAATGGGATCCCAGTGGGCCAATTTCTACGAGCCAAACGGAATTGTGCAAGTGCTGATGACTTTAGACGGGAAAGTAAGGAACTGTACAAAAGATTCAGTGAACGTGGGTACTCTCACAGGCAAATCAAGAGAGATAAGAAGAAAGTAGCATTGAGGAAACGTGAGAGCCTTTTGATAGGCCCACCTACGACAGAGAAAGTTTCACAAAATATAGCAGAGCCAGTGAGAATTATAACAAATTATGGGTCCCAGTGGGATAAGGTTAGATCAATCCTGGATAAACACTGGGGCATCCTCACAAATTCACCAGGCCTGGCTAAAATAGTAGGTCAATCCCCTAGTCTTGTAGCAAGACAGACTAGAAATTTAGGCGATATGCTAATTAGCTCAGAATTTATTAAAGATACAGACCCAAATTGGTTGTCAGAGTACCCACGATCTAAAGGAATGTTTCCTTGCACTACGTGTCAAATCTGCCCTTATGTGCATCGAACTTCAGTCTTTACAGATGCTACTAACCAGGAATCCTTCGAAATATGTGATTTGATCAACTGTGCAACAACAAGAGTGATCTATTTAATCACCTGCCCCTGTCCTAAAATATATGTTGGTAAAACTAAGAGATCGCTAAGAATTAGGATAGGTGAACACATACGTGAAATCAAGAATAAGAGTAAACCACCAGAGAAACCATTAGCCAAACATTTTGCTATGTACCATGATCATAACCCAAAGGGTATGACAGTGAAAGGTATTTATGCCTTAAAATTACCCAGCAGGAGGGACGACTTTGAGCACATCCTTTTACAAAAAGAAAAATGGTGGGTGTATCGATTAAAATCGCTTGCTCCTTTGGGCTTGAATACAGAGCTGAATCTGCAGGTGTTCTTAGAAGTATGAGATCTGGGCTTCGTGCAATAGCGTCCCAATTTGGGGATTATATTGTTTCTAGCCCAATTCTTGTATAGGAACATGACCATAAATCTTTCATATTAATAAGACATAGAAACTAGGATGGAGATATATACATACAAATATATCTCCTTGTCCTCTTCCTCTTTTCGTATCTCTCCCCTCTATGTTGTCTGAGTGTTCTATGTAGTACAGTGATGTCTGGTTGTGGGGACTTTTGCTTGAATATAGGCAATAGTCACAGTGAAAGTTTTCTCATTTAGTCGTTTGTCATTTATCCTATACATTTACTTTTAAGAATTCCCAATTGTTGAAAAAGATATACAAAAAATAGACAAGATCAAGCCTTAGTTGAGGAATTTCTTGATAGACTCATTACTTCATTAAAAACATGCGAAAATAAAAGTTGATAGATTAATTAACAAACCTGGACAACCTGCTTTAAAAGGACGTGTGACTGTGTGTTAATGATCGTCCGAGATGAAGCTACGCTAATAGCCAGCGAAACGCGTTGACGTCACACCAGGACACTGGACGAGCCTTGCATAGGCTGGAGACAGGGGACGCAGCCTGGCTAGCAGAGAGTCTCTTTTCTAAAAACCGGCTACAAAAGTATCCCTTTCCCATAAAGACCGGAGCTTCTATACGCTTCCCTTTGCTCACGCGGGTCATATAAGGTGAACTCCTAACAGCACAGGACTACAAGTGCTGATAAAAGCAATCCACATTGGAAAATAAATGATCGATATGCGGTCGATCCATGTGTGTGGCACACTGAGTGGACTTTGCTGAATGCTGGACAATAGCTCCTAGGATACGCCCGCTGAGCGAACGGTAAAAGGTTGGACTTCTTGTTTTTACTCTAACTGAGAATCAGACAACAGGGCTTTGGAGAGCCGTGGTAACGTATGAGATATATACCCGAACATTTAAAATCTGCCAATGAACTATTGGGATATCACAGTGTCCATTGATGCAATTGTAATGAATTGCCTTTGTGTCTGAAAAGCTCAGTTGGCTTGTAATATACTTACCTTGTGTGGCTTTGGTTTTAGCCTGCTTAAAGGAACTGATGTCAGTACTGCAAAAAAAATTTGTGAAACAAAGTAGCATGGTCTAAACGGAAAATATATTCACATGGAACTTGTTTATACTAATGTTGGTGAATGAACTTGCACCTTATATTTATTAGTTAAAGAACCCTCTGCTACAAAACTAGGTAGAAACCAGGCTGATAGCAATAGTTGTAGTTTAATTATCTGCCTCCCCCTCCTCCCACCAGCTTGCTGTTGACTGCTTTGTAAATGTTTAAAGATACTGCGAGTATTTCTCAAAAGTTTAATTAATATATTATGAACAATTACGGCAGCCAACAGCAATTGGTTCGAACCAGCATCATTTTTCTGTGTTTGTTGTGTGTGTTATTCATGTATGTCCTGTTGAAAGTCTGTCTTTCTTGATATATTGTCTATTTATATATGGGTATTCTTTATGAATCGCTTTTGGTTTTTTAGTAATTTAATTGTGGTTAATAATGTAATTTAATATATAAAAATAAAAACATAATTTTTGTATGAATTAACTTTATCTTGAAAAAATTTTTGGTGCCAGGTGCAGTTTGTGTCTTTCGAACTGCGTTTTTTTTTTCTTTTTTCATCTACATCCATCTGGATTTCACGGACAGGATTGGATCAGATAGCAGCGGGTGTCACCGCTGACATTCGCTGCTCTATAGGAGTGAATGGAGTGTCCGATCAGGTCCACCTGAAGGCGGACCTGATCAGAAAGCCAGTGTGAAAGGGGCCTAATGAAATCAACTAACTCAGAAGAGTAACAGGGTCCATGTGTGCACACGACTTCTACAGTGGGTGTGATTATGTGTGCCTAATGTATAGAGTACCCCCTGAAGTTGGCTGAAAGTACCTGGTGCCGAATAGTTAACCTTGGCTGGTTTTAGCTTAGGCCATTCTTTAGGTGGTGCACTGTCCTCTTAAGAGTGTTAGTTTGTACACTACTGTGCAAAAGTTTTAGACGGGTGTGAAAAAATACTGTAAATTAGGAATTGTAGAAATGGTTGAGACTATAAATAAAAGTTTCAGATTCACAGGACGCAATCACTGTGTTTAAAATGTCCGTTCTAACAAAATTTATTATTACATTTTATTTCATACATAGATAAGAAAGGGGTGGGATGTTATTAAAAACTAACAAATAGAAATATATTATTAAAAACTATGATAGAAATAATATAACAATTGCAAAAGAAAAACCTTCAGAGGGGAGGGGGGAGTAAAGATAGAGAGAGCTTCTAGCAGAAGTTGTCTGTGTGTTAGGTGAAGGTTACAGAACACGAACAAGATGGAGTCTCTTGTGCTTAAATTAACATTCCATGTCAGGATTGTTTTCAGAATCTCTGACAGACTGCTTGATGTTGAGGGGCTCAGTGAGAGGAAAAACTATCACTTCCAGGACTCCTTGTTCCTCTTTACACTGAAGATAGTTCTTACTGACATTAGCTGTATGTTTGGGGTTGTTGTCCTGCTGCACAATAAATTTAGGGCCAATCACACACTTCCCTGATGGTATGACTAAGGCTGGGTTCACACTGAAGCGATGCGGGAAAGCCGCAAATCCCCGGCGGGTTCCCGCATCGCATGCCTCCCGCCGGCAGTTCACACTGCCCTATGCGGACTGCTGGGAGTGTCAGTGAAACCTTAATGACACCCCCAGATCAGTTCGCATATCGCAGTGCGATCTGTAAACTCGGACAGGAATCGGATCGCATAGTGTGAACACCCATGCGATCCGATTCTGCTGCGGACCAAAAAAAGGGTCCTGTGCGAGTTTGGAGTGGGTGCGATGTGAATTCAGCCATACTATCTGTATGGCTGAACTCGCATCACACAGAGATCGGATGTGATTTGCACTGCAGTGCGAAGCGAATCACATCCGGGTCTCCCAGCCGCAGCGGTGTGAACCCAGCCTTAATGGACAAGTATCAGTGATGGCTGCTGTTTTTTTTTGTTTTTGTTTTTTTCAATTTAGTTTTTATTGGAAATATTTTCAAAACATAACAGAAACATACATTTCCATACATATTTGACACAAAAGATTGTTGTAAGTGTATAAAATTCCAGAATATCATGATAGTACCGACAATCAGCATTGAATCTTGAGACAGCATATACATATCACACATGGAACATTTGGACTAATAGTCAACAGCATTAATTCAAAGTCATATAATCTGGCCTCCAGGTGATTAGTGTAATATTTAAAGCGGGAGTCCGCCGGGAGTGCGCGTTTTTTTTTTTTTAAAAAGCCAGCAGCTACAAATACTGCAGCTGCTGACTTTTAAAATAGTGACACTTACCTGTCCAGCGCGCCCGCGATGTCGGCACCCGAAGCCGATCTCTCGACCGTCTCTCGGGTGCTGCCGCCGCCATCTTGGGTATGGGAATCAGGAAGTGGAGCCTTTCGGCTTCATTTCTCGGTTCCCTACTGCGCATGCGCGAGTCGCGCTGCGCAATGAGGATGGACCCGCTGCCTCTGGGATCTGTGTGTTTCCCAGCAGGAAGCGGGGGACTTTCGGAAAGGGGCGTAATCTACGCCCCTTTCCGCAGAGATCTATCCAGGAAGTGGGTGCAGATGCCTGTACTGTACAGGTACCTGTACCCCCCTCCCCCCTGAAAGGTGCCAATTGTGGCGCCGGAGGGGGGGAGGATTCCAATGAGCGGAAGGTCCACTTTAGGGTGGACCTCTGCTTTAACTATTGCAGTCTTTCCTTTACACGTAAGGGGATATACACATCTCTAAGTTAGGAAAGTAGGTATATGGAAAGGGTAAAAGAAAAAGAGAAAACAAAAGAAAAAAAGAGAACTAAGAGTAAAAAGTCCTCTAACAATATGTGAGTGTAAGCTGAAGGGTAGTATATTACCAATTTAAACCTCCAGTATGGACCCATAGTTACGTATTCGCTATTGTACAGCATATATGACTTCTTGCCTTATCTCTCGAAAATAGTGGACTCGCTCTATTGGGCAAACATCAGTATTTACTAGTATAATCTCTCGACTACTGCGGGAATTTTCCTATCCAACACTTCCACCTACTATCAACCTTTCCCTTAGAACCTAACTTTACAGCCTCCCATTTGTAATGCGTTTGCATTATAGGATATATATCCGAGGTGTTTGGGGGGACATCACTCTTCCACTTCCTAGTAATAAGTAACCTAGCCGCAATCAGTATGTGCGTAACCACCATGCGAAACACCTCAATTCCTAAATTCAAAAGAGCCAGGCTATTCTTTGGATATGTAATCAACCCAGTAATAGAGGAAATTAATCGAAACACAGCATTCCAACAACTAGTTATATGTTTACAGGTCCACATGATGTGCATAATGTTACCCACCTCTCAACACCCTCTCCAACATAAAGAGGAATGGCCTGGGAAAAACTTATGGAGACGGTATGGAGTCAAGTACCATCTCAATGTGATTTCCTGAGTCAATTCTCAATGGTTCACACACTTTGATGATTTATATACAGTGTATGTACAGGGCTGTTTGCCATTGTTGAGATGTGAATGTGGTCTCCATTTCTGTCTCCCATTTCTGGAATGGTAACTACTTAGGTATAAGTATAAAGGTGGCTTTGTGTTGAAAGAGTGTGTAAAAAATGGAGATCCCTTTTGGAATAGCAGCAAAGGCTGTGAAAAATTTCCACACTGTCTCATGAATATACAAATGAGGAACCCCTAACGGTTTTAAGAGATGGGAGATTTGGTCATATGTGTAGCGTTCACTGTTTGGAAGGTCATATTGTTCTTGCAGCTGTAGGAATGTTTTTAGGAAGTTGTTATGAAACATATCACTTAACCGGGTAATCCCCCTGAACGTCCAATTGATAAGTCTAATGTTTGGAATAGCACCCTCAATTGTAACCAAAGGTATTGATACTTCTATTTGTTTGTCTAAAGGCGTTAGGTACCGCAGAGATCCCTCCAAGCCTGTAATGAGGCCCGGAGTGTCATGGGTAAGTTTTGCAAAGGAACAGGGCTCCAACTATCAAGTAAAAGAAGATGAGAAAGATCTCTAGTGGGGCTTAGGGTCTGTTCTAGCTTACGCCATGGAATTTCCGCTCCACATATGAACCACGTTCTAAGTTGAGTGAGCAGAGATGCAAGGTAGTAGTCCAGCAGAACTGGGAACCCCATGCCCCCCGCCCCCCTATGTTTGGCTAATATGACTTTAGTACATCTCGGTTTTTTTGCATTCCAAATATACTTTGTCAGTATGGAATCCAGTGCTTTTAAATGGGTAGTCTTGAGGGGTATCAGGAGAGTGCGGAAGATGTATAAGATTTGGGGGAGAAGTAACATCTTAAAAGATGCTAGACGTCCAGACCATGTTAGTTCAGATTTAGCAAGTCGAGTGTTTTTCAAGGTTAATTTCTGTATAAGGGCATGATAGTTAGTATCCGCTAACTTAGAGGGGTCTTTGGTGATTTGGAAGCCAAGATAGGTTATTTGTCCTGTGGTCCATGAGTAAGGGAATTGGAGTTGTAGTCGATTTTGAAGAGCAGGTGGAACATGGAAAGGGAGGATCAGTGATTTGGTGAAATTTACTTTATAATAGGAGACTCTACTAAATTCGTTAAGGACTGTTTGGGCATTGAATAAGGAGTGTGACGGGGAAGTAAGGAATAAAATAACATCGTCTGCAAATAAGTTTATTTTATATGGTTAGGGAAGGAGAAACCTGTGATATTTGGATGGGATCTAATTTTTTCCGCTAGGGGCTCCATAAGAAGATTAAAAATAAAAGGGCAAAGGGGACACCCCTGTCTAGTCCCGTTGGAAATTGTAAAAGGCCACGAAAGTGTATTGGATGTGTATACCTGTGCGGGAGGTGCAGAATATAAAGCTAATATGGCTGACAATATAGGCCCCCCAAGGCCAAACTTTTTAAGTTCTTTTTATGTAATTCCAGTGTATCCTGTCGAACGCCTTCTCCGCATCCAAAGATAGGAGCAGAGGAGGCGTCCGACAGGAATTAGCGCAGTGGAGGATATCCACCACCCTGCGAGTTGCATCCGATGGTTGTCTACCAGGTGTGAAACCCGATTGAACAGGATTAATCAAAATAGGGATGAATTGGGCTAGTCTCTGGGCAATTATTTTAGCGTATAACTTAACATCTGTATTTAAAAGTGAGATTAGGCGGTAATTTGTGGGTTCATCTGGTCTTTTCCCTGGTTTGGTTATAGTGACAACGTATGCTTTAAGCATTTCAGGGGGGAAAGAAGATGTCTGTATTGCATGAGCAAACTTATCTTTTAGAGGAGACATTAGAATGGGGGCAAATGCTTTGTAATAATCATTTGGAAGCCCATCTGGGCCTGGGGATTTGACAATCGGTAGAGAGTGGATTGCGTTCTGTATTTCTAGCGGTGAAATTGGTGCATTTAAGGATTGTAGCTGTTCCTGTGAGAGGGCCGGGAGAGCTACCTCCTGCAAAAATCCTTGTATGTCTAATTCTGAGGGTTGATGGGTGTTCCCATCCTGCTGAAGATTATACAGGGTAGAATAATCATTATCGAAGGCATCAGCAATACCCTTGGGATTAATGATTTTGCTATTATCTACGGAGCTTTTAAGATAAGGGATTCTCATACGGGCTTTGTGTTCTTTTAATCTATAGGCCAGTAATTTACTTGCTCTATTGCCCATAGCATAGTGATTAACCTTGACAGCGGTGATATATTTATCATAGCGTTCTAAAAGCATACGTCTAAGATCACAGTGGATGTCACGATCGTCCTGGCGTCTCGTTTGCGCACGAGAGACTTACCCATAGAAGTTTGCTGTCAAGGACCCGTCGTGCTCCGTTAATGCGCGCTAGAGCGATCGGACGCACTCGCGTCGCCTTGAACGAACGCACGCGTGCACGTGGGGGCATGAACGGGCGCACGTCCACTCGCGCACGCTGACTCGTCGTGCGACCGTTTGGCGCCCTACAGCCTTCTTAAGGCACTCGCTCCCTTCCACTCGTGCTGACCAGTCTACAGCGCGTTCGGAGATCCTACTACCCTATACCTGTATCTGCTACCTTAGTTCCTGTTACCCGGCTTGACCTTGACCCTGATCCGTTGCTGCCTGCCTACGACCTCCTGCTTGCCTGACTACGCCTCTGCCTCATCCCTCTTGTACCACGTTGACCGCTACCTGCTGACCCGGCTTGTACCCGACTCTGCTGTTCCTACCTACCTGGTTGGATATCCTGTGACTGCTGTACCCGCTGACGTCCGTCTGCCAGCCAGTCTACCACTTGTGCCTGCCTACACCAGTCTCTTGTCTTCAGCTTCTTCTGCTCGCTGTTGGTGTCCTGCTGCCCATCCGGACCAGCATCTACCCGCCAGGCACTTGTGCCCCCTGAACTGTTGAGCTTCTGTTACCATCTCCAGGGGTTCTTTAGCCAGGGGCTACGAGGGGCCGCTTCCTGCATTCCGGGCTCGCCTACTAGGTACGTGACAGTGGAGTTTGGTCAATTTATCTGCCAGAGCAACCATGGGTGCGACCTTATTCTGCATTTCAAGTGATTTAATCTCTTGTAATAGGAGATCTAGTTGTCTAGTTTTTTGCTTGTTAATTCTCGAATTTAGTTGTATCATTATGCCTCTTATGTATGCCTTATGGGCACACCACAGAACTGTTGGGTCAGAGACTGAGGGTGAATTAATATCAAAATATTCTCTTAATTTGTTTGATATGAAGGTCGCATGTTCGGGTACCCTAAGCACAGTAGAATTGGCCCTCCACACAAAATCCCCCAAAATAAGCGTTCCCCTCCGCCACCGCAACTGACACTGGAGCGTGATCAGACCATGAGATGTCATGGATGGCAGAGGAGGACACCTGTTACAACAGAACTCTATCTACTAGAATCATGTCAATACGAGAGTAGGAATTATGTCTGGTAGAGTGGAATGAAAAGTTTCTTTCTCCTGGGTGCTGACACCGCCAGGCGTCGTAAAGTTCCTCTGAATTAAAAAGTATTTGTAATGAAGACAAGAGCCGTCTGGCCCTAGTGGTAGTGTCAATTGCATAGTAAGCAGTAAGGTTGAAATCACCACAAACCACCAGGCCCCCTCTCTTAACAGTGGATATCCTCTTTAAAAGTCGTTTCAGGAAGCGTATCTGGTGGGAGTTTGGAGCGTAGAGACAGACGATCGTGTAGATTTTGTTATTTATGTCACCTATTAAGATCAAATATCTCCCTTCCTTATCAGGGATTATCTCTAGCACCTTAAAAGAAACAGTATCTCTAATGGTGATGGCAACTCCTTTGTTTTTTTGTGTAGCAGAAGCAAAAAAGATCTGGGGGTATCTGGGGTGTTTTAAACGGGACTGATCAGATGGCAGCAGATGGGACTCCTGGATGCAAAGAATATCAGCCTGTAGTCTCAGAGCCTCTTTCCATAGAGCAGTTCTTTTTACAGGGTGATTTAAGCTGTGAGTGCTAAAAGAGATTATGTTCAACATTTTACCTTACCATCAGACGATAGGTAGTTGCATTCGTATTGGACATGGTTGCGTCTAGAAAGGATCTTTAAGTCCATATTCGAGAGTACAGTTCCGCAAAGTAATGGGAAGTAAATATGCTCAGTACAGAGGTCCATCCTGGAGAGAGTAGAGTAGTAAAAACAAAAGAACAAACCAAAACTAGCAAAAACAAACATAATGGAAACAGGTGAAGGTCTGTATCCCAAACAGTAGGAGTAAAAAGAAGGAGTACATATTGAATCCTGAAGCAGTAGAACTGCCCAACAATATGGTGAAGTATACTGTCTTAGACATCTAAGTGGCCATGGGAACTAGAACGTCGCACTAAAGTGGTAGCGTAGGGTGTTCAACTAGTATGTTTTCATTTCTTAGCTTTGTGTTTGCGGGAAACTATTTGCCAGGAGTTATTGGTATCCAGTTTAGCAGTGGAAGCCGGGCTAGCTGTTGATGGTTCTGGAATGATGTCCCATGTCCGTAACAGAGCCAGTCCCTCTTCTAACGTGTTTACTACCTCGGTGTGATCATCCTTCAAGATAGTTAGGTTTGAGGGGTATCCCCAGCGATATACAATGGCGTGGTTACGTAATGCCTTAGTGATTGGAAGGAGAGTTTTGCGTCTTTGCATAGTGTGCTGCGATAGATCAGCAAAAAGTTGTATAGACATATATTTTTCAGGCGGTTTCCTGTTTTTCCTAAATGCTGACATAAAGCGCTCCTTTACATGATAGAAATGTATTCTCATAAGAACATCTCTAGGGATGTTATCAGGCAAGTGAAAGGGCTTGGGGAGCCTATGTTTTCTGTCAATCACCACATCCGACTCTTCCAGCTCTGGTAAATAGGCCCTCATCAGTTCTTGTGCATACTGAAGCAGTTTCCCAGGTAGGAATGATTCTGGGACCCCTCTAATTTTTAAGTTATTTCTTCTAGACCTATCCTCAAGGTCTGCGACTTTAGACTTAAGCCAGGTCACCTCCTCAGATTGTTCGTTGTGTGCGTCAACTAGGGAGTTATACGAGGAAGAAAACTTCTCCATCTTTTGCTCCACCCTCTCCCCCAGTTCGCCCATGTCTGCTTTGAAGCCTCTCAAGCAGTGCATGATGTCCACATGGAGAGAGCTGTGGAGTGAAACAAGCATGTCCCGCAATGTGGTATCCGAGACTGGCTGATCATTTGTGGGGAACGTTGTAAGAGACTCCACCAGTTCCCTGGTGTCGTCCAGGCCTTCCCGGTCATCGCTCACCTGATCGCCGTCGTTGTGGGTGGATAGTCGTGGTTTCGACTTCGCTGGGCTCCCAGACAGTGGGGTGGAGATCCCATTTGTCTGCCGGTCCATCGCTCTGCGGGAGCTTGGGCTAGGTGTCGTAGTATCGGAGCCGCTGGGTGAGGTTGGCGAGGCCTCGTCATCTCCACCTTTGCTCCGGCCGCATTCTTTCTGCGAAAAGAAATGAGGGAGTTTTTGGAGCTGCGAGGCTCCTTTCCTCTTCCTTGCCATGCCGGAACATTGAGGGGTCTTGTGCCCATGTGGCAGGGTGGAATTGGCTCGGTTGAACTCCTCCGTTGTGGTTTGTTCCCTGTTCTGGCTCGGAGTTGTGCCTATGCGACCATGCAGTAGCTCGGTAGCCACGCCCCCTGTGGCTGCTGTTTTTTTTTTCACCCCCCAAGCGGCCGGGGCCATCTTCCCCCTGCTGTTTGCCGGTCAGTCAGGCACTTACCCCATCGAGGCTCCATGTCCTCTCCTCCATAGGTGGCTTGCAGCGTGTGGCTCCTCCCCTCCTCTTAGGCATCCAATAGGATCACCTGCCATTTCAGCCAATCGAGTGATGAGGGGAGGATCTCTCTACTAAATTAAGCAGTTGCCTAAGGCCTCGCACTCACAGGGGCCTTGTGACCGCCTAATTTGCCTAATTGAAGAGCCGCCTCTGCTGACAAATATGCCACTGCAGAGGGTTAATTCTGCCTGTGAGCTCCATGGCCAAGCAATGGAGAGAGGATGGGGCCGTGGATGTGTCTTGGGGAGGAGGCGGGGCCAGCAATGTGTTGTCCGTGGAAGGAGACTCGTTCCAGCAGCCAGAGCAAAATTATAATAGAAATTAAATATTCCCGCTGCTCCAGAGATGAAGATTTCCCCCTCCCCCTGCATCCGGCATCTGGTAAGCAGAGGGGAAGAGGAGGGTCCCGCCGGGGAAGAAGCCTCACCAGGACTGTATGGAACCGATGGAAGGGGGAGGGAGAAGAGAAGAGGTATCTGGGCTGCCCCTCTCTGGGGCTGTCAATTAGGGTGGGGGATCTGGGGCTCCAGCTGTGGGGAGAGGTACAGCTACCATACCACGACCCCTTATCCAGCCAGCTACCACCAGCACGAGAGATAGCTAGGCCCCATCCCTGCTTCTCTAGCATCCCTCAGCCACAGCCACTGGCCTTTATATTCACCCCTGCCCCATCCCCCCAACTCCCTTTTTCCTGATCATCAGTGCTGCATCAGGGCAGCTCAGTCCTGTGCCAGTGTGCCAACCTGTGATTGACAGCCCCTGACCCCTCCCTCTGCCCTGCCCTTACCCCCCCACCTATGCAGGGCTCCACTGCGTTGTCAGTAGATGGAGAGCACTGAGATAGAGAGCACTGACACCAGCACCAAGATAGAGAGCACTGACACCAGCACCAAGATAGAGAGCACTGACACCAGCACCAAGATAGAGAGCACTGACACCAGCACCAAGATAGAGAGCACTGACACCAGCACCAAGATAGAGAGCACTGACACCAGCACCAAGATAGAGAGCACTGACACCAGTACTGAGATAGAGAGCACTGACGCCAGCAACGAGATAGAGAGCGCTGATGCCAGCATCGGGATAGAGAGCACTGACGCCAGCACCGAGATAGAGAGCACTGACGCCAGCACTTTAAAGCTCTTAATATATGCAATTTATACCGTTCATCCTTTTATAGCTTGAATTATTTTTCCCATTATGGGCGTGAGTGGGGCCTCATGTCTAGGTATTGCCTAAGGCCTCACAAAGCCTACATCCATTCACCCCAGAAGGCTAAAGCTGAAGAGAGGCTGAACCATTGTGGACCTTTCATGTGTCTGGGGACCTGGAGCCGCCTCTGTTCACCATGCTTCACTGTTGCCTGCAGACACTCATTATTTCACCACTCTCCAGCCCTTTGTGAACAAACTGCCTCCTGCTACAACCATATATTTAAAATTTTGACTCATTGGTCCAGAGAACCTGCTGCCATTTTTCTGCACCCCAGTTGCTATGTTTTTGTGCATAGCTGAGTTATTTAGATTTGTTTCCATGTCAGAGGTATGGCTTTTTGTCCGCAGTTCTTCTATGATCACTGCTGGTCAGACTTCTCCAGACAGTAGATGGGTGTACCTGGGTACCACTGGTTTCCACTGCATCTATGGCCCTCAACCCTGCCTGTTAATTTGTGCTTGTTCAAAAGAGCTTGAACAGCACGTCTTGAAACCCCAGTCTGCTTTGAAATATTTGCCTGGGAGAGACCTTGCTGATGCAGTAGAACTACCTTGTGCCTTGCCATCTGTCTTCTGCAACCTCACCTTAGAAGCAGAGCTTGGCTGTTTCTCACCCAGTTTAAGTCTACTACACACCTGTTTCTGTTTCAGTTAATGGCTGTGTTTCAACCTACATATAAACAAATTGATGATCATTATCACCTGCTTGGCATAAACTGGTTAATCATACACCTGACTAATGCCTCGTACACGCGGTACGATTGTTGGTCAACCGAGCGTCTGATTTTTGTCAAAAGGGCTTTTGCCAGGATCTTGTCTTGCATACTAACGGTACACAATTGTCATTTCCCAAACACAAACATAGTGACATACTACAAGGAATTTCAGCTCTTGAGCGACACTCTTTGGGCCCCTTCTGCTAATTCCGTGTTTGGTGAGCATTGATTCTGAGCATGTTTGTACTTTCGACTTCTGTGTGACGGATTTGTGTACTGATCCTACGAAAATCTGACGTCAAACCGTTGTCTGCCGAAAATTTACGGTAAGATATTAGGACAACAGTCTATCAATAGGCAATCCCCTGCCAACCGTGTGTATGAGGCTTAATCCTACAAAATCTCTGACTTTGTGCAAGTTTACAAAGTATGTAAGTGAAAGAATCGATGCCGGTTTAAAGCCAAAGGGTAGTCACTCCAAATATTGATTTGATTTAGATTATTCTTCTGTTTGCTCACTTGATAAAAATAAACAATTAATATATATATTTGTGAAAGCATTCTTACTTTACATCATTTCTTCACACCTGCCTAAAACGTTTGCAAAGTACTGTATGTAGATGAGACAAGAGGGGAGACAAGCGCAAACTCCATAGTGTAGTAAGTAAGATAATTAAATTTATTTAAAAAATGCACGTGGAAAAAACTTGTGCTAGGTGGAAAAAACGAATCCCCTTCTTCAGGACTGAACTGGAACGCTTGTCTCTCTCTCCTCTTGTGTCTATGCAGTTATGCAGCACTCACCCATGCTCATCTAAAGCTGCACCTCTTTAGTTAGAAAAATTGTGATTGGCGGCTACCTGTAGGCTATAAAACTGAAACCCGAGCCACATCCCAATTATAGAGAGAAGAAGCAGAAAAGATGCCCCAGAGATTTTATGGTCAAGGGATATAGTCAGATACAGGAGTATAAAACATATATACAAAAGTACAAAATATATTAAATAAATTTTGTACTTTTGTATACAGTTACTGAGGTGCTTATCTAATAGTTTCTTGAAACTATCAATGCCCCCCGCTGAGACCACTGCCTGTGGAAGGGAATTCCACATCCTTTCCGCTCTTAAGGTAAAGAACCTTCTACGTAGTTTAAGGTTAAACCTCTTTTCTTTTAATTTTAATGAGTGGCCACTAGTCTTGTTTAACTCCCTTCTGCGAAAAAGTTTTATCCCTATTGTGGGGTCACCAGTACGATATTTGTAAATTGAAATCATATCCCCTCTCAATCGTCTCTTCTCCAGAGAGAATAAGTTCAGTGCTGGCAACCTTTCTTTCATAACTAATATCCTCCAGACCCTTTATTAGCTTTGTTGCCCTTCTTTGTACTTGCTCCATTTCCAGTACATTCTTCCTGAGAACTGGACAGCATACTCTAGGTGCAGCCGGACGAGAGTCTTGTAGAGCGGGAGAATTATCGTTTTATCTCTGGAGTTTATTCCCTTTTTAATACATGCCAATATTCTGTTTGTTTTGTTAGCAGCAGCTTGGCATTGCAGGCTATTGCTGAGCCTATCATCTACTGGGATCCCCAGGTCCCTTTCCATCCTGGATTCCCCCCAGAGGTCCCCCCCCCAGTGTATAGATTGCATTCACATTTTTCTACATTGAACCTCATTTGTCATGTAGTTGCCCACCCCATTAATTTGTTCAGATATTTTTGTAAGGTTTTCACATCCTTCGGGGGAAGTTATTGCCCTGCTTAGCTTAGTATTGTCTGCAAATGCAGAGATTGAACTGTTTACCCCATCCTCCAGGTCGTTTATGAACAAATTAAACAGGATTGGTCCCAGCACAGAACCGCGGGGGGCGCCACTATTCACCCCTGACTATTCCGAGTACTCCCTATTTATCACCACCCTCTGAACTCGCCCTTGTAGCCAGTTTTCAATCCATGTATTCACCCTATGGTCCATGCCAATGGACCTTATTTTGTACAGTAAACGTTTATGGGGAACTGTGTCAAATGCTTTTGCAAAATCCAGATACACCACGTCTACGTGCCTTCCTTTATGTAGGTGGGAACTCACCACCTCATAGGGTGAATACATGGATTAATAGATTGCTTTGGCAAGAGCGATTCTTCATGAATCCATGCTGAATACTGCTAATGATACCGTTCTCATTACTAAAATATACGTTCTGCTTCACCTCTTTAGTTAGAGCAGATTTTTATGTTTATAGCACCTTGAGCTCCCCGTCTAACTGCTATAATTTCTTTGGTTGCTTTTGTATTCAGTTGTTATTTCTTATTTTTGCTTCTTAAGCCTGTGTATAGGTAGCAGTAGTCATGGTGCCTTCCTAATTCTTTACCATAGACCTGTGGGATTGGAGTTGGGCTATATTGAGGGGTTGTGTGCTGTTTTGTGTCTTTAGGCTCCTCAACCTTATATTTACTGTATGTAGATGTGCAACTGGGTAAAAGCAGTCTTTATGGCGTTAACTGTATGCGTGGTGATAGTTTAGACGTGTAGTTCAGCTCACCACCACTGGTAAGCAGGTTTCCAGAATTCTCAGGCCTCACAATCTATTCCTTACTGGCTCACCCAGGCTGTAGGCAATGTGGTGTGGCCAAATAACTCATTTACTCAGTCCTGTAGTCTCTGGTATGGGCACAGATACATAGTATTGGTTCTGTACTGCTCCAGGTCCCCAGACACATGAAAGGTCCACAATGGTTCAGCCTCTCTTCAGCTTTAGCCTTCTGGGGTGAATGGATGCAGGCACCACTGGCAGCAGGTTCTCATTCGCACACTCCAACCTAAAGACTGTTTCACACCTATGCAGTTTGCTTTTGATCCATTTCTGCAATGGTTTTTGCAATGCGTTTTACATTCTTGCACACTCGTTTTTTGTTTTGTTTTTACATTTTTGATGCATTTTGAATTTTTCGTTCTTTTTTTTAAGGCAGATTAAAATAATGCAAAATGCATCAAAAAAGCACTACATGTGTTTCTGCAGTGTGTCCACTGAAGACTATTGTACCAAAAATGCGTGTTGCATTTAAAAAAGTCCCTGACCCTTTCCAAAAACGCAGTGGCTGAAAAACACGTCGATGTGAACATGTCCCATGGGAAACTAATGGTAAATGGATTGTAATGCTTTTTTGCAAAGTGCACTAAAAATGCATCCTCTCTGAGGTTCCCAATAGCTCTTGCTCTCTTGCCCTCTGATTGGATCTGATCTGACTGCCAAGAAGAAGGGGTAGGAAAAGAGTGAGTGGGAGATTACAGAGAGCTGCTCTTACACAGATTCCAGCTGGGGGTGAATAGGGCATCGAATTTGCACTGCATCGTTTGCTGTTCCCTGATTACACCCACAGCCTGCTCCTCTGTCTCTCATCGGCATCACAGTTGTGAGGGTGGCAAGCGGTGGGTATGAGTACACACAGAACCACACCAACTCTGCTGCAGACAGCCACCCAGTAGGGGGGAACACATAGGGTTGCCACCTGTCCGGGATCACCTGGACAGTACAGGTTTTGGTCTCTGCCTGCCTGAGACTCGGGCACATTATTCATTTCAGATAGGGTTGCCACTTTTTCTTCAAGCTAAACCCAAACACCTTCGCGGCACACCGCAATTTTTTTGTAGTATACGCTTTAGGATTGTAAAATACCTTGTGTTACCCAAAGAGAGTAGTAATGAGGTGCACTACAGTGAAAATGTCTGTAGAGCAGTGGACGGTGTCTGTACAGCAGTGGACAGTGTCTGTAGAGCAGTGGATGGTGTCAGCAGAGCAGAGGACAGGTGTCAGTAGAGCAGAGGACAGGTGTCAGTAGAGCAGTGGGCGGTGTCGGTAGAGCAGTGGGCGGTGTCAGTAGAGCAGTGGGCGGTGTCAGTAGAGCAGAGGATGGTGTAAGTAGGGCAGGGGACAGTGTCATTAGAGCAGAGCACAGGTGTCAGTAGGGCAGTGGATGGTGTCAGTAGGGCAGTGGACGGTGACAGTAGAGCAGACGTAGGTGTTAGTAGGGCAGTGGACGGTGTCAGTAGAGCAGAGATTGGTGTCAGTAGAGCAGTGGACAGTGTCAGTAGAGCAGTGGACGGTGTCAGTAGAGCAGTGGACGGCGTCAGTAGAGCAGTGGACAGTGTCAGTAGAGCAGTGGACAGTGTCAGTAAGGCAGCGGACTGTGTCTGTAGAGCAGTGGATGGTGTCAGCAGAGCAGTGGGCGGTGTCAGTAGAGCAGTGGGCGGTGTCAGTAGAGTAGTGAAGTAGAAAGGATGTAGCTGGATAGCAAATTATTCAACTTTATTTCAAAAATTTTATTAAAATCATAGCATCTAGGCTGGTAAACAGACTAACTGCACAGCCGCTGACATGTTTCACACCGAACGCGGTGCTTAGTCATAGCTAATGAGCAGAATATACATACAGAGCTATATACACACACACAAGCAATTAGAAAAATGAATAAAATACGTGTATGACAAGATAGCAATTAAGGAAACACCTGTGAACATCCAAAGTCTGAAGATTAACATTTAAATGGATGAAAGGAAAAAGCCTTTTTCACCTAAAACACCATAATCAAGCTGACACGTTGAAAGCATACATAATGGTAATAAATGAATGACATGATAAATCTTATCCTTAGGTGAAGAGGTATAGGTGTAACCTAAAGAAATAAAAAAATGGCATAAGTAAAAACATTTTTCATTTTGTATGTAAAAAAAAAAGGTTATATTTTCACACGCATTGGCAGACACACAAAAAAAGAGAGAAAGAAACAAACTCTCAATGTGTGTGCATGCCGATGCATGGGGCTCATTGAATGTCAAAATCACCAGAGAAAAAACGCACAAAAAATATTCCCTAAAAATGACACATCCCAAAAAAGGTTTCATAATAGAAAGATTGTATATATGGAAGAAATCTACTTATCCAAATCATTCCCATAAACATCATTCACAGAAACGGGTAAGTTTCTCCGATTTGGATAACGACAGTATGAATGACACCATGGCGGCCACCGCTTCCGATTCCTCTACAGATCCACCTGATCGGTCAACAAATGTTAAGCATCAGCTGGGTGTCATTAAAACACCCTGTTTAAACGTGGGTGCACAGAGTTCCACCAAAAAGAAAAAGTTGAAACTTTCAAGAAAACAACAAGGGGCGGCCAAAGACACATATGGAGCAACCAAACATAGTTACAAACTGAGAGATCTGTTACGGAAATAGTATCAAACGTAGTGAATTTGTCAAGCACTGTCCTGAATTCTGCTGAAATATCGCTGTTGTCTAAAGGACTGAATTGTTGTCCAGATAGGCATTTTGATTTATTCGGGACAGTTTTAGATATGAATAAATTTGTGCGTTCTCTCACCTTGAAAAGACATTATTTTGGTGGTACTGATGATGGGGCAGCTGTGGATTCTGGAAACTGCGATCCTGCGACCGCTGCCATTATGGGTGAGTCTTGTTCCCCTCCTAGCTTTTCTGAGCAATGTGCTCTTTGCAATTTGAAAGATTTGGCTATTGAGTCTGCACTTGCCCCTATGGAGATGTTGGGTGGTCGCACTACCATCCCCTTTCGATTAAGGTCAGACTTCTACCCGATTGGCTCCAGGGGCAAGGACATGGACCTTTTTCAAAAGTTAGTGGCGAAGGACCTGACTCATCTGGCTTGCAGTCGCAGAAGTCGCTCCAGACCCAATAATTTATCTAGTGTTGAAAAAGAGGCTCTTACCCATCTGAGTGCCAACAAATGTATTGTGATAAAAAATGCCGATAAGGGGGGCTCTGTTGTAGTGCTAGATTCATGTACGTATAGGAATGAAGCAATCCGCCAATTGTCGGATGACAGAACTTATTTGAAGTTAAAGGGGGATCCTACGTCCACCTTTTGGAAGGATCTTAATGCACTTTTGGATAGAGCAGTCACAGCAGGCATTTTCACTCAAGTTGAGAGAGATATGTTTATCCCTGACGCCCCGGTCATGCCCATTTTTCATCATTTACCCAAGCTGCACAAGGGTTGTCAACCCTTGTTAGGTAGACCTATAGTGGCAGGCATTGGGTCACTGAATGAGCGCTTGGGGGAGTGGGTTGATTACCAGTTACAGCCACTGGTTTCTGATTTACCTGTTTTTATGAGAGATACTAAGCAGCTTTTGTCTGATATTCAACCTATTAAATGGGATTCGGATTTTGTGCGGATTACTTGTGATGGGGCTAGCCTTTATTCATCTATCCCCCACTCTCTAGGCATACAGGCCGTAGCCTTTTTTCTTAGACATCATAGCCAACACTCCTTGGTGCACCAAGAGTTTGTTTTATGTTGTTTAGTGTATTTATTAACTCACAATTTTTTTATGTTCGATGGGGACTACTATCTCCAGAAGGGCGGGGCCTCGATGGGCTCCACATTCTCCCCCTCCCTTGCTAATTTGTACATGGGTTGGTGGGAGAGGTCCCGCATTTTCGGCGCTGGTTGTCCCCATCGTTCTGAGATTAATGCCGCGTACACACGGGCGGACTGTATGGCGTACTTAGTCCGTCGAAACACATTTCAGCGGACAGTCCGCTCGTGTGTGGGCTTCAGCTGACTTTTTCAGCGTGCAGTCTGGCGTACTAAGTATTTCGGATTTTTCGAAATTCTGTCCGTCATACTTTGGTTTCAGCGGACAATCCGCTCGTCAGTATGCTAGTTCGACGGACTAAGAATGGCGCATGCCCAGAAAGGATTTACACAGCGGAAGGGTGCTTTGCTGTGTATTGGACTTACTATTTCTAGTCCCGTCGTACGTGCTGTACACGTCATCGCGCAAGCTTTCGACGGACTGTTTGTGCATCCGTGTGTGGTCAAGTCCGTTCAGTCGAAAGTATGACGGACTGTCCGTCGGATTGTATGACGGACTAAGTATGCCATACAGTCCGCTCGTGTGTACGCGGCATAAGTTTATAGACGACTTAATCTTTGTGTGCACCAGGAGTGTTGGTGAATTAGATGAATGGCTTCTGTATCTTAATGACAACACCCTCAATCTTAAATTTACAGGTGTTATGGACCCTAAGCAAATTGCATTTCTGGATGTTGTTCTGATGGGTGAGGGGGAATCTATTTCCTCCAAACTTTTCAGGAAGCCTTCTGCTGGTAATTCCTTGTTAAGGGCTGATTCAGGCCATCCAAGGCATACAATTAAGGGCATCCCTGTGGGACAGTTTTTGAGGTTAAAACGGGTATGTAGTGATGAATCATCTTTTTTGGAAGAAGCCTCTGCTATAAAAAAGCGTTTCATAGAAATAGGTTATTCAGCCCCTGTACTTGATAGGGCGTTCAATATAGCCCTTAATATGGATAGATGTCATCTCCTTCGTGATAAGGTCAAGAATGGAGATGGGAAAAGGCTGGTATCTGATAAATCCATAAAAATTCCGATGTTCTCCACGCCTTCAGCATTCAATGCCCCAATTGGTTACAGTTTAAGGGATCGTTTCGATGTGGGGGCAATAATTGTCCATGTTGCCCCCACATTTTACGAGGCGATACCATCCTTTCTAGGTCTCTAAATAAGGATTTTAAAGCCATGGCATTACTTAACTGTAACACTAAATTTGTTATTTACGTGGTTACGTGTGAACAATGTTGCATACAGTTGAGATGTGAATGTGGTCTCCATTTCTGTCTCCCATTTCTGGAATGGTAAATACTTAGGTATAAGTATAAAGGTGGCTTTGTGTTGAAAGAGTGTGAAAAAAATGGAGATCCCTTTTGGAATAGCAGCAAAGGCTGTGAAAAATTTCCACACTGTCTCATGAATATACAAATGAGGAACCCCTAACGGTTTTAAGAGATGGGAGATTTGGTCATATGTGTAGCGTTCACTGTTTGGAAGGTCATATTGTTCTTGCAGCTGTAGGAATGTTTTTAGGAAGTTGTTATGAAACATTTCACTTAACCGGGTAATCCCCCTGAACGTCCAATTGATAAGTCTAATGTTTGGAATAGCACCCTCAATTGTAGTGATGGCCGAACGGTTCGCCCGGCGGTCGTTTCGCGGCGAATTTCCGACTTTCGCCGTCCGCGGGTTCGAACGCCTTTTTCCGTCGTTCGCCCCGGCGGACTTACGTGTTTAATGTATACAAGAACTTTAACCTTTCGTGACACGTTTATCATGTGTTACAGGACAACCAATTGAGACATGACAGCTCATGGACACTTGGACATTCCCCCTAACCTATAAATACACCCGATCCGGTGGCCATTTTACATTCTTTCTTCTGTCACTGTAGGGAAAGGATCCTGTGTGGAGTAGGGACAGAGAAAACGCTAGCTATTTGGTACACAAAAGTTCTTTTCAGGACTGGTATAGGTGTTAGGTCAGCAGCCTGAGTTTCTTTTGTCAGTTTAGATAAAGGGACAGAGCGCTGTATGCTGCTATTTTAGGGACAGCTCAGCCAGATTAGTCTTTCTTCATCATCATCATCATCATCATCATTAGCTGTTACTATCAGGTCCACAAAAGAGCTGTTCCAGCTAATCGTTCCAGCCTACTCTTTTTTGCCAATTTGTATAGGGACAGGCAGGAAGCAGTGTGTCAGGCAGTGAGGATAATTTTAAAGACTTGCTGTTACTATTAGTTCCACAAAGGTTCTTTTCAGGACTGGTATCAGTGGTACGGTAATAGGCTTGTACACGTATAATATTCTTTCTTCCAAATATAGAAAGAATATTATACTTGACTGCTGCCCTTCTGCTGCAGTCTGCTAATCATTCACAACTCACTTGTTCCACAAAGCTCTTTATCAGGACTGGTAACTTGGTCTGTCTACGGTGCTACGGTACATAGGCTTGGGTGCGGTACAGTCTGCTGTTCTGTAAGGACCGCTATCGGTCCACAATACATAGGGTTGCCGTGCACTACTGCTGACCGCTGCCCTATACTGCAGCAGTCCTTCATTGGTATAGGGACTGACGTACAGTCTGCTAATCACTAACACACAACCTGCTTGGTCCACAAAAGTTCTTATAAGGACTGGTAACTTGGTATAGGGTGCTACGGTACATAGGCCTGAGTGCGTTACAGTCTGCTGTTCTGTAAGGACCGCTATCGGTCCACAATACATAGGGTTGCCGTGCACTACTGCTGACCGCTGCCCTATACTGCAGCAGTCCTTCAGCGGTATAGGGACTGACGCACAGTCTGCTAAACACTAACACACAACCTGCTTGGTCCACAAAAGTTTTTATAAGGACTGGTAACTTGGTATAGGGTGCTACGGTACATAGGCCTGAGTGCAGTACAGTCTGCTGTTCTGTAAGGACCGCTATCGGTCCACAATACATAGGGTTGCCGTGCACTACTGCTGACCGCTGCCCTATACTGCAGCAGTCCTTCAGCGGTATAGGGACTGACGCACAGTCTGCTAATCACTAACACACAACCTGCTTGGTCCACAAAAGTTCTTATAAGGACTGGTAACTTGGTATAGGGTGCTACGGTACATAGGCCTGAGTGCGTTACAGTCTGCTGTTCTGTAAGGACCGCTATCGGTCCACAATACATAGGGTTGACGTGCACCACTGCTGACCGCTGCCCTATACTGCAGCAGTCCTTCAGCGGTATAGGGACTGACGTACAGTCTGCTAAACACTAATACACAACCTGCTTGGTCCACAAAAGTTCTTATAAGGACTGGTAACTTGGTATAGGGTGCTACGGTACATAGGCTTGAGTGCGGTACAGTCTGCTGTTCTGTAAGGACCGCTATCGGTCCACAATAGATAGGGTTGACGTGCACCACTGCTGACCGCTGCCCTATACTGCAGCAGTCCTTCAGCGGTATAGGGACTGACGCACAGTCTGCTAAACACTAACACACAACCTGCTTGGTCCACAAAAGTTTTTATAAGGACTGGTAACTTGGTATAGGGTGCTACGGTACATAGGCCTGAGTGCGTTACAGTCTGCTGTTCTGTAAGGACCGCTATCGGTCCACAATACATAGGGTTGCCGTGCACTACTGCTGACCGCTGCCCTATACTGCAGCAGTCCTTCATTGGTATAGGGACTGACGTACAGTCTGCTAATCACTAACACACAACCTGCTTGGTCCACAAAAGTTCTTATAAGGACTGGTAACTTGGTATAGGGTGCTACGGTACATAGGCCTGAGTGCGTTACAGTCTGCTGTTCTGTAAGGACCGCTATCGGTCCACAATACATAGGGTTGACGTGCACCACTGCTGACCGCTGCCCTATACTGCAGCAGTCCTTCAGCGGTATAGGGACTGACGTACAGTCTGCTAAACACTAATACACAACCTGCTTGGTCCACAAAAGTTCTTATAAGGACTGGTAACTTGGTATAGGGTGCTACGGTACATAGGCTTGAGTGCGGTACAGTCTGCTGTTCTGTAAGGACCGCTATCGGTCCACAATAGATAGGGTTGACGTGCACCACTGCTGACCGCTGCCCTATACTGCAGCAGTCCTTCAGCGGTATAGGGACTGACGTACAGTCTGCTAAACACTAATACACAACCTGCTTGGTCCACAAAAGTTCTTATAAGGACTGGTAACTTGGTATAGGGTGCTACGGTACATAGGCTTGAGTGCGGTACAGTCTGCTGTTCTGTAAGGACCGCTATCGGTCCACAATAGATAGGGTTGACGTGCACCACTGCTGACCGCTGCCCTATACTGCAGCAGTCCTTCAGCGGTATAGGGACTGACGCACAGTCTGCTAAACACTAACACACAACCTGCTTGGTCCACAAAAGTTTTTATAAGGACTGGTAACTTGGTATAGGGTGCTACGGTACATAGGCCTGAGTGCGTTACAGTCTGCTGTTCTGTAAGGACCGCTATCGGTCCACAATACATAGGGTTGACGTGCACCACTGCTGACCGCTGCCCTATACTGCAGCAGTCCTTCAGCGGTATAGGGACTGACGTACAGTCTGCTAAACACTAATACACAACCTGCTTGGTCCACAAAAGTTCTTATAAGGACTGGTAACTTGGTATAGGGTGCTACGGTACATAGGCTTGAGTGCGGTACAGTCTGCTGTTCTGTAAGGACCGCTATCGGTCCACAATACATAGGGTTGCCGTGCACTACTGCTGACCGCTGCCCTATACTGCAGCAGTCCTTCATTGGTATAGGGACTGACGTACAGTCTGCTAATCACTAACACACAACCTGCTTGTTCCACAAAAGTTCTTATAAGGACTGGTAACTTGGTATAGGGTGCTACGGTACATAGGCTTGAGTGCGGTACAGTCTGCTGTTCTGTAAGGACCGCTATCGGTCCACAATAGATAGGGTTGACGTGCACCACTGCTGACCGCTGCCCTATACTGCAGCAGTCCTTCAGCGGTATAGGGACTGACGTACAGTCTGCTAAACACTAATACACAACCTGCTTGGTCCACAAAAGTTCTTATAAGGACTGGTAACTTGGTATAGGGTGCTACGGTACATAGGCTTGAGTGCGGTACAGTCTGCTGTTCTGTAAGGACCGCTATCGGTCCACAATAGATAGGGTTGACGTGCACCACTGCTGACCGCTGCCCTATACTGCAGCAGTCCTTCAGCGGTATAGGGACTGACGTACAGTCTGCTAAACACTAATACACAACCTGCTTGGTCCACAAAAGTTCTTATAAGGACTGGTAACTTGGTATAGGGTGCTACGGTACATAGGCTTGAGTGCGGTACAGTCTGCTGTTCTGTAAGGACCGCTATCGGTCCACAATACATAGGGTTGCCGTGCACTACTGCTGACCGCTGCCCTATACTGCAGCAGTCCTTCATTGGTATAGGGACTGACGTACAGTCTGCTAATCACTAACACACAACCTGCTTGTTCCACAAAAGTTCTTATAAGGACTGGTAACTTGGTATAGGGTGCTACGGTACATAGGCTTGAGTGCGGTACAGTCTGCTGTTCTGTAAGGACCGCTATCGGTCCACAATAGATAGGGTTGACGTGCACCACTGCTGACCGCTGCCCTATACTGCAGCAGTCCTTCAGCGGTATAGGGACTGACGTACAGTCTGCTAAACACTAATACACAACCTGCTTGGTCCACAAAAGTTCTTATAAGGACTGGTAACTTGGTATAGGGTGCTACGGTACATAGGCTTGAGTGCGGTACAGTCTGCTGTTCTGTAAGGACCGCTATCGGTCCACAATAGATAGGGTTGACGTGCACCACTGCTGACCGCTGCCCTATACTGCAGCAGTCCTTCAGCGGTATAGGGACTGACGTACAGTCTGCTAAACACTAATACACAACCTGCTTGGTCCACAAAAGTTCTTATAAGGACTGGTAACTTGGTATAGGGTGCTACGGTACATAGGCTTGAGTGCGGTACAGTCTGCTGTTCTGTAAGGACCGCTATCGGTCCACAATAGATAGGGTTGACGTGCACCACTGCTGACCGCTGCCCTATACTGCAGCAGTCCTTCAGCGGTATAGGGACTGACGTACAGTCTGCTAAACACTAATACACAACCTGCTTGGTCCACAAAAGTTCTTATAAGGACTGGTAACTTGGTATAGGGTGCTACGGTACATAGGCTTGAGTGCGGTACAGTCTGCTGTTCTGTAAGGACCGCTATAGGTCCACAATAGATAGGGTTGACGTGCACCACTGCTGACCGCTCACCTATACTGCAGCAGTCCTTCAGCGGTATAGGGACTAAGAGTTTTGTCACAGGGTCATTTAAAAAATGACATGCAGAGGAAGAGGCAGGCCCTTCCGCAGGGGTGGTAGGGGTAGGGCAGGAGCAACAGGCTTGAGCCAAAGTGGGAAGTTGCAGAAGGTGCGTTCAATTACTTTAAAGGATGCACCAGACTTGGTTGAGTGGCTCGCTCAGCCTTACTCTTCTGCACCCTCCTCATCCTCTCGATCTGCACCCTCTTCTTCACTCTCTGCTATGTGCACCCCCAAAGACACTACCACCAACAACACGACCACCACCACCACCACCACATACCTTCCGCTTGAGTCACTGGAATTATTTTCCGATCCATATCAAGAGGACATTTCTGATGCGCAGCCACTCTTGGTATTGGATCAGGAAGAGGAGGTAGCAACAAGCGCTACTCAGCAGTCTGACGCCAGTACCCAGATCAGCCCAAGGAGGAGGTTGGTCCCCGGTGTTGCTGCCTACTCTACTTATAGCGGTGGGGAAGGTGACGTTGATGATGACGTGTCTAGTGATGTCACGTGGGTGCCCACAAGAGAGGAAGAGGAGGGGAGTTCAGAGGGAGATATGGACCAGCAGATAGGGAGGAGAAGCAGCAATGACTTACATTGCACAGCAGGGACAAAGCAGACTGCAAATGTATCAGGAGCGAGTCATCGACCATGTACGGTCACATCTGGCGCTCCCAGGACACCGGCACATGGCTCCGCAGTGTGGGCTTTTTTTAACGTGTCCGCTGCTGACAATAGCGTTGCCATCTGCAATCTTTGCAGTCAACGCGTTAGTCGCGGTAAGCCCAATACTCACCTAGGGACGACCGCCTTAAGAAGGCACATGAGCAGCCATCACCGAGCCCAGTGGGAGCAACGGAACACACAAAGCCACACTGCAGGCTCTCACCGTCCAGCCTCGTCTTCTACTTCTCCTTCTCCTCTCTCCTCACAATTGTCCTCCACTCCACCTTCCATCACGCCAAGCTCACATTTTTCTGCAAAAAGGCAGGCTTCCGTGGGCCTAATGTTTGAGCGTAAAAAAATGATGACGCCGGATAACCCTCTTGCCCAACGGTTGGCGGCTGGCTTGTCAGAACTCATAGCCCGCCAACTACTGCCATATAAACTGGTGGACTCGGAGGCCTTTCGCAAATTTGTGGCCATTGGAACACCACAATGGAAGGTCCCAGGAAGGAAGTATTTCTCAGAGAAGGGCATCCCAGAGCTATATGGCCATGTTCAGCGGCAAGTGAATGTATCTCTGGCACACAGTGTCGGTGCCAAGATACATCTGACCACAGACACGTGGTCTAGCAAACACGGGCAGGGAAGGTATATCAGTTTTACTGCCCACTGGGTGAACCTTCTGACGGCCGTCAAGCATGTAACCCGTGGCACCCGTGTAGATTTGGTTTTACCGCCACGGATTGCATGCAGGCCTGACTCTTCTTCTCCTCCTCCTACTCCATCCTCCTCCCTCTCCTCCTCAGCTGCCTCCTCCTTTTCCGCTGCTAGCGTCTCTTCCACTGCACCGCCCAAGCTCCCCAGAACCTATTCCACATGCCAGGTGAGACGTTGCCATGCCGTGCTGCGTCTGTTGTGCCTGGAAGCAAAGAGCCACACTGGCCCGGCACTCCTTTCAGCTTTGCGTTCACAGGCAGATGAGTGGCTAACACCGCTCAATTTGACAGTTGGTAAAGTGGTGTGTGACAACGGTGCCAATCTGCTTAGCGCATTGAAACAGGGCAAAATCACGCACGTGCCGTGCATGGCACACGTCTTAAACTTGGTCGTGCAGCGATTCCTTGTCAAATACCCTGGGGTCCAGGACATCTTGCGGCAGGCAAGGAAAATCTCGGCCCATTTCAGAAGATCTTACACGGCCATGGCTCGCCTTGCTGACATTCAGCGGCGACACCATCTGCCGGTCAGACGTCTTATTTGCGATTGCCCGACGCGATGGAACTCAACCTTCTATATGCTTGATAGGCTGCTCCAGCAGAAACGTGCAGTTAACGTCTACCTGTATGAACTCTGCGAAAGAAACGGTTCTGGGGAGCTGGGTTTTTTTTCACCGCGCCAGTGGCTGCTCATGCGCGACACATGCAGACTTCTGCGGCCATTTGAGGAGATCACCAAACTGGTCAGTCGCAGCCATGGCGCCATCAGTGACATGGTACCTTATGCCTTCTTTCTGGAGCGTGCATTGCGTCGTGTCATTGATCAGGCTGTGGAGGAGCAGGAGCGGGAAGATGAGGAAGTCGCAATGCTGGATGAATTCCCAGGGGGGGCTACTCTATCTGAGACAAGTCAACAACAGGAGTCTGATGAGGAGTCAGAGGAGGATGGTGCCGGGGCGGATGAGCAGGAGCAAGAAGAGCATGCTTTAAACCTTTCTGGGATCCCTGTTGTGCGAGGATGGGGAGAGGAGAATGAAGAGGACGACATTATCCTGGATGATGAGCAGGAGCCAGGCCACCACACCGCTTCCACTTTAGTGCAAATGGGGGCCTTCATGCTCCAGTGTTTTAATAGGGACCCCCGTATAAAAAGCATGAGGGTCAAGGACCAGTACTGGGTGGCAACGTACTTAGACCCCCGGTACAAACACAAAATGGCGGAAATGTTACCGCCGTCGCAGAGGGCTGTCAGAATGCAGCACTTCCAGGCCTTGCTTCGAGAAATGCTGCATTCTGCTTTTGCGTGCGCTGGCAGAGGAGCAATTCCCACTCCCAGAGAAGGATTTGCGGGTACCAATCCAACAGCGCCTGCAAGAAGAGGCCGGTTTGAAGATGTGTTGGTGACTTCGGATATGAGGTCATTCTTTCAGCCGACCCATCGACAGGTGTCATCCGGATCCAGCATCAGGGAACGCCTAGACCGTCAGGTGTCCGACTACATTGGGTTAACGGCCGATGTGGACGCTCTGAGGAGTGATGAACCCCTAGACTACTGGGTGGGCAGGCTTGACCTCTGGCCAGAGCTTGCCCAATTTGCAATCGAACTGTTGGCTTGCCCCTCATCCAGTGTCCTGTCCGAAAGGACGTTCAGCGCAGCAGGGGGGATTGTGACCGATAAGCGTACTCGCCTAGCTCACCACAGTGTTAACTACCTCACATTTCTAAAAATGAATGAGGCATGGATCTCGGAGGAATTCAACACATGTGATCAGTAGACCATGTATATGTCTATAAACAATTTTTGGAATCAAGCACACAGACCTTCTTAATTCATTTGGCTCACTTCCCTGACCCAAAAAAGCACACCGTACTATATGCCCCTACCCTCCTCTTTGAAGAGGTTGAGCGGTGTCATATTTCTACTGGGGCTGCTTATTATGAGGGGTTCCCACCATCCCTGTGCTGTGCTGACTTCCTCCTGGGTGTTCTTATTATGAGGGGCTCCCACCATCCCTGTGCTGTGCTGACTTCCTCCTGGGGGTTCTTATTATGAGGGGATCACACCATCCCTGTGCTGTGCTGACTTCCTCCTGGGGCTGCTTACGGTGCTGCTGTCAGCGCTGTATGTCACGGAGCTGCTGTCAGCGCTGTATGTCACGGAGCTGCTGTCAGCGCTGTATGTCACGGAGCTGCTGTCAGCGCTGTATGTCACGGAGCTGCTGTCAGCGCTGTATGTCACGGAGCTGCTGTCAGCGCTGTATGTCACGGAGCTGCTGTCAGCGCTGTATGTCACGGAGCTGCTGTCAGCGCTGTATGTCACGGAGCTGCTGTCAGCGCTGTATGTCACGGAGCTGCTGTCAGCGCTGTATGTCACGGAGCTGCTGTCAGCGCTGTATGTCACGGAGCTGCTGTCAGCGCTGTATGTCACGGAGCTGCTGTCAGCGCTGTATGTCACGGTGCTGCTGTCAGCGCTGTATGTCACGGAGCTGCTGTCAGCGCTGTATGTCACGGAGCTGCTGTCAGTGCTGTATGTCACGGAGCTGCTGTCAGCGCTGTATGTCACGGAGCTGCTGTCAGCGCTGTATGTCACGGAGCTGCTGTCAGCGCTGTATGTCACGGTGCTGCTGTCAGCGCTGTATGTCACGGAGCTGCTGTCAGCGCTGTATGTCACGGAGCTGCTGTCAGCGCTGTATGTCACGGAGCTGCTGTCAGCGCTGTATGTCACGGAGCTGCTGTCAGCGCTGTATGTCACGGAGCTGCTGTCAGCGCTGTATGTCACGGTGCTGCTGTCAGCGCTGTATGTCACGGAGCTGCTGTCAGCGCTGTATGTCACGGAGCTGCTGTCAGTGCTGTATGTCACGGAGCTGCTGTCAGCGCTGTATGTCACGGAGCTGCTGTCAGCGCTGTATGTCACGGAGCTGCTGTCAGCGCTGTATGTCACGGTGCTGCTGTCAGCGCTGTATGTCACGGAGCTGCTGTCAGCGCTGTATGTCACGGAGCTGCTGTCAGCGCTGTATGTCACGGAGCTGCTGTCAGCGCTGTATGTCACGGAGCTGCTGTCAGCGCTGTATGTCACGGAGCTGCTGTCAGCGCTGTATGTCACGGTGCTGATGTCAGTGCTCTGTATTACGGTGCTGCTGTCAGTGCTCTGTATCTCCTGCACCCTCTTGTTTGCCTACCCTGGTCCCTGACCTTCCCTCTCCTCCATTGCCTTCATTAGCTCCATAGTCCTGAATTGTCAGAACAATTTCCCAAATAAAAAAAAAATGCTTGTAGTTATCGATCCCAAATTCACCTCATACATGTATTATGCTATTGTCCAGGTGGTGGGACTACGTGCTACCCCCTAATAATTACCCCGTGGCCGCAAATTCGACCTAAAGGTTTGCGAAATTCGCCTCCCATTGAAGTCAATGGAGCCCGCGGCGAACGGTCGTTTTCGCGAACGTTTGTGTCCGTTCGCGTTTCGCGTTCGCGAAACGTCCCGTCGGAAGTTCGTCCATCACTAGTAAGGAATAAAATAACATCGTCTGCTAATAAGTTTATTTTATATGGTTAGGGAAGGAGAAACCTGTGATATTTGGATGGGATCTTATTTTTTCCGCTAGGGGCTCCATAAGAAGATTAAAAATAAAAGGGCAAAGGGGACACCCCTGTCTAGTCCCGTTGGAAATTGTAAAAGGCCACGAAAGTGTATTGGATGTGTATACCTGTGCGGGAGGTGAAGAATATAAAGCTAATATGGCTGACAATATAGGCCCCCCAAGGCCAAACTTTTTAAGTTCTTTTTATGTAATTCCAGTGTATCCTGTCGAACGCCTTCTCCGCATCCAAAGATAGGAGCAGAGGAGGCGTCCGACAGGAATTAGCGCAGTGGAGGATATCCACCACCCTGCGAGTTGCATCCGATGGTTGTCTACCAGGTGTGAAACCCGATTGAACAGGATTAATCAAAATAGGGATGAATTGGGCTAGTCTCTAAATTATTTTAGCGTATAACTTAACATCTGTATTTAAAAGTGAGATCAGGCGGTAATTTGCGGGTTCATCTGGGCTTTTCCCCGGTTTGGTTATAGTGACAACGTATGCTTTAAGCATTTCAGGGGGGAAAGAAGATGTCTGTATTGCATGAGCAAACTTATCTTTTAGAGGAGACATTAGAATGGGGGCAAATGCTTTGTAATAATCATTTGGAAGCCCATCTGGGCCTGGGGATTTGCCAATCGGTAGAGAGTGGATTGCGTTCTGTATTTCTAGCGGTGAAATTGGTGCATTTAAGGATTGTAGCTGTTCCTGTGAGAGGGACGGGAGAGCTACCTCCTGCAAAAATCCTTGTATGTCTAATTCTGAGGGTTGATGGGTGTTCCCATCCTGCTGAAGATTATACAGGGTAGAATAATCATTATCGAAGGCATCAGCAATACCCTTGGGATTAATGATTTTGCTATTATCTATGGAGCTTTTAAGATAAGGGATTCTCATACGGGCTTTGTGTTCTTTTAATCTATAGGCCAGTAATTTACTTGCTCTATTGCCCATAGCATAGTGATTAACATTGACAGCGGTGATATATTTATCATAGCGTTCTAAAAGCATACGTCTAAGATCACAGTGGAGTTTGGTCAATTTATCTGCCAGAGCAACCATGGGTGCGACCTTATTCTGCATTTCAAGTGATTTAATCTCTTGTAATAGGAGATCTAGTTGTCTAGTTTTTTGCTTGTTAATTCTCGAATTTAGTTGTATCATTATGCCCCTTATGTATGCCTTATGGGCACACCACAGAACTGTCGGGTCAGAGACTGAGGGTGAATTAATATCAAAATATTCTCTTAATTTGTTTGATATGAAGGTCGCATGTTCGGGTACCCTGAGCACAGTAGAATTGTCCCTCCACACAAAATCCCCCAAAATAAGCGTTCCCCTCCGCCACCGCAACTGACACTGGAGCGTGATCAGACCATGAGATGTCATGGATGGCAGAGGAGGACACCTGTTACAACAGAACTCTATCTACTAGAATCATGTCAATACGAGAGTAGGAATTATGTCTGGTAGAGTGGAATGAAAAGTTTCTTTCTCCTGGGTGCTGACACCGCCAGGCGTCGTAAAGTTCCTCTGAATTAAAAAGTATTTGTATTGAAGACAAGAGCCGTCTGGCCCTAGTGGTAGTGTCAATTGCATAGTCAGCAGTAAGGTTGAAATCACCACAAACCACCAGGGCCCCTCTCTTAACAGTGGATATCCTCTTTAAAAGTCGTTTCAGGAAGCGTATCTGGTGGGAGTTTGGAGCGTAGAGACAGACGATCGTGTAGATTTTGTTATTTATGTCACCTATTAAGATCAAATATCTCCCTTCCTTATCAGGGATTATCTCTAGCACCTTAAAAGAAACAGTATCTCTAATGGTGATGGCAACTCCTTTGGTTTTTTGTGTAGCAGAAGCAAAAAAGATCTGGGGGTATCTGGCGTGTTTTAAACGGGACTGATCAGATGGCAGCAGATGGGACTCCTGGATGCAAAGAATATCAGCCTGTAGTCTCAGAGCCTCTTTCCATAGAGCAGTTCTTTTTACAGGGTGATTTAAGCTGTGAGTGCTAAAAGAGATTATGTTCAACATTTTACCTTACCATCAGACAATAGGTAGTTGCATTCGTATTGGACATGGTTGCGTCTAGAAAGGATCTTTAAGTCCATATTCGAGAGTACAGTTCCGCAAAGTAATGGGAAGTAAATATGCTCAGTACAGAGGTCCATCCTGGAGAGAGTAGAGTAGTAAAAACAAAAGAACAAACCAAAACTAGCAAAAACAAACATAATGGAAACAGGTGAAGGTCTGTATCCCAAACAGTAGGAGTAAAAAGAAGGAGTACATATTGAATCCTGAAGCAGTAGAACTGCCCAACAATATGGTGAAGTATACTGTCTTAGACATCTAAGTGGCCATGGGAACTAGAACGTCGCACTAAAGTGGTAGCGTAGGGTGTTCAACTAGTATGTTTTCATTTCTTAGCTTTGTGTTTGCGGGAAACTATTTGCCAGGAGTTATTGGTATCCAGTCTAGCAGTGGAAGCCGGGCTAGCTGTTGATGGTTCTGGAATGATGTCCCATGTCCGTAACAGAGCCAGTCCCTCTTCTAACGTGTTTACTACCTCGGTGTGATCATCCTTCAAGATAGTTAGGTTTGAGGGGTATCCCCAGCGATATACAATGGTGTGGTTACGTAATGCCTTAGTGATGGGAAGGAGAGTTTTGCGTCTTTGCATAGTGTGCTGCGATAGATCAGCAAAAAGTTGTATAGACATATATTTTTCAGGCGGTTTCCTGTTTTTCCTAAATGCTGACATAAAGCGCTCCTTTACATGATAGAAATGTATTCTCATAAGAACATCTCTAGGGATGTTATCAGGCAAGTGAAAGGGCTTGGGGAGCTTATGTTTTCTGTCAATCACCACATCCGACTCTTCCAGCTATGGTAAATAGGCCCTCATCAGTTCTTGTGCATACTGAAGCAGTTTCCCAGGTAGGAATGATTCTGGGACCCCTCTAATTTTTAAGTTATTTCTTCTAGACCTATCCTCAAGGTCTGCGACTTTAGACTTAAGCCAGGTCACCTCCTCAGATTGTTCGTTGTGTGCGTCAACTAGGGAGTTATACGAGGAAGAAAGCTTCCCCATCTTTTGCTCCACCCTCTCCCCCAGTTCGCCCATGTCTGCTTTGAAGCCTCTCAAGCAGTGCATGATGTCCACATGGAGAGAGCTGTGGAGTGAAACAAGCATGTCCCGCAATGTGGTATCCGAGACTGGCTGATCATTTGTGGGGAACGTTGTAAGAGACTCCACCAGTTCCCTGGTGTCGTCCAGGCCTTCCCGATCATCGCTCACCTGATCGCCGTCGTTGTGGGTGGATAGTCGTGGTTTCGACTTCGCTGGGCTCCCAGACAGTGGGGTGGAGATCCCATTTGTCTGCCGGTCCATCGCTCTGCGGGAGCTTGGGCTAGGTGTCGTAGTATCGGAGCCGCTGGGTGAGGTTGGCGAGGCCTCGTCATCTCCACCTTTGCTCCGGCCGCATTCTTTCTGCGAAAAGAAATGAGGGAGTTTTTGGAGCTGTGAGGCTCCTTTCCTCTTCCTTGCCATGCCGGAACATTGAGGGGTCTTGTGCCCATGTGGCAGGGTGGAATTGGCTCGGTTGAACTCCTCCGTTGTGGTTTGTTCCCTGTTCTGGCTCGGAGTTATGTGCCTATGCGACCATGCAGTAGCTCGGTAGCCACGCCCCCTGTGGCTGCTGTCTTTTTTTTTCACCCCCAAGCGGCCGGCGGCATCTTCCCCCTGCTGTTTGCCGGTCAGTCAGGCACTTACCCCATCGAGGCTCCATGTCCTCTCCTCCATAGGTGGCTTGCAGCGTGTGGCTCCTCCCCTCCTTTTAGGCATCCAATAGGATCACCTGCCATTTCAGCCAATCGAGTGATGAGGGGAGGATCTCTCTACTAAATTAAGCAGTTGCCTAAGGCCTCGCACTCACAGGGGCCTTGTGACCGCCTAATTTGCCTAATTGAAGAGCCGCCTCTGCTGACAAATATGCCACTGCAGAGGGTTAATTCTGCCTGTGAGCTCCATGGCCAGGCAATGGAGAGAGGATGGGGCCGTGGATGTGTCTTGGGGAGGAGGCGGGGCCAGCAATGTGTTGTCCATGGAAGGAGACTCGTTCCAGCAGCCAGAGCAAAATGATAATAGAAATTAAATATTCCCGCTGCTCCAGAGATGAAGATTTCCCCCTCCCCCTGCATCCGGCATCTGGTAAGCAGAGGGGAAGAGGAGGGTCCCGCCGGGGAAGAAGCCTCACCAGGACTGTATGGAACCGATGGAAGGGGGAGGGAGAAGAGAAGAGGTGTCTGGGCTGCCCCTCTCTGGGGCTGTCAATTAGGGTGGGGGATCTGGGGCTCCAGCTGTGGGGAGATGTACAGCTACCACCAGCACGAGAGATAGCTAGGCCCCATCCCTGCTTCTCTAGCATCCCTCAGCCACAGCCACTGGCCTTTATATTCACCCCTGCCCCATCCCTCCAACTCCCTTTTTCCTGATCATCAGTGCTGCATCAGGGCAGCTCAGTCCTGTGCCAGTGTGCCAACCTGTGATTGACAGCCCCTGACCCCTCCCTCTGCCCTGCCCTTACCCCCCCACCTATGCAGGGCTCCACTGCGTTGTCAGTAGATAGAGAGCACTGAGATAGAGAGCACTGACACCAGCACCAAGATAGAGAGCACTGACACCAGCACCAAGATAGAGAGCACTGACACCAGCACCAAGATAGAGAGCACTGACACCAGCACCGAGATAGAGAGCACTGACGCCAGCACTTTAAAGCTCTTAATATATGCAATTTATACCGTTCTTCCTTTTATAGCTTGAATTATTTTTCCCATTATGGGCGTGAGTGGGGCCTCATGTCTAGGTATTGCCTAAGGCCTCACAAAGCCTAGAGCCGCCTCTGTTCACCATGCTTCACTGTTGCCTGCAGACACTCATTATTTCACCACTCTCCAGCCCTTTGTGAACAAACTGCCTCCTGCTACAACCATATATTTAAAATTTTGACTCATTAGTCCAGAGATCCTGCTGCCATTTTTCTGCACCCCAGTTGCTATGTTTTTGTGCATAGCTGAGTTATTTAGATTTGTTTCCATGTCAGAGGTATGGCTTTTTGTCCGCAGTTCTTCTATGATCACTGCTGGTCAGACTTCTCCAGACAGTAGATGGGTGTACCTGGGTACCACTGGTTTCCACTGCATCTATGGCCCTCAACCCTGCCTGTTTATTTGTGCTTGTTCAAAAGAGCTTGAACAGCACGTCTTGAAACCCCAGTCTGCTTTGAAATATTTGCCTGGGAGAGACCTTGCTGATGCAGTAGAACTACCTTGTGCCTTGCCATCTGTCTTCTGCAACCTCACCTTAGAAGCAGAGCTTGGCTGTTTCTCACCCAGTTTAAGTCTACTACACACCTGTTTCTGTTTCAGTTAATGGCTGTGTTTCAACCTACATATAAACAAATTGATGATCATTATCACCTGCTTGGCATAAACTGGTTAATCATACACCTGACTAATGCCTCGTACACACGGTACGATTGTTGGTCAACCGAGCGTCTGATTTTTGTCAAAAGGGCTTTTGCCAGGATCTTGTCTTGCATACTAACGGTACACAATTGTCATTCCCCAAACACAAACATAGTGACATACTACAAGGAATTTCAGCTCTTGAGCGACACTCTTTGGGCCCCTTCTGCTAATTCCGTGTTTGGTGAGCATTGATTCTGAGCATGTTTGTACTTTCGACTTCTGTGTGACGGATTTGTGTACTGATCCTACGAAAATCAAACCGTTGTCTGCCGAAAATTTACGGTAAGATATTAGGACAACAGTCTATCAATAGGCAATCCCCTGCCAACCGTGTGTATGAGGCTTAATCCTACAAAATCTCTGACTTTGTGCAAGTTTACAAAGTATGTAAGTGAAAGAATCGATGCCGGTTTAAAGCCAAAGGGTAGTCACTCCAAATATTGATTTGATTTAGATTATTCTTCTGTTTGCTCACTTGATAAAAATAAACAATTAATATATATATTTGTGAAAGCATTCTTACTTTACATCATTTCTTCACACCTGCCTAAAACGTTTGCAAAGTACTGTATGTAGATGAGACAAGAGGGGAGACAAGCACAAACTCCATAGTGTAGTAAGTAAGATAATTAAATTTATTTAAAAAATGCACAAGGAAAAAACTTGTGCTAGGTGGAAAAAACGAATCCCCTGCTTCAGGACTCCACTGGAACGCTTGTCTCTCTCTCCTCTTGTGTCTATTGTGGCAGCACGCAGGTAAAGTCACCTGGTTGTATCCAGGATGGGAAATATGTGTGCCCTAGATTCAGGCTTTATGCAGACTTTTACAATTAGAGGGGAAGAGTTAATGAGCCCAGCTGAAGTAAGTGGGCTCATTAAGACCTCTACAAAAAACCCCAGCATGCTTAGGGAGATGCTCCATCCTGGAACCAGTTTTGTGTTGTATAGACTGGGGAGTGTGATATCTGTTCTGTGCGGTGAGTTAACGCCTGTGTGGCAAACCTCTACAACAGAGACAGGGACTGGTGCAGCACAAGGCTGCACTCAGTTGTTAGACAGGGAATCTAAGTGTGTAGTTAGAGGTCAAGCTGACCAGGATTTATTTTCATGTTTTATTTTTGTTTGGCTGTTATATGTATCACTGCATGTAGCATAAATAAACCGTATCTTTTGTTTTTTGCACCTACAATGCTGTCTGCTGTGCCTGATTTTGTGTTGTGAACCCATCCAGGGGGTCACACACACCCGCTGCCGAGCTAACCCCTCACAGTTGGTGGAGAATTTTGGCAGTTTTTTTTCAATTTTTTTAAAGGCCAGCATGGAGGAGATACTGAGACAGCTGGCTCTAGCAAATGCAAATCAGCAGCAAACAAATGCGGCTTTACAAAAGAAAAAAAGGGGGAAACAAACTGCGCTAAGGTGAAAGATTGTGAAGTGTGTGAAATAATTGTGAATTTCTTAAATAATGAAAAGTATCAAAAGTGTTCAGCTGCGGCTTCACTGTATCACATACAAGCAAAATAGATAAACGAAAAAACATAAGCCGCGCTTAAACAAAGAAAAATGTGATCAGCTACTTGTACAGTAGTATTAAGATATACACTATATAGGGTACAGTAATATTAGGATATACACTATATAGGGTACAACAACCCTTTAAAAATATGTGCGTAATATAGAACACATATGTATTAATGTTCTAGATTCAAAACCTCACTGCTGTGATTCGCTATATATAATAAGAATACATAACATAACTTATAAATACGAAAAATATATAAAACATCAACACCCAGTGTATAAACAATAAGTCCGTGTATAGAACGCCAAAATGATTGACGTAAGGCTGTAAATATAAGACCTCTAAAAATAAAACATAATGTTCATGTAATCCAAACTGAGAAAAGTCGTGTTCAATCCACCACCAACATGTGTTGAGATTTGTTGCTTACCAGACGAATATGACCCCCCACTACAGAGGGTCACACAGAGCTCTATGAAATTGTGCACCACTTCCAGCCACGGGGGAGGGGATTCCACGATGTCCTCCTGACCTTGCTGCTTCAGAAGCTCTTGGGAAGAAAAGCTCGCTCCCGTATACTTGGCTCAAGGTCCAAAAGAAGGACTCAAAGGCAGGGGCATCAAAATCATAAAGGGAGATAAAACTCAAAATAGTATAAAACCCTTTTATTTTGGGATAAAAAATATAAAAATACACTTACAGATGTGTAAAAGAAAATACGCCTTAAGTCCGTGGCGCCGGCCGGACGCACACGGACAGACCCGTTCTCCTGGAACCCGTCACAAACACGAGGTGATAAGTAGCGTACCGCTCAGCCCAAGCGTTTCGCAACAAAATTGCGTCATCCAGGGGCATCGTGCCCCTGGATGACGCAATTTTGTTGCGAAACGCGTAGGGCTGAGCGGTACGCTACTTATCACCTCGTGTTTGTGACGGGTTCCAGGAGAACGGGTCTGTCCGTGTGCGTCCGGCCGGCGCCACGGACTTAAGGCGTATTTTCTTTTACACATCTGTAAGTGTATTTTTATATTTTTTATCCCAAAATAAAAGGGTTTTATACTATTTTGAGTTTTATCTCCCTTTATGATTTTGATGCCCCTGCCTTTGAGTCCTTCTTTTGGACCTTGAGCCAAGTATACGGGAGCGAGCTTTTCTTCCCAAGAGCTTCTGAAGCAGCAAGGTCAGGAGGACATCGTGGAATCCCCTCCCCCGTGGCTGGAAGTGGTGCACAATTTCATAGAGCTCTGTGTGACCCTCTGTAGTGGGGGGTCATATTCGTCTGGTAAGCAGCAAATCTCAACACATGTTGGTGGTGGATTGAACACGACTTTTCTCAGTTTGGATTACATGAACATTATGTTTTATTTTTAGAGGTCTTATATTTACAGCCTTACGTCAATCATTTTGGCGTTCTATACACGGACTTATTGTTTATACACTGGGTGTTGATGTTTTATATATTTTTCGTATTTATAAGTTATGTTATGTATTCTTATTATATATAGCGAATCACAGCAGTGAGGTTTTGAATCTAGAACATTAATACATATGTGTTCTATATTACGCACATATTTTTAAAGGGTTGTTGTACCCTATATAGTGTATATTACTGTACCCTATATAGTGTATATCTTAATACTACTGTACAAGTAGCTGATCACATTTTTCTTTGTTTAAGCGCGGCTTATGTTTTTTCGTTTATCTATTCGGCTTTACAAAAGAGCCTTGCAGCCCAGCAGAAAGCTCACCTGCAGAGTCTGGAAGCTCAGCAACAAGTACAGCAGCAATCTGAAGCCCGCTTTATAGACCTGTTGCAGAAGCAAGAGCAGAGTTTTCAACAGAAAATAGAGACATTAATACAGCAACGTCCGCAGACCAATGAAGCAAGTGGTTACAATAATACCGCATCCTTTGGTGTGAGCCGTTTATTGACAAAAATGACTGGAGAGGATGATCCGGAGGTGTTTTTGACCACATTTGAAAGGACTGCTGAAAGGGAAAAGTGGCCTAAGGAGCAATGGGCTGGACTGGTGGCCCCTCTGTTAACTGGGGAATCGCAGAAAGCGTATTATGACCTAGAGCCTGACCAAGCAAAAGACTATGTGGTGCTAAAAACAGAAATATTGGCACGGCTGGGTGTCACCCTGGCCGTCTGGGCTCAGCGTGTGCATAATTGGACTTTTCAGGTTGGAAAACCCCCCAGGTCTCAAATGTATGATCTCATTCACCTGAGCAGGAAGTGGCTGCAGCCAGAGACTTTGACCGCACCAAACATTGTGGAACGTGTTGTTATGGATCGTTTCCTGAGAGCTCTTCCTACTGCCATCCAAAAATGGGTAAGCCATGGAGACCCAGAAAATGCAGATAAACTTGTGGATCTGGTTGAGAGGTACTTCGCTACAGAGAACCTGACCACCTCTTCCAGGGACTCACGGACTTTCCACCCTAAGACCAGATCATCCCCAGTGGCGGGTAAGATGACTCCAAGGGGTGAGGGTGGAGAGAGTGAGAGGGTGGGAGTTCTACCTAAGGTCTGGCGGGAGCAGCCCAGGAAGCCCATGCTGCAAGAGACAGCGAAAAAGATTATTTGCTACCGCTGCCGGCAAGAGGGACATATTGCAGCCAATTGCCCCGTTGTGGATGAGCCTATGCAATGTGACTTTATAAGGGAGAGACGTCAGTCGCTGTTTGCGACAGTTGCATGCACTGCCATTCGGGGACCTGAGAAACATTTATGTAAAATGCGTATTAATGGTAGAAATGTTGATGTGTTGCTGGATTCAGGTAGCCTGGTAACATTGATAAAAGCTGAATTAGTTACTACAGAGGTCTCTGGGAAGAACAGGGTGGCTGTTATTTGTGTGCATGGGGACACCCGAGAGTATCCTGTAACTTCAGTGTTTTTTGAGACCCCCAAAGGTAACCTCTCTCATCATATGATGCTATTGTGGGAAGGGATTTTCCAAAATTCTGGGAACTCTGGGATTGTCCTGAGCCCCCCACTGGTGCCCCTATAAACCAGGAAGATGACCAGAATTCCTCTGGGAGTGGTGAGGACTCTCCTGAATTTCCCTTGTCGGTATTGGCCAGGGAAACTCAAGAAACTGGGGAGGAGCCAACATCCTCAGATGAAAACATGCCGTCTGTGGAGTTTTCGGATCTTGAGGTTCACAGGGAAAATTTTGCCACAGAACAGTTAAAAGACCCCACCCTAATAAAGGCACGGGAAAATGTGGTGAAAATAGATGGCGAGTTAGTGAACCCAGATAAGACTTGCACTTATCCTTACTTCACTATGGAAAGGGACCTGCTGTATCGAGTGGCTCAAAGGGCAGAAGAAACCATTGAGCAACTTGTAGTGCCCAAACCTTACAGGAAGTTGGTGTTAGAATTGGCTCATGGGCACATTCTGGGAGGTCATCTGGGGACAGAGAAAACCAGAGAGAGGGTATTGCAGAGATTCTATTGGCCTGGGGTCATGAAGGAAATAGAAAATTATTGTTCCTCCTGCCCTGTGTGTCAGAAGTCGGCACCTATGCCACATTTCCGTAACCCGCTGGTACCTCTTCCTATCATTGAGGTCCCCTTTGAAAGGATCGCAATGGATTTGGTAGGTCCGATAATGAAGTCCGCCAGGGGGCATCAGTACATTTTGGTTATATTGGACTATGCCACCCGTTATCCGGAAGCAATTCCTCTCCGAAATACCTCGGCCAAAACCATAGCCAAAGAGCTATCTCTTGTTTTTAGCCGCGTGGGTATTTGTAAGGAACTGCTTACGGACCAAGGTACACCCTTTATGTCCCGGGTTATGAAAGAATTATGCAAGTTGTACAAAGTGACGCAATTGCGTACATCTGTGTATCACCCCCAAACAGATGGGTTGGTTGAAAGATTCAACAAAACCCTTAAACAAATGTTAAAGAAGGTGGTGGATAGAGATGGAAAGAATTGGGACTGTCTAATACCCTATCTAATGTTTGCCATTAGGGAGGTACCCCAATCCTCTACAGGTTTCTCACCCTTCGAGTTGCTCTATGGGAGACACCCAAGAGGGCTGCTGAATATCGCCAAGGAAACTTGGGAAAATGAGAGTTCTCCTCACAGGAGTGTGATTGAGCATGTCGCCCTGATGCAAGATAGAATTGCACAGGTAATGCCAATTGTAAAGGAACATTAAACTCAAGCGCAGTTAGCACAGCAGAGAGTGTACAACCGTGGGGCCAAGACCCGTACTTTTTCCCCGTGGGATAGGGTCTTGGTGCTAGTCCCTACGGTTGAAAGCAAATTTCTGGCCAAATGGCAAGGTCCATATGAAGTAATTGAAAAAATTAGTGAGGTGAACTACAGGGTTAGACAGCCAGGAAGGCGAAAGCCGGAGCAGATCTATCACGTTAATCTGCTGAAAGCCTGGAGAGATAGGGAATCCCTAGTCGCAGAGACTTTGTCACAAGTACAGCCTGATTGTTTAGTTCCTGAGGTTGGAATAGCAGACACCTTATCGAAACCCCAACAACAGGAGGTTAAAGAGTTTGTACTTCGTAACAAAGAGATTTTCTCTGAGCTTCCGGGACAAACATCTGGCGTAGAGCATGACATTATCACCCCGCCAGGAGAAAGGGTAAAACTAAAACCTTATAGAATACCAGAGGCCCGACGGGAGGCAATACGTGGGGAGGTTCAAAGGATGTTGGAATTGGGTGTGATAGAGGAGTCCCAGAGTGACTGGTCCAGTCCTATCGTACTAGTGCCCAAACCTGATGGGAGCTGGCGGTTTTGTAATGATTTTCGACAATTAAATAAAGTGACAAAATTTGACACCTACCCCATGCCACGTATAGATGAGTTGATTGACCGGCTGGGAACAGCCCGATATATGACAACTCTTGATCTCACCAAAGGGTATTGGCAAATTCCCCTGGCCGAGTCGGCCAAGGAGAAAACTGCGTTTGTAACCCCAGATGGGGCATTCCAATATAAGAGAATGCCGTTTGGGTTACAGAATGCACCGGCAACATTCCAGCGGAAAATGGATAAGATTCTGAGGCCCCATCAGAAATATGCTGCAGCTTACCTGGATGATGTGATTATCCATAGCACAGACTGGGTCTCACATTTGCCAAAAGTACAAGCAGTCCTAGACTCTATCCGGGAAGCTGGGTTTACGGCCAATCCAAAGAAGTGTACCATTGGACAGGAGGAGGCCAAATATCTTGGGTACACTATTGGGAGGGGGGTGATAAAACCCCAAGTCAATAAAGTCGAGGCCATACAGAGTTGGCCACGTCCCAACAGCAAGAAACAGGTACGAGCCTTTCTGGGAATCGCTGGCTATTATCGACGATCCATTCCCCATTTTGCTTCTCAGGCTGTGCCCCTCACCAACCTGACAAAAGGGAAAGAGTCTGTCATGGTTAAATGGTCCCCAGAGGCTGAAGAAGCATTTCAGTCCTTAAAAACAGCCTTATGTAGCCAGCCAGTGTTGTACTCACCAGACTTCTCTAAGGACTTTGTTGTACAAACTGATGCATCAGACGTTGGGTTAGGAGCAGTGTTATCCCAGGTCTGGAATGGGGAAGAGCACCCAGTTATTTACCTCAGCAGGAAGTTGAAGTCCCATGAGGTAAATTACGCCACGATTGAGAAGGAATGTTTAGCAGTTAAGTGGGCTCTAGATTCCCTTCGGTACTATCTGCTAGGTAGGCACTTTGACCTGGTGACTGATCACGCTCCTTTAAAGTGGATGGCTCAGAACAAGGAGACCAATAGGAGGGTAAATAGGTGGTTCCTGGCCCTACAAGAATTTAACTTTACAGTTAAGCATCGCCCTGGTGTTAAAATGGGGAATGTGGATGCTTTGTCTCGGATACATGCGTGTCTGACTGCTTGTGTTACAACCCCAAGGTTGAAACAAGAGGGGGGGGTATGTGGCAGCATGCAGGTAAAGTCACCTGGTTGTATCCAGGATGGGAAATATGTGTGCCCTAGATTCAGGCTTTATGCAGACTTTTACAATTAGAGGGGAAGAGTTAATGAGCCCAGCTGAAGTAAGTGGGCTCATTAAGACCTCTACAAAAAACCCCAGCATGCTTAGGGAGATGCTCCATCCTGGAACCAGTTTTGTGTTGTATAGACTGGGGAGTGTGATATCTGTTCTGTGCGGTGAGTTAACGCCTGTGTGGCAAACCTCTACAATAGAGACAGGGACTGATGCAGCACAAGGCTGCACTCAGTTGTTAGACAGGGAATCTAAGTGTGTAGTTAGAGGTCAAGCTGACCAGGATTTATTTTCATGTTTTATTTTTGTTTGGCTGTTATATGTATCATTGCATGTAGCATAAATAAACCGCATCTTTTGTTTTTTGCACCTACAATGCTGTCTGCTGTGCCTGATTTTGTGTTGTGAACCCATCCAGGGGGTCACACACACCCGCTGCCGAGCTAACCCCTCACACTATGCAGTTATGCAGCACTCACCCATGCTCATCTAAAGCTGCACCTCTTTAGTTAGAAAAATTGTGATTGGCGGCTACCTGTAGGCTATAAAACTGAAACCCGAGCCACATCCCAATTATAGAGAGAAGAAGCAGAAAAGATGCCCCAGAGATTTTATGGGCAAGGGATATAGTCAGATACAGGAGTATAAAACATATATACAAAAGTACAAAATATATTAAATACATTTTGTACTTTTGTATACAGTTACTGAGGTGCTTATCTAATAGTTTCTTGAAACTATCAATGCCCCCCGCTGAGACCACTGCCTGTGGAAGGGAATTCCACATCCTTTCCGCTCTTAAGGTAAAGAACCTTCTACGTAGTTTAAGGTTAAACCTCTTTTCTTTTAATTTTAATGAGTGGCCACTAGTCTTGTTTAACTCCCTTCTGCGAAAAAGTTTTATCCCTATTGTGGGGTCACCAGTACGATATTTGTAAATTGAAATCATATCCCCTCTCAATCGTCTCTTCTCCAGAGAGAATAAGTTCAGTGCTGGCAACCTTTCTTTCATAACTAATATCCTCCAGACCCTTTATTAGCTTTGTTGCCCTTCTTTGTACTTGCTCCATTTCCAGTACATTCTTCCTGAGAACTGGACAGCATACTCTAGGTGCAGCCGGACGAGAGTCTTGTAGAGCGGGAGAATTATCGTTTTATCTCTGGAGTTGATTCCCTTTTTAATACATGCCAATATTCTGTTTGTTTTGTTAGCAGCAGCTTGGCATTGCATGCTATTGCTGAGCCTATCATCTACTGGGATCCCCAGGTCCCTTTCCATCCTGGATTCCCCCCAGAGGTCCCCCCCACCCCATTCATTTGTTCAGATATTTTTGTAAGGTTTTCACATCCTTCGGGGGAAGTTATTGCCCTGCTTAGCTTAGTATTGTCTGCAAATGCAGAGATTGAACTGTTTACCCCATCCTCCAGGTCGTTTATGAACAAATTAAACAGGATTGGTCCCAGCACAGAACCGCGGGGGCGCCACTACTCACCCCTGACTATTCCGAGTACTCCCTATTTATCACCACCCTCTGAACTCGCCCTTGTAGCCAGTTTTCAATCCATGTATTCACCCTATGGTCCATGCCAATGGACCTTATTTTGTACAGTAAACGTTTATGGGGAACTGTGTCAAATGCTTTTGCAAAATCCAGATACACCACGTCTACGTGCCTTCCTTTATGTAGGTGGGAACTCACCACCTCATAGGGTGAATACATTGATTAATAGATTGCTTTGGCAAGAGCGATTCTTCATGAATCCATGCTGATTACTGCTAATGATACCGTTCTCATTACTAAAATATACCTTCTGCTTCACCTCTTTAGTTAGAGCAGATTTTTATGTTTATAGCACCTTGAGCTCCCCGTCTAACTGCTATAATTTCTTTGGTTGCTTTTGTATTCAGTTGTTATTTCTTATTTTTGCTTCTTAAGCCTGTGTATAGGTAGCAGTAGTCATGGTGCCTTCCTAATTCTTCACCATAGACCTGTGGGATTGGAGTTGGGCTATATTGAGGGGTTGTGTGCTGTTTTGTGTCTTTAGGCTCCTCAACCTTATATTTACTGTATGTAGATGTGCAACTGGGTAAAAGCAGTCTTTATGGCGTTAACTGTATGCGTGGTGATAGTTTAGACGTGTAGTTCAGCTCACCACCACTGGTAAGCAGGTTTCCAGAATTCTCAGGCCTCACAATCTATTCCTTACTGGCTCACCCAGGCTGTAGGCAATGTGGTGTGGCCAAATAACTCATTGACTCAGTCCTGTAGTCTCTGGTATGGGCACAGATACATAGTATTGGTTCTGTACTGCTCCAGGTCCCCAGACACATGAAAGGTCCACAGTGGTTCAGCCTCTCTTCAGCTTTAGCCTTCTGGGGTGAATGGATGCAGGCACCACTGGCAGCAGGTTCTCATTCGCACACTCCAACCTAAAGACTGTTTCACACCTATGCAGTTTGCTTTTGATCCATTTCTGCAATGGTTTTTGCAATGCATTTTACATTCTTGCACACTCGTTTTTTGTTTTGTTTTTACATTTTTGATGCATTTTGAATTTTTCGTTCTTTTTTTTAAGGCAGATTAAAATAATGCAAAATGCATCAAAAAAGCACTACATGTGTTTCTGCAGTGTGTCCACTGAAGACTATTGTACCAAAAATGCGTGTTGCATTTAAAAAAGTCCCTGACCCTTTCCAAAAACGCAGTGGCTGAAAAACACGTCGATGTGAACATGTCCCATGGGAAACTAATGGTAAATGGATTATAATGCTTTTTTGCAAAGTGCACTAAAAATGCATCCTCTCTGAGGTTCCCAATAGCTCTTGCTCTCTTGCCCTCTGATTGGATCCGATCTGACTGCCAAGAAGAAGGGGTAGGAAAAGAGTGAGTGGGAGATTACAGAGAGCTGCTCTTACACAGATTCCAGCTGGGGGTGAATAGGGCATCGAATTTGCACTGCATCGTTTGCTGTTCCCTGATTACACCCACAGCCTGCTCCTCTGTCTCTCATCGGCATCACAGTTGTGAGGGTGGCAAGCGGTGGGTATGAGTACACACAGAACCACGCCAACTCTGCTGCAGACAGCCACCCAGTAGGGGGGAACACATAGGGTTGCCACCTGTCCGGGATCACCTGGACAGTACAGGTTTTGGTCTCTGCCTGCCTGAGACTCGGGCACATTATTCATTTCAGATAGGGTTGCCACCTTTTCTTCAAGCTAAACCCAAACACCTTCGCGGCACACCGCAATTTTTTTGTAGTATACGCTTTAGGATTGTAAAATACCTTGTGTTACCCAAAGAGAGTAGTAATGAGGTGCACTACAGTGAAAATGTCTGTAGAGCAGTGGATGGTGTCTGTACAGCAGTGGACGGTGTCTGTAGAGCAGTGGATGGTGTCAGCAGAGCAGAGGACAGGTGTCAGTAGAGCAGAGGACAGGTGTCAGTAGAGCAGTGGGCGGTGTCAGTAGAGCAGTGGGCGGTGTCAGTAGAGCAGTGGGCGGTGTCAGTAGAGCAGAGGATGGTGTAAGTAGGGCAGGGGACAGTGTCATTAGAGCAGAGCACAGGTGTCAGTAGGGCAGTGGATGGTGTCAGTAGGGTAGTGGACGGTGACAGTAGAGCAGACGTAGGTGTTAGTAGGGCAGTGGACGGTGTCAGTAGAGCAGAGATTGGTGTCAGTAGAGCAGTGGACAGTGTCAGTAGAGCAGTGGACGGTGTCAGTAGAGCAGTGGACGGCGTCAGTAGAGCAGTGGACAGTGTCAGTAGAGCAGTGGACAGTGTCAGTAAGGCAGTGGACTGTGTCTGTAGAGCAGTGGATGGTGTCAGCAGAGCAGTGGGTGGTGTCAGTAGAGCAGTGGGCGGTGTCAGTAGAGTAGTGAAGTAGAAAGGATGTAGCTGGATAGCAAATTATTCAACTTTATTTCAAAAATGTAATTAAAATCATAGCATCTAGGCTGGTAAACAGACTAACTGCACAGCCGCTGACATGTTTCACACCAAACACGGTGCTTAGTCATAGCTAATGAGCAGAATATACATACAGAGCTATATACACACACACAAGCAATTAGAAAAATGAATAAAATACGTGTATGACAAGATAGCAATTAAGGAAACACCTGTGAACATCCAAAGTCTGAAGATTAACATTTAAATGGATGAAAGGAAAAAGCCTTTTTCACCTAAAACACCATAATCAAGCTGACACGTTGAAAGCATACATAATGGTAATAAATGAATGACATGATAAATCTTATCCTTAGGTGAAGAGGTATAGGTGTAACCTAAAGAAATAAAAAATGGCATAAGTAAAAACATTTTTCATTTTGTATGTAAAAAAAAAAAAGGTTATATTTTCACACGCATTGGCAGACACACAAAAAAAGAGAGAAAGAAACAAACTCTCAATGTGTGTGCATGCCGATGCATGGGGCTCATTGAATGTCAAAATCACCAGAGAAAAAAACGCACAAAAAATATTCCCTAAAAATGACACATCCCAAAAAAGGTTTCATAATAGAAAGATTGTATATATGGAAGAAATCTACTTATCCAAATCGTTCCCATAAACATCATTCACAGAAACGGGTAAGTTTCTCCGATTTGGATAACGACAGTATGAATGACACCATGGCGGCCACCGCTTCCGATTCCTCTCCAGATCCACCTGATCGGTCAACAAATGTTAAGCATCAGCTGGGTGTCATTAAAACACCCTGTTTAAACGTGGGTGCACAGAGTTCCACCAAAAAGAAAAAGTTGAAACTTTCAAGAAAACAACAAGGGGCGGCCAAAGACACATATGGAGCAACCAAAGATAGTTACAAACTGAGAGATCTGTTACGGAAATAGTGTCAAACGTGGTGAATTTGTCAAGCACTGTCCTGAATTCTGCTGAAATATCGCTGTTGTCTAAAGGACTGAATTGTTGTCCAGATAGGCATTTTGATTTATTCGGGACAGTTTTAGATATGAATAAATTTGTGCGTTCTCTCACCTTGAAAATACATTATTAATGGTGGTACTGATGATGGGGCAGCTGTGGATTCTGGAAACTGCGATCCTGCGACCGCTGCCATTATGGGTGAGTCTTGTTCCCCTCCTAGCTTTTCTGAGCAATGTGCTCTTTGCGATTTGGAAGATTTGGCTATTGAGTCTGCACTTGCCCCTATGGAGATGTTGGGTGGTCGCACTACCATCCCCTTTCGATTAAGGTCAGACTTCTACCCGATTGGCTCCAGGGGCAAGGACATGGACCTTTTTCAAAAGTTAGTGGCGAAGGACCTGACTCATCTGGCTTGCAGTCGCAGAAGTCGCTCCAGACCCAATAATTTATCTAGTGTTGAAAAAGAGGCTCTTACCCATCTGAGTGCCAACAAATGTATTGTGATAAAAAATGCCGATAAAGGGGGCTCTGTTGTAGTGCTAGATTCATGTACGTATAGGAATGAAGCAATCCGCCAATTGTCGGATGACAAAACTTATTTGAAGTTAAAGGGGGATCCTACGTCCACCTTTTGGAAGGATCTTAATGCACTTTTGGATAGAGCAGTCACAGCAGGCATTTTCACTCAAGTTGAGAGAGATATGTTTATCCCTAACGCCCCGATCATGCCCATTGTTCATCATTTACCCAAGCTGCACAAGGGTTGTCAACCCTTGTTAGGTAGACCTATAGTGGCAGGCATTGGGTCACTGAATGAGCGCTTGGGGGAGTGGGTTGATTACCAGTTACAGCCACTGGTTTCTGATTTACCTGTTTTTATGAGAGATACTAAGCAGCTTTTGTCTGATATTCAACCTATTAAATGGGATTCGGATTTTGTGTGGATTACTTGTGATGTGGCTAGCCTTTATTCATCTATCCCCCACTCTCTAGGGATACAGGCCGTAGCCTTTTTTCTTAGACATCATAGCCAACACTCCTTGGTGCACCAAGAGTTTGTTTTATGTTGTTTAGATTATTTATTAACTCACAATTTTTTTATGTTCGATGGGGACTACTATCTCCAGAAGTGCGGGGCTTCGATGGGCTCCACATTCTCCCCCTCCCTTGCTAATTTGTACATGGGTTGGTGGGAGAGGTCCCGCATTTTCAGCGCTGGTTGTCCCCATCGTTCTGAGATTAATGCCGCGTACACACGGGCGGACTGTATGGCGTACTTAGTCCGTCGAAACACATTTCAGCGGACAGTCCGCTCGTGTGTGGGCTTCAGCTGACTTTTTCAGCGTGCAGTCTGGCGTACTAAGTATTTCGGATTTTTCGAAATTCTGTCCGTCATACTTTGGTTTCAGCGGACAATCCGCTCGTCAGTATGCTAGTTCGACGGACTAAGAATGGCGCATGCCCAGAAAGGATTTACACAGCGGAAGGGTGCTTTGCTGTGTATTGGACTTCCTATTTCTAGTCCCGTCGTACGTGCTGTACACGTCATCGCGCAAGCTTTCGACGGACTGTTTCATAGAAATAGGTTATTCAGCCCCTGTACTTGATAGGGCGTTCAATATAGCCCTTAATATGGATAGATGTCATCTCCTTCGTGATAAGGTCAAGAATGGAGATGGGAAAAGGCTGGTATCTGATAAATCCATAAAAATTCCAATGTTCTCCACGCCTTATAGTTTAGAGTTTAGTAAAATTAAAGGGATCGTGGAGAAATATTTACCTATTCTCTACAACGATCCTGTCTATGCTCAAATTCTATCTAAGGGTATTAGATCAGTCTCCCGCAGGGACCCAACTATTGGTGGCATGTTGTCCCCCAGCCTCTATTCGAGCAGCATTCAATGCCCCAATTGGTTACAGTTTAAGGGATCGTTTCGATGTGGGGGCAATAATTGTCCATGTTGCCCCCACATTTTACGAGGCGATTCCATCCTTTCTAGGTCTCTAAATAAGGATTTTAAAGCCATGGCATTCATTAACTGTAACACTAAATTTGTTATTTACGTGGTTACGTGTGAACAATGTTGCATACAGTATGTTGGACGCACAACACGAAGACTGAGAGACAGATTATATGACCACCTCTATGACATTTCCAAAAACCACCCCACTAATGTGGCAAAGCATTGGAATCCATGCCATGATAAGGATGTCAGTGGCTTACGCATTCAGGGGGTGGAAAAAGTCACTTTATCTAAAAGAGGGGGTGATAGGTTTAGTCTCTTATGCAAAAGGGAGGTTTATTGGATATTCCATCTCCATACGAGGCAGCCCATAGGCCTTAACTTTGAGTGGGACATTTCATTCTTTTATGAGTGAATTTTCCACATATTGATTGCCCAGTATTTACTAAGCTAATGTGTATGGCTCCCATTTCATTTGTTGTCGGTTTGGTGCTGACAGTTTTTTTTCACCTGGTTCTGCTGGGCTCATTTTATTATGTTTCTGCCAGAGTTTATTCACTTTTTTCCATTTATTATAATTGCTTTACATTGAGGACAGGCCAATTATTCGATTGAGGCTGTTTTTTGAATAGGGCTGTATGCATATATTGCAGCATTTTTCTCTGCAGTGATTATGAATATCAGTATTTTTTATGTTAATTAATATCCTATTAGACATGTTTGTCATTCGTTTGATAATCACACAGCTGATATATTATATTGGGTGTGTGATCAAGCAACAGGGTTTTTGTATCAGCTCCTTATACCTGTTGGTATAATGATATTCGCATTGAACTTGCCCTTGGTTTTAGAACATTCGATATTGATCGTTTATTTGGTCTATTCCTATATTTACTTTTATTTTTGATATCTATGTATTGTATCATAGGAGAAGACCTAAGTAGACATCCAATAATGAGATATTTGCAATCTTTCTATTATGAAACCTTTTTTGGGATGTGTCATTTTTAGGGAATATTTTTAGGAAATATTTTTTGTGCGTTTTTTTCTCTGGTGGTTTTGACATTCAATGAGCCCCATGCATCGGCATGCACACACATTGAGAGTTTGTTTCTTTCTCTCCATTTTTGTGTGTCTGCCAATGCGTGTGAAAATATATCATTTTTTTTTACATACAAAATGAAAAATGTTTTTACTTATGTCTTTTTTTTTATTTCTTTAGGTTACACCTATACCTCTTCACCTAAGGATAAGATTTATCATGTCATTCATTTATTACCATTATGTATGCTTTCAACGTGTCAGCTTGATTATGGTGTTTTAGGTGAAAAAGGCTTTTTCCTTTCATCCATTTAAATGTTAATCTTCAGACTTTGGATGTTCACAGGTGTTTCCTTAATTGCTATCTTGTCATATACGTATTTTATTCATTTTTCTAATTGCTTGTGTGTGTGTATATAGCTCTGTATGTATATTCTGCTCATTGGCTATGACTAAGTACCGTGTTCGGTGTGAAACATGTCAGCGGCTGTGCAGTTAGTTTGTTTACCAGCCTAGATGCTATGATTTTAATTACATTTTTGAAATAAAGTTGAATAATTTGGAGTGCAGCTATCCAGCTACATCTTTTCTACTTCAGTTCCTGTTGCAAACAGAGCCAGCACCCTGTGGGATTGTGGAGACAGCTGTTTTGGGAGAAGGCATTACCTTAGAGCGGTAATTCTTTGTATTTATATCAGTCAGTAGAGTAGTGGGCATTGTCAGTAGAGTAGTGGGCGTTGTCAGTAGAGCAGTGGGCATTGTCAGTAGAGCAGTGGGCAGTGTCAGTAGGGCAGGGGACAGTGTCATTAGAGCAGAGGACAGGTGTCAGTAGGGCAGTGGATGGTGTCAGTAGGGCAGTGGACAGTTACAGTAGAGCAGAGGTAGGTGTCAGTAGGGCAGTGGACCGTGTCAGTAGAGCAGAGATTGGTGTTAGTAGAGCAGAGATTGGTGTCAGTAGAGCAGAGATTGGTGTCGGTAGAGCAGAGATTGGTGTCGGTAGAGCAGAGATTGGTGTCGGTAGAGCAGTGGACGGTGTCGGTAGAGCAGTGGACGGTGTCGGTAGAGCAGTGGACAGTGTCAGTAGAGCAGTGGACAGTGTCAGTAGAGCAGTGGGCATTGTCAGTAGAGCAGTGGGCGTTGTCAGTAGAGCAGAGGACGGTGTGAGTAGGGCAGGGGACAGTGGCATTAGAGCAGAGGACAGGTGTCAGTAGGGCAGTGGATGGTGTCAGTAGGGCAGTGGACAGCGACAGTAGGGCAGTGGACCGTGTCAGTAGAGCAGAGATTGGTGTCAGTAGAGCAGAGATTGGTGTCAGTAGAGCAGAGATTGGTGTCAGTAGAGCAGTGGACGGTGTTGGTAGAGCAGTGGAGGGTGTCGGTAGAGCAGTGGACGGTGTCGGTAGAGCAGTGGACGTTGACAGTAGAGCAGTGGACGGTGTCAGTAGAGCAAAGGACAGGTGTCAGTAGGGCAGTGTACGATGACAGTAGAGCAGAGGTAGGTGTCAGTAGAGCAGTGGACAGTGTCAGTAGAGCAGTGGACAGTGTCAGTAGAGCAGTGGACAGTGTCTGTAGAGCAGTGGACAGTGTCAGTAGAGCAGTGGACAGTGTCGGTAGAGCAGTGGACGGTGTCGGTAGAGCAGTGGACGTTGACGGTAGAGCAGTGGACGTTGACGGTAGAGCAGTGGACGGTGTCGGTAGAGCAGTGGACGGTGTCGGTTAAAAACTATATATATATATATATATATATATATATATATATATATATATATATATATATATATATATATATATATATATATATATATATATATATATATATATATATATATATATATATATATATATTGTAATGTTCGGGGGGACCAACTAGATCGCAGGACACAGGCTTTTCACACAACAAGGGGTTTATTAAACTTAAACAGCTTTACAGCAGCCAAAAACAAAAGGAAAAGGTTTTTAGTCTCACCGATTTGCAAAGTCCAGAATGGCCGTCTCAATCAAACAGTACTTGATCTTTTATGGCAGGTAACTTCCCCTGCCAGGAGGCTTCCAGGCAGAACACTGCTGTCCACTTCTGTTGCTGCAACCCAAAACAAACACCATCTACCATGTCCTCTACACTCCTCCACACCCATCTACCACTTCCTGTCTTGTTTTTAAACCCACTTCCTATGACAGGTGGGTTAATCAATGTTATTCCCTTAAAGGGACCACAAACCAAACAGAGGGGAAACATAGTGTCCTTCCAGGACCCAGCCATGGCGTCCTGTACAATATATATATATATATATATATATATATATATATATATATATATATAGATGGTGTATGGGGGTGAGAACTGTATATATGGATGCTATATGGGGGGGGGGGTGAAAACTGTATATATGGATGGTGTATGGGGAGGGTGGAGAACTGTATATATGGAGGATGTATGAGGGGCTGTATATATGGGACCCGGGCATATTATTCACTTCAGACACACCAGTGGCTGCCTGTGCTGAAGCCATGTCTTCTCGAGTTCGGGTCTTCATGAGCCTCCATGTTGCTGAGGTCTCTCCTTGAGTCCTCTGGCTGGCTGCAAAAGGGACAAGGAGGTGGGGTTGAAGGCGGAGCCTCCCCATTCCCTGCTGCTCTGTTGGAACTTGTGCAGAGATTGTGCTGGGACTGGAGCACAGATTGTCCTTCTCATACACCATCCATATATATAGTTCCCCCATATATATACAGTTCTCCCCCTCATACACCATCCATATATACAGTCCCCCCCATATATACAGTTCCCCATACACCCTCCATATATACAGTTCTCCACCCCCCCATATACTATCCATATATACTGTTCTCCACCCCCCCCCCCCATATAGAATCCATATACTGTATATGTTCACTTAAGGTAGGCTATTTTCATATTTTAACTGACATTTCTTTTATTAATCAAATAATATTTTCTGGGTACACTAATGCTTTTGTTTTATTTAACCATGCCCCCTTAAGTCCCCCCCACTGTTAATGCAATTTGCCACTGTTCACCGTGGCACACCTCATTACTACTGTCTTTGAGTAACCCAAGGTATTTTTCAATCCTATAGCGTGTACTACAAAAAAATTGCTGTGGGCCTGTTAAATATTAGTTTTTATGGTATTAATATTGATATTTCAATAATTCATATTGATGAGGAAAGTTCCAAGAAAGTCCATTCAGTTCTCTTGTAAAAACTCAAAAATTGATTTAATAATAAAATAGCAAAACATTTCAAAAACAATATCAAAATGTAGAATGTAAAAATATCAATAAAGTATTATATTATTAAGATGAAGATTGAATCAGATGTGTATCTTTGTGTGTCTAAATGTGGAAGCTTTCTTCAATGTCTCGTCATGTCTGCAGCAAAATCTGCCTTTCTCTCCTCTGTTACTAGCTTTTTACTGCTAAATTCTTACCACCTTCTCCTATTAAGGCTGGCTTAAAGTATCTGAGATTTTCTTGTAGTGCTACAGAAAATCACAGGCTTTTAATGAAACATAGCTTCCCTCCCACCTACACAAGGGTGGGGGTTGACGTTCCTGAAGAGTGGCCAACAACAGTGTGTAAACCTATTTCAATATATACAACATAAGTTTCCTAACTTTCTAAATCGAATACTACATAAATCAGTATGTATATTATATTCATTTAAAACCTAATGTTCTTTTTAATATCCTAATCAAATGTAAAAGCTTCCTTCTCATCTGTGATGGGGGGGAGGTGAGAACTCAGCTCATTTTTAATTACTAACACATGTTGACTCTACATAGAACTGCTTATGAAGTTTATAACAATGTATATTTTCACAAATATAAAAGTAAAAAATAAAAGCCTATATATAATTTCACCTTATCCATACATAGAAGAGATATATATATTCAACTCAATTATTCTGAAAAGATCTCATCCATTCATTAATTTGTTAATATTTGTTAATTGATGAATATTAGATAATTAGAAAAACGTTAAAAAAAAATTAGAAAGAGAACTTTCTAACATTTCCCTCTCAAAATGATTGATTAAACAATCTTAATAATTTTCTTATCTAAGTCCATTTATACCTCAAATGCATCACATTCATATTCATACATACTTTTAGATTTTAAGATAATTGATTTGAATATATTTTCAATTTTGATTTTACATAAGGAAAAGTGAACTTTTTAAATATTTGCTTCATATTCCATAAAAAAACATTTTCACCCTTATTTTCTTTTTTTTTTTTACCAAATAATCTCCTTAATTTCATACATTCATAAATGTAACATTTTTACACATTGAAATATGGGTGTCACTTCAGAAAAATGTTTCATACTCTCCCTCCAAATTGTGGTTAGCATAAATCTGTAATCCATAAAAAATTTCAAATAACCTTGTCAAAATTTAAACATAAAATACGTTTCTTAACCCTTTCATGACTAAGCCTATTTCTGACATTTGGTGTTTACAAGTTAAAATCCCTATTTTTTTGCTAGAACATTACTTAGAACCCCAAAACATTATATATATTTTTTAGCAGAGAATCTAGAAAATAAATTGGCAGTGGTTGCAATATTTTATGTCACACTGTATTTGTGCAGCAGTGTTTTAAATGCAATTTTTTTGGGGAAAGGGACACTTTCGTGAATTAAAAAAAAACAGTATATTTGTCCCAATTTTTTGTATAATGTGAAAGATGATGTTACGCCGAGTAAATAGATACCAGATGCCAAATACAATTATATATTTCCATATAGTAGAATTACTTAAAGCGGAGGTCCGCCGAAATTTTCTTTTTAAAAGTTAGCAGCTACAAATACTGCAGCTGCTGACTTTTAAAATATGGACACTTACCTGTCCAGGGCGCCTGCTATGTCGGCATCCGAGGCTGATCCGTCCCTCGGTCCTCGGATGCTGCCACTGCCATCTTTGGTAAAGGAATCAGGAAGTAAAGCATTGCGGTTTCACTTCCTGGTTTCCTACTGCGCATGCGCGAATCACGCTGAACGTTCCGAATGGTCCCTGCTGTCTGGTGGGACCCGTGTGTTTCCCAGCAGACAGCGGGTGGATGAGAAGTGGCGTAGACGGGGGTCTATGCCCAGAAGTGGGTGCAAATACCTGTATTATGCAGGTATCTGCACCCCCTCCCCACTGAAAGGTGCCAAATGTGACACCGGAGGGGGGAGGGTTCTGAAGAGCGGAGGTTCCATTTTTGTGTGGACCTACGCTTTAAATCAATAATCCAATTTAATTTACTAATCACATCCATGCCTAAAATATTCTCTGTATTTTGGCAACACCAGATTAGTTTTCAACAGTCCTGGAATTTCATAAGTCACATCAGAAGCCTTAGTTGCAACTGTATTTTCTGTTTGACTTCTGAGGCATAAGGCAAATCAATCAACCTATTGTTTGGAGAAGGATGAATAAATTGCTCAGAAAGTTTTTCTTTGTGAACCTAATTTGTATTTTAAACATTCTTTCTGTACATGACCACATTTCTTACAATTTAAGCAAGTAAGAAATGTTGGTTCTGCCTGTGATGTGTATCTCACCATATCTGGGTGTGGCCATACACGTGGCAACTCTCTGTTTGCCATTTCCTTTTGTCTGTCTAGACTTGTGCATACTGCATCTTTATTCATTAACCGCTTGCCAACCGCCGCACACAGATGTATGTCGGCAGAATTATTACACACACTGTGGGAGTGTACCCGTGGTTCCTGGGAACTTGATGTTCTCTGGCAGCCCACGATTGCAGTGTAGAGAGGTAGAACGGGGAGATGCCTATGTAAACAAGGCATTTCCCTGTTTTGCCTTGTGTCATGACAACTTAAAGGAATATTACACTTTTATTGTTTCACTTTAATCATTATTAAAATCACTGCTCCCGAAAAAACTGCCGTTTTTAAAACTTTTTTTTGCATTGATACATGTCCCCTGGGGCAGGACCCGGGTCCCCAAACACTTTTTAGGACAGTAACTTGCAGAATCTTTTCTCTCTGTCAAATCTTTTTTCTCTGTCGAATATTTTCTCTATATAATCTTGGACTAATAGAGGTAAGGTTAGGCACATTCGACCACAGGTTCTATAGACACAGATTGTTATTGTCAGAGTCACGTCGAATCTCCTATTCAATATCGAACTGTTGTAACAATGAAAATGAAAATAAAGCATTTATTTATGTCGGATCTTTCGTTTTTTGGATTCTGTGCTTTCGTTATCATTTGTCAAAACGAAAACTAAAATAGCTGAAATTCGGACGAAAATGCATTTGAACGAAAACGAATGCACATGTCTATTATCCACACGGGGGCAAAGATCAGAAGCAGAAACATCACCAGAAGGCAGAAGGCCTTCCCGGAAATCTGTGGTGAAATGAGTGACATCACTGTCCTTTATTTCTGTGCTTGTCTTTTGAGGACTTCACCTCTTTTCAGCCTTTCTTCAATTCCTGGGCTTAGATCAACCTTCTTTACTCTGCTGGCATGGATCCAAGTAGGACTTTCCTCTGTAAGGATGGCGGTCCTGGTGACGGCTACTTTGGTCACTGGTCCGAATGGAACTTCTTGCGGCTATCGACCTTTCTGAAGCCTCTAGACCACAACTTGATCACCGACCTGGAACGGATGGATTGGTACCTGTGAAGAAGAAGGAGAGGTGCGAGCAACTCTTCTTTCAACCTTATCAAGAGTTTCAAATTTGTTTTTTTACACATTCCTCCTGTATTTGTTCCAAATCACCTTTCTCTACCATCAAGGTATGATTATCCCACGGTGTGGGGAATGGCCTACCCATGAGTACCTCAAGGGGGGAATAACCCGTCACACTGTGAGGGGTCATTATGATTTCAGCTAATACAGCTGGGAGAACTTTTTTCCACTTGACAAAATTCCCACCCGTAGCTTTCCTTATCCTGTCTTTAATAGTTCTATTCATTCTCTCTACAATTCCTAAACTCTGTGGATGGTAGGGGAGGTGAAATTTCCAGTCTATTTTTAGTACTTTTACAAGATCTTGGCAGATTTTAGCTGTGAAAGCTGGGCCATTGTCTGAATTTATTTGCAATGGACATCCCCATCTAGGAATAATTTCCTGTGTGAGGATCTTCACTACAGTTTGTGCATTTTCATTGTTGGTGACAAAGATTTCTGGCCAGCGTGACATCATGTCCACTATGACCAAAAGATATTGTTGTTTCTTTCCTTCTTTGGGCATATGTGTAAAGTCTATCTGTAAATGGGTAAACGGTGTTGTTGGGTACTCAAGATGTTCATGCTTTGATTTCTTTGGGTTTGTTGGATTGTTCCTAATGCAAGTGACACATCTCCGTACAAAAGCTATGACTAGATTAGGTAATCCTGCAATGAAAAAATCTGCATCTAGAAGTTCACATGTGGCCTGCCAGCTTTTGTGACCCAGTCCATGGTATTGTGCAATGAACAGGGGGGCGCTAGCAACAGGAATACACGGTTTCCCCTCTTTGCAGATTACTCCTGTTTTAGGATCCTTCTGTACCATCCCATCACAGTTCCATAGCGCAATATCATCAGGGGTGGCAAAAGCCTGCAGTTCCGTGAGCCAATGTGTCTCTTTCAGGGAACATGGCTGAGGTGTTATCATGGGCATTTGAATGTCTGCCTTTTGTGTAGATGCAGCTTCTTTGGCTATACTGTCAACTATTACCTTTGGCTATATCAGTCATTTGGCCTGTATGTGCCTTACAGTGCATGATAGCTAGATTTGAAGGCAACTGAATTGCATCTAGTAATGTTGTGACTAGGTCAGAGTGTGAGATGCTCTTTCCATCTGCTGCCACATATCCTCTGCGAAGCCATATTACACCATGGTCCCAGACCACACCATAAGCATACCTGGAATCGGTGTAAATGTTTACCTCTTTTCCTACAAACAGCTGGCATGCACGGGTTAATGCTATCAATTCACCAGCTTGTGCAGACTGATAGGGTATTGGATTGACCCAGAGGACAGTATCTGGCAGTTGGACAACAGCATATCCCGCAAGATAGACATTATCACTTGGTCTGCTGCAAGAGCCATCAACAAAAACTGTTTGTGCAGTAGGAATTGGTACTGAAAGCATATCTGCTCTAGGTGAAGTGTCCTGATGTATTGATTATGTACAGTCATGAGGTGGTGGTAAGTCATCCTGTTCTCCTTTAAGACCTAATAAGGCATTCAAAATTGGAGCTGGGCCAGAGTTTATGTTTGAACTTTTTATTTTCAGGTTTGGATTGGATAGGAGGATGACTTCATACCCACTCAATCTTTGTGCTGACATATGCTGAGTATGTAAACTGTTGAGGAGTGTGGTAACATTATGTGAGGTGTGTAAAGTAGTGTTATGGCCCAAGGTAAATGGTGCTTCCATCTCTACAACCATAGAACAAGAAGCCAACGCTCTGAGACAAGCAGGCATTCCTTACACCTGTACTGGAACCACCTTTGAGAAAAAAGCTACAGGGCGCAGTCTCCCACCATGTTCCTGGGCCAGTACTCCTGCCATAGTTCTGCAATTTTCCCTGGCAAAAAAGTGAAACATTTTGCCAAAATCATGGAGGCCGAGGCTCGGGCTGGTAACCATTGCACATTTCAACATGGCAAAAGCATTTAACATTTCATCAGACCATTTTACAATATCAGACATTTCAGAGAGGGTTGCTTGTCTCAATATATTGTCATAGAAAGAACAGTCAGGTATCCATTGGCGGCAGTAACCAATCATTCCAAGAAAGGTTAGCAGGTCTTTCTTGGTAAGTGGGCGGGGCAGTCCCACTATAGCTTTTGTGACTGACTTTCCTAACTCCCAGAGACAGCACAAATCCTAGGTACTCAACCTCCTGTTTACACCATTGTAATTTTTTTCTTAGACACTTTGTGACCACATGTATGTAACCATTTCAATAAGGATAGGCTATCAGCTCGGCAGGTCTCCTCTGAAGAACTACAAATCAAAAGATCATCAACATATTGCAACAGTACAGAACCATGAGGGGCAGTCCAAGGCCTGAGGGTGGCTTGGAGTACTAGAGAATAGACCACAGGTGAGTCTATGTAACCCTGGGGCATTCTACACCAGGTAAACTGGCGATTGTGTTGGTCAATCGACATAGTAAAAGCAAAGAGTGGTCTTGTCTCCTTGTCTACAAGGACAGAGAAAAAAGCATTCTTTAAATCAATAACAGTAAAACATTTGGCTGTTGCTGGAATGGAGGACAGTAGCGATGGAACATCAGGTACAATGGGTGCTATTGGGACTATGAGGTCATTTATGGCCCTCAAGTCCTGTACAAATCTGAAGAAGCCATCCGGCTTCTTTACAGGGTTAACAGGTGTGTTGTATGGAGAAATAGTTTCTTCCAGGATTCCATCCTGCAGAAACGTTTTCACCATTGGCACTATGCCATCCATCTTTTCTTTAGAGAGTGGATACTGTTTGTGATAGATAGGAAATGCACCTTCTTTGAGAGTGGCCTTGTATGGTGTGCATGAAACAAGTCCTACATCCAGATCTGATGTAGACCAGACCTGGGGGTCTATATCCTCAAAATCTTCTTCACTATTTTGTTGTGACAGCATCAATAAACCTGGTTTGCATGCTACTATAGTGATTTTATCTTAGGAAATGTCTAGACCTCCTTCTGAGTTGGTTCTAATTGTGATTCCCAGTGGCCCAAACAAGTCTCTTCCCAACAAATTTACAGGACACATTGGTATTATCCTAAAAGAATGTGTGCATATGGTGTACCCTTCATCATCTTCTATTGGTAGGGGTGGGGTCCTATATGTTTTTGTCATTATCCCATTAATTCCCAAAGAGGGTTCCGCTGGTTCCCACTTGCCTTTGAAATGATCTTCACAAATAGTACTCCTAGTGGCCCCGCTATCGACGAGATAGGGGAGGGGTCTCCCATTTATTGAAATAACAACCATTGGACTATCAGTGAAATCATCTGAGACAAAAGGAAAAGCTGGGACACTACCCTCCGGTCCCCATCATTGTTGTTGATTTCCCCATTTGATTGGAAATGTTGGACCTTGTTGGAAGGATGCCTGTGGTTGTTGTGTCTGGTTAGGGACAGAGCTGGAGTTAGGAGTCTGAGGAGGGGTGGGGTGAGGACATTGACTCACCCAGTGATCCTCAGCACCGCAATTGAAACATCCATTGTTTCTAGAGCGACTCATGCCTCTTCCATTTCTGCCTCTAAATGTGCCTCTAAAATTTCCTCTGCCTCTAAAGTTCCCCTTCATATTCCCTTGGAAATGTTGTGTGGAGACAGGCGACGGCTTTGGTATATCAAAACAACCTGCTGCATCTTTCTGTGAAAGAGCTTTGCCAAAGTCAATTCTAGAAATTGTTGACTATTCAGTAATCATTTGTTTGACTGGGACCACTAAATGGGGTTTGAGATTACTCAGAAAAGTCTGGATAAATAATGGATCCAAAATTGTCAGAATACCCAAACCGGCTTTCTGTCCATCCTGCCATATGATCCACCCAAGGGTTAACTAGGCAGTGATGTACATTCCATTTTCCTATGAAAACAAAACAATTTACCCTGCTTGACTGCCACCTAGTGGTGCAGACAATCAGGCAACTGTGTGAATCAGACAATAACTCAACTTAGATTCCTTTAACAAAAAAAATCAGTACTGTCCGTGATACTTTTTTATACTAATACAGCTACAATAACTTCAAGTCTGTAAGAGAATAAATTTGGAACAAGTTCAAGAGTATTTCAGAGATACAATAAACGCACAATCTTGCTCATGGAGCTGCTGTTTTGTTTCAGACAAATTTAAACCATCTATGAAATTAACTTTGCAATGTACATTAATCTGTTTACCTTTCACAAAATAGCTTTACCCAAATTGTAACTTTATAACCTCCGGGAATACTACTCACCAAGTATGCTTTTTGGTTCTTGAAAACAAAATAGCAGTTCACATATACACACTCAGCGCAATTCATTCAGCGTGATACTTTTAAAGCAAATCAGTTATACAATCATACACAAAGTTTTCACAATACATTGATCATCAGTCACCTGTTCTGTCCCGAACAGAACTAAAACTCTAGAGTACTCTGTAAATTCTTGTAAATATTCAATCATCTTACATATTTCTGAACATCAACAAAGGTCTCGAATTTGTTTTTTTGATGAGTTTTTTAGACTTGAGGCCCTTATCTAACGTAAAAAGTTCGCCTTGCTCAAATGAAAAATTCCATTGGTCTTTAAGGTCTCTTTCTCTTTCCTGGTACGCCTCCCCCCTCTGGTTCCTCGTTTCTTTCTACTGATCGTGTGTGACCAATCAGTTCCCTGGGAAAATCCTTATTGGTAGAGGGACCAGGGTGGGGGTGATTGTAATTATAGGGTGAACTATTAAAGTAATCATGTTCTCTTTCCCTATAGGGTTGGTAAGCATTAGGGATGAGCTTGGTGTTCGAGTCAAACACATGTTCGACTCGAACACCAGTTGTTCGCCCGTTTGGCAAAGCCAGAACTCTGTGGGCCGTTCGCGCCAAATTCGTGTGGCGCTCACGGCCCACAATGCACTGCGCCATCGCAGTGCATTGCTGGCTCATGATTGGCCAAGAATGCACTGTGACCCCACATGCTTGACCAATTACAGCGCCGGGAGCGAGGAGAGCCATAATTGGCCAAAGGCAGGAAGCCTGTGGCCAATTATAGCTCAGGGGGTTTAGTACATGCCTCACACTATATAAGGCCGCCAGCGCAGGAGTTAGTGGGGGTTGTGTGCCCCCAGCGCAGTATACACCTGTATCTACCCTTTATTGCTGTTCTCTAATAGAGCCATCTGCAGGAGTTAGTGGGTGTTGTGGGCCTCCAGCGCAGTATACACCTGTATCTACCCTTTATTGCTGTGCTCTAATAGAGCCATCTGCAGGAGTTAGTGGGTGTTGTGTGCTTCCAGCGCAGTATACACCTGTATCTACCCTTTATTGCTGTTTTTCTCTAATACAGCCATCTGCAGGAGTTATTGGGTGTTGTGTGCATCCAGCACAGCACAGTATACACCTGTATCTACCCTTTATTGCTGGTGTTCTATAATAAAGGCATCTGCAGGAGTTAGTGGGTGTTTTGTGCCTCCAGCACAGCACAGTATACACCTGTATTTACCCTTTATTGCTGGTGTTCTATAACAAAGGCATCTGCAGGAGTTAGTGGGTGTTGTGTGCCTCCAGCACAGTATACTCCTGTATCTACCCTTTATTGCTGGTGTTCTATCATACAGGCATCTGCAGTAGTTAGTGGGTGTTGTGTGCCTCCAGCACAGTATATACCTGTATCTACCCTTTAAGGCTGGTGTTCTATCATACAGGCTTCTGCAGGAGTTAGTGGGTGTTGTGTGCCTCCAGCACAATATACACTACCCAATTGCTGGTTTTCCCATCTCCCTGCAGGCCATTACTGTTTCTGGAAGGCCAACAAGGAGAGGCAGACAGTCACGAGCCAATAAAATAGGGCAAGCAGGCTCTGTGTCTAGAGACAACAGTGCTGGTCGTGGCGCAGTGCATCGCCATCAGCACGTGGCCATGGGACACGCTTGTCCTTATTTTCGGCAGCTGGATGTGTTGAGCCGCATCATGCTGAAGACTTGGTAGAGTGGATGACCAAGCCTTCTTCATCCTCCTCATCCTCTCTCACCCAGGCTCAGGGTACTAGCAAAGCAGCTACCAACCCATCCTCTTCCCTTGTCTCAATATCATCATCAGTCACTCCTTCCCTAGACCCACCATGTCCTCCTGAGGAGTCCCTCGAACTGTTTGAGCACAGTGTTGGGTACATGCTCCAGGAGGATGCCCAGTGTTTTAAAGGCTCTGATGATGATACTCAGCTAGAGGAAGGCAGTAGCGTGAGCGTAGAGAGAGGGGATGCTCAAGAAGGACAACAATCTGGCAGTCATGTTCCACCAGCTGCAGCATGCTGCCAGGTTTGCTTCAGTGATGAAGAGGGAGGGGATGATAAGGTCACTGGCTCCACATGGGTGCCTGATAGGAGAGAGGAGGAGGCAAATTTCCAACGAGGCAGGATGCCCTCCGGGGGCCAGCTTAGGGGCAGCACACCGACTGAATCACACCGCAGAGCTCCGCCTGTACAGGGCGCTGCCTCTGTGCGTTATTCTAAAAGTTTTTGGTGTGGGCCTTTTTTGAGACGAGTGCATTAGATCGCACCGCTGCTATTTGCAACATATGTCTCAAGAGTATTTCGCGTGGTCAAAACATTAGCCACTTGGGCACCACATGCTTGACCAGACATATGTTGACCTGCCATGCAGCTCGTTTGCAAGCGTACTTTAAAGACCCACACCAAAGAACAAAGTGGACCTCTCCTTGCTCCTCATCAGCTGGGATCTCCAACCCCACTAGACCTTCAGTCCTCTCTGAAACCTGCACTGAGAGGAATGAAGGTGTAGAATTAGGTGTGTCACAGCCAAGTACTTGCGGGCACTCTGCTAGCAGTACACCCATGTCTGATTGTAGCAGGCAAATTTCCCTGCCCCAGCTGCTGGACCGTCTAAAGAAGTTCACTCCCAGCCATCCACATGCCCAGCGTTTGAATGCTAGCTTGGCTAAATTGCTAGCACTTCAACTGCTGCCTTTTCAGTTGGTAGACTCTGCCCCCTTCTGTGAGTTTGTGCAATGTGCAGTTCCTCAGTGGCAGGTCCCCAAACGCTACTTTTTCTCACAGAAGGCGATACCGGCTCTCTACCGGCATGTGTGTCCTTGCCTCACTGGACAGGGCAGTCAGTGGTAAGGTGCATATTACCGCTGACTCATGGTCCAGCAGGCATGAACAGGGACGTTACCTATCTTTCACCGCCCATTGGGTCACTCTTCTGGCAGCTGGGAAGGATGCAGGACAAGGTGCAGTAGTGTTGGAGGTTGTTCCGCCACCACGCCTCCAAAATGCTACTACTGGTTGTGCCACACCTCTCTCCTCCACTCCCTCCTCTTCTTCTTCCTCCATGGCCTCTTCCAGTGCTCTGTCCTCGGAACCAGCAGTGCTCCGTAGGCGTTCCAGGGGCTATGCAAGTACACAGGCAAAAAGATGCCATACCGTGCTTGCGCTGGTATGTTTGGAGGACAGGAGCCACACTGAGGCAGATATTTTGTCAGCTCTGCAGGGGCAGGTCGAGAGGTGGTTGATGCCACGCCAGCTTAAGCCAGGAATGGTGGTTTGCGACAATGGCACCAACCTCCTCTTCGCCCTCTGACAGGGACAACTGACCCATGTGCCCTGTGTGGCTCACGTCCTTAACCTGGTGGTGCAGCGGTTCTTGGGCAGGTACCCGGGCTTACAGGATGTCCTGAAGCAGGCCAGGAAAGTCTGTGTGCATTTCCGCCGGTCATTTAATGCCTGTGCTCGGCTGGCTGAGTTCCAAAAGGAGTTGAACCTGCCCAAGAACCGCCTTATATGTGACATGGCCACCAGGTGGAACTCAACGTTGGCCATGCTGCAGCGGCTGCACACGCAGCAGAGGGCCATCAATGAGTACCTGTGCGAATACGGCACCAGGACAAGGTCAGGGGAGCTCGGTTTTTTCTCACCACACCAGTGGGCCATGATAACGGATGCATGCATGCACAAGGATGGTGAGCAGTGACAGTGCATGCATCAGTGACACTGTACCTCTTGTCCACCTGTTGGAGCATACACTGTGTGGAATAATGGAAAGGCCAATTGAGGCAGAACAGAGGCAGGAAGAGGAGGACTTCCTTGCCTCTCAAGGCCCCCTTTATTCAGACAGTGTTCCTGCTGTCCCTCCCATCACACAGGAAGAGGACGAGGAGGAGGAGGATTGTGTCAGCATGGAGGTGGAGCCTGGCACTTAGCATTAGCAGCAGCAGTCTTGTAGGGATGATTTAAAGTCCCAAGAAACCCATGGACTACGTGGCTGGGAGGAGGTGGCTGCGGATCATGTTGTCCTTAGTGACCCAGAGGACTCCAGACCGAATGCCTCAGCTAACCTACACTGCATGGCCTCCCTGATCCTGCAAAGACTGTGGATGGATTCTCGTATTCTTCGGATCAAGGAGAGGGACCATTACTGGCTGGCCACTCTCCTTGATCCACGGTACAAGGTTGCTGACCTTATCTTGCCGTCGCAGAGGGAGCAGAGGATGAGACATCTCCGGTAGGCCTTGCAGAAAGGTCTGTGCAACGCGTTCCCAGAGACTGGGAGGTTACAAACTCCTGGTCCTGGACAAGGTGCTGCTGAGGCTTCGGTCAGTCACAGAAGGAGCGGTGGACAAGGTGGCCATCTGACCGATGTGTTCAGACAATTTTTTAGTCCGCAGCCCCAAGGTATGATCAGTTCCAGCAACCATCGCCAGTGTCTGATTTACATGGTGCAGGAATACCTAGGGGCAAGGTCAGACTTGGACAACTTTCCCACCGAAAATCCTCTGGTTTACTGGGTCTTGAGGATGGATCACTGGCCAGTGCTTGCACAGTATGCAATTGAGCTACTGGCCTGTCCTGCATCCAGCATTCTTTCAGAACGCAACTTCAGTGCTGCTGGTTGTTTTGTACCCGATCACAGGGTGCGCCTGTCCACTGACTTGGTTGATCGACTGACCTTCATAAAGATGAATCATTCTTGGATCACCACCAGCTACCAAGCACCTGAAGCTGATGTAACCGAATAATTTTTTGGGTAATGTCACATCCCTTCAAGACTGCCTATGCTGATGCTGAGTGACTGTCCTGTATGTTGACTGAATATCCTCTTCCTCCTCAATGATCCCGCTGATATCTTGGAAGAACATTTTTGGTTCTGGGTGATGCCACCAGCCCAATTTTTCAGCCCCTGTTTAACAAGGGCGTGTAATTACAATTTTTGATGCAATGCTTTGCAGCAGGGCTCATTCCTGCACTCCAACTAGAGTATATGGTAGTGTATTGCCTCCATTTTTCAGCCCTTGTTTTTTTTTTATTCTTTATTTCTTAGCAGGAATACATAGCAGGTTATCAGTAATGCTTACATAGTTAGTAAGGTTGAATAAAGACACCAGTCCATCCAGTTCAACCTGAGTGTCTACAACTGTCCCCATCACTGTACATTGCACACTCACATCAGTCCCTACCCTCAAGGAGCCCACAATCCAGGATCCCCATTTATATACTAGGGTCAATTTTGGACATAAGCCAATTAACCTACCTGCATGTCTTTGGAGTGTGGGAGGCAACCGGAGTACCCAAAGGAAACCCACGCAGGCACAGGGAGAACATGCAAAGTCCAGGCAGGTAGTGTCGTGGTTGGGATTCGAACCAGCGACCCTTCTTACTGCTAGGTGAGAGTGCTAACCACTACACCAAAGTGCCTTACATAGAATTACTTATAAAAAAAACACTTTTTAACTGCAGCTTATTCTATTTGAAAACAAGAAAACATAATGTATTTCTGACAATTTTATAGACAAACAAATAACATTATCAATTCCCCATAGCAACCCTCCACTCCAGGGCCCCCCTTCTCTTTTTTTTCCCCCTCTCTCCTCCTTCCTCTCCCTTTTGAAGAAGAGAAAAAAAAAGGGGGAAGTACGTCTCCCCCACCCACCAGAGAGTAAGATTCATGTCACACAACCCACTATTCTAATCCTCAAATTCCTCTCCAATCAAATCCAATCCCTTCATTTGACTGTAAGAATAATTCCCAGGGAGCCCAAATTTGCAATATAGATTCCCTTTCCTCCGGAAACATAGGGATCAGTTTCTCCATGATCCCAATTCTTCTTCATTTAACCATTGCGAAATTCGAGGTGCCCCTGTTTCCTTCCAACAAGTGGTGATGCAGCTTTTAGCTGCATTCACCAGATGACATAGCGTTGAATTCTTATATCTCTCTAGTGGAATATGTGTACATTGTAATAAGAAAAAGGCCGGGTCTTCCATAACCTGATATTCAGTAAATAATTGAGAAATTCTCTGAACTTCTTCCCAGAACTGTCTAATTACTGGGCAAAACAAGAAAATATGGGCAATGGTGCCTCTCTCCTTACAACACCTCCAGCACCTGTCTGACGACTCTGAAGAGAATTTATCCATTTGTGATGGGGTATAATACCAACGCATTAGTACTTTATAATTTAGTTCCTGTATCTTAGTGCATCTAGATGATTTAAAGGTTAAATGTATTATCTTCTGCTGTTGGGCAGGAGTGAAGGTTTGTTCGAGATCCCTTTGCCACTTATCTAAGCTCAAAATACAAAAATCCTCCGAAGGTGATGTTAATAGGGCATATATCTTAGAAATAATGTGAGAGAGAGGCTCCTTCTCCTCACAGTACCCTTCAAACTTAGTAAGTGGTCGACCATAACCTTCAGTCGGCCCCAAAGTTTCCAAATTTTTTTTAACCTGTAGTGCCTGCCAGAAGGGTATTTCATATTGTCCTCCTAATTGCGTTAACATTTCTATCGATGGCCATTTATTAGACCTCAGAAAATGTGAGGCCTGAAAACATCCCTACTCTACTACTACTTCTCTACTTGTCCAGATAAACTTTGTAAAAACTTTCGGATTTTACTAAAAAAAGGCCAGTGGAATCAGGATAGGTAGCGTCTGGAACAAATAAACAAATTCAGGAACTATGTTCATTTTCAAAATATTACTTCTCCCAAACCAAGAGTGCGAGGATTTACTCTAATCATCTAACAATATACTCATTTCCCTTAATAAAGGTGGAAAATTTAAGGTATATAAGTCTGTTAAGTTAGGTGGGATCTATATTCCTAAATAGTTCAACGCTGTAACTGTTCATTTAAACATGAAATTATTCTCCAAGTTCTTTTGAGTGGAACCCTCCAGTGAAATCCCCATTGCCTCTGACTTGCTGTAGTTTATTTTAAAATTCGACAGAGCTCCGTAACACTCTACTTCCCTTAATAAGTTGGGTAATGATATTTGTGGGCTAGAGAGTGAAAATAACAAATCGTCCGCATACGCTGAGAGTTTGTATTCCTGATCCCCCAGGGGGATACCTTTAATATCGGGGTTCTGTCGAATTCTGTCTAATAAAGGTTCCAATGTCAACACAAATAAAAGAGGCGACAAGGAGCATCCCTGGCGTGTCCCATTGGATATTGGGAAGTTTTCTGAGTTTATCCCGTTAACCTTCACCAAGGCTTGTGGCTTTGAATATATCCCTGCTGTCCAGTCCAACATTCGATCCCCCAGGCCCATTTGTTTTAACACTCCTAACATAAAGGGCCAATTGACCCTATCAAAGGCCTTTTCTGCATCTGTATTCACAAAGATACTCAGCATCTTCCTTTGGTTTGCATACTGAATTAAATTAAGACCTTTATTAGTACTATCCCTAGCTTCCCGTGTGGGGATAAACCCCACCTGGTCCAAATGAACCAGCTGCGTCATAAACGGTTGTAGGCGAGATGCAAGTATCTTTGTGAATATTTTATAATCCGTATTCAGTAATGATATTGGACGATAACTACTACATATTGACTGATCCTTTCCTTCTTTTGTAATGTGTGCCCTCAATGCTTCTATAGGGGGAGGCGATACTTGTCCTAGTGCATTAAATTTGTAAACCATGTAAGGGGCTAAGAGTGGATAGAAACTTTTAAAATATTGCAGAGTGTATCCATCTGGACCAGGAGCCTTTCCATGCTTCAACATCTTCATCGCCGAAGTTACCTCTTCTATTGTTATTGGTAACTCAAGTTTTCTTTGCACCGGGGATGGTAATCTTGCTAAGTGTGAGGATTCAAGTTATTCTTCTAGCGATGAAGAAGGATGGGAAGGTGCCGGAAGATTATATAATGAAGTGTAATATTTTCTAAATTCCTCTGCAATATCTTTCGTTATTGAAGATTTGAGATTTCCTTTTGTTTTAATATAGGGTATATATGAACAAAGTTGTTTTTTTTTTAATTTTCTGACTAAAACCTGACCACATTTGTCTCCCGATTCATATATTACCCTCCTCCTTTGTTGTAAAATAGCCCTTGCCTTATACCGGAGGAGATCAGAAAATTGTCTTCTTAGATGTGCTATTTCTATTCCTATATCCTTCTCCGTTGTCTTCTTGTGTTGTATCTCTATTTCCCTTATCCTTTCCAACAATCTACCTGCCTTTTCTTCTCTAGCTCTCTTCATTCGGGATCCATGTTTTATTAAAATTCCTCTAATTACTACTTGTGCTTCCCACACTATCCCCATTTCAGTCACTCCATTATCGTTAATTTGAAAATACGAATCGATTTCTCGAGTTTCAGGACACTGCAAAAGGCTTTCATTTAACTGCCAGTTCCAATCCATCTTGTGTGTAGCCTCCCTCAGGGAGATATTGATTGTAACTGGCGCATGATCAGACCAGGTTATGTTTCCTATACATGTGTCCTGTACTAACGAGAGCGTTCGTTGTGGTAACAAAAATAAATCGATACGTGAATACCGTTGGTGGGGGTTTGAGAAGTATGTATAGTCCCTCTCATCTGCATGGAAGGCCCTCCATGTGTCCACCAATTGAAATTTGTCTAGTTTGCGGAGGATATTTTTCCTAGTTCTTCCAGAAACAGAAGATGTCCAATTCGAAGTGTCTAATTTGGGGTGTAGGGGGACATTAAAGTCCCCCCTATAATAAGTATTCCTTCCTTGAATTACATTAATTTTGATAAGGCTTTATTTTAAAAAAAAACGTTTTGTTGTACGTTTGGGACATAGACTGTTGCTAGGGTCACCTTAACATTTCCTACAAGCCCTTTAAGAAATAAATATCTTCCCCCTGGTTCTTCACATTCCTCCAACAGAGACCACGTAATATGGTTAGAAATTAAGGCCACTCCCTTAGTTTTAGCCTCTTGATTAGTGGCATGATAAACATTTGTAAAGTGTCTATTTTGAAGATAGGGAAATGTTCCCACCTTCAGATGTGTTTCTTGCACCATGCCAATATCACCTCGATGACCTCGATCCCCCCTCCCCCAATTAAGATTCGGACCACACCAGTTGAGATCTCCCCTCTCCTGTTTAATAGCCATAGCCCCCCAGTCCACTACCACCCTGACCCCCCCCCCCCCTTTTTATTTTAATTTTTTTCCTCCTCTTCCCCCCTCCCCCCCGCGCTCACATGACCTACATAATGAATGTGAGATCTCACTAAAGATGTCATGCATTTATGATTGTGTGTAATTGGTACTCGTGACACCTGTATTGTTGGATCCTTAGCTAAAGGATGACCACCGGATGAAGGTCTTTACCTGTTTGACACCGGACTTACTGTATTGTTTTGCGATGTAATGCTGATTTGTCTAATAAACTCTTCTGTTAAAAAAAAAAAAATCGTTTAATAACATTTTACGTTTTTCAGGAATATTGAGTCCTCTAGTGTTAAGTGATGTGACACGTAATCCCTCCATTTTCTCCAGTTTAGGGGCAGCGCAAGGAGAAAAAAAAAGGGAGCCCTCTATGGGGAATATCTATCAAATTTCCCCCACACCTACCTAAGGGTTCTCAGTTCCTCGTAGGTGTAAGGCATGGGGGGTGGCTAGCAACTGCAGGGTAGGTAGAGCACTCCCTCTCCAGGGAGTCCCTTTATATTAACATCCCTCAATTTATTACCATTTATTGCCACCAATTCCCTCCCCCTCTATTTAATATTACACAACATATAATATATCCAATTCTCCCACATCACCGCCCATATTTCCATTTCAGACCAATCTATAATGCCCCAGACCAATCCGAAAACCCTATACTACCATTTGGGGCATAACACCCTTCCCCTCCCTTCCCTGTAAATCGTGTCCGACTGGCAATTAAAAAAAAGAAAGAGAAAAAATGAGGTGTGTCCTCTTATTTCTATTGTCTTAATATCCACTAAATTTATTACTGCCCCTGTCCCCCATCCCTGAAATATGTGTATGTTTATAGTGTGTTTATAACTTTTATGTTACCCCCCCTCCAACCCAGCTGCCATCCCCTAAAACAGTGATCTCTAAACCCCATATTGAAGATCAGTGAACATTATTGTGAGAATAGTGAACCCCCAAATTTTATTTATTGACTAATTAAAACTATATATGTATGTTTATTTATCTAATTATCTAATTAAATCTATTCCAATGCCCCAGAAACCTCTGGACAGAAGCATCAGATAGAAAAAAAAAAAGAGGGGAAAAGGGGAGGATTACGAGACATTTACATATACATTATTTTATATCATATTGTGTATATATATTATGCAAATTATCCACCATTCCACCTGAACCATGACCTTTAACAGAGGGGGAAATGTCACCCAACATACATACACAACCCTGTTCCCTTATGGCACATTGACCCTGTGAATGCACCCACTTCAGCCATTTGCTGTACATCAGCTTCTTTACTACCCAACGAGGTTGTTTCACCCACAGTCCTTAAGGCCCCCTCTTTTAACTGTCTTTTCTTTAATGGCTGAAGCCAATCCTGCACCTCACACCGTCAGCTTCCAGAAAGGAAAATAAAGTAGGTAATTCCTTTGGAGATGAGTACGAAGGAAGCTGATCCCCTTCTGACCGTCAGGCAAATTGGATACCCCCAGCGGTAAGTGCCTCCTGATAACTTTATTTTCTCCAATAGGGATGAGGTTCGAGTTCGAGTCGAACTCATGTTCGACTCGAACATTGTCTGTTCGCCTGTTCAGTGAACAGTGAACAATTTGGGCTGTTCGCGGCAAATTCGAAAAGCCGGAACACCCTGTACAAGTCTATGGGAGAAATCTAAAGTGCTAATTTTAAAGGCTAATACGCAAGTTACTGTCCTAAAAAGTGTTTGGGGACCTGGGTCCTGCCCCAGGGGACATGGATCAATGCAAAAAAAAGTTTTAAAAACTGACGTTTTTTCAGAAGCAGTAATTTTAATAATGATTGAAGTAAAACAATAAAAGTGTAATATTCCTTTAAATTTCGTACCTTGGGGCTGTCTATAGTATGCCTGTGAAGGGGCGCATGTTTCCCGTGCTTAGAAGTGTCCCTGCACAAAGTGTCATTTGTGCAGGAAAAAAAGTCTTTTAAAATCACTTGTGGCTATATTGTCGGCTCCTGTAATACAGAGAACACTCAATGAGTGTTCTCTGTATTAGCCGACAATTCATTCATTTACCAGGCCCTTCAGGTAAAAAAAAATTTGATGTGGGGGTCCCCCTAAATATCCATACCAGACCCTTTATCCGAGCACCCAACCTGGCAGGCCGCAGGAAAAGAGGGGGGGACGAGAGAGCACCCCCCCTGAACGGCACCAGGCCACATGCCCTCAACATTGGGAGGATGCTTTGGGGGTCTGTGACCCCTCAAAGCACCTTGCCCCCATGTTGATGTGGAGAAGGGCCTCATCCCCACAACCCTGAGCGGTGGTTGTGGGGGTCTGTGGGCGGGGGGCTTATCAGAATCTGGAAGCCCCCTTTAACAAGGGGACCCCCAGATCCCAGCCCCCCCTGTTTGAAATGGTAAGGGGGTACAAAAGTACCCCTACCATTTCACAAAGAAAGTGTAAAAATGGTTAAATAAGACAAACACACTTTTGAAAAATTCCTTTATTAAAAATAAAAATAATAAAAAAAGATTCCAGCGGTGCTAATCCACTCTTGCTATTCAGCGACGGATCTCCGGGGTCCAGTGATGGATGATCATATCCAGCGACGGGGGATTTCTCAGTCCAGCGCTGTCCATACATCCGTCTTCTGTCTCCACTGCAGAGACACTGCGGGGATCCCAGCACTGCTGTTTCTTATATTAGGAAGGTGGGGCCACCCGTCACCTGACCCCGCCCCCTCTGACGCTGGTGAGGGGAGCCAGGGATTCCCTAATGACGTATGGGTGACCCCGCCCCCTCTGATGTAACGGAAACCTGAGTTACATCAGAGGGGGCGGGGTCACCCATACGTCACTGGGGAACCCCATAGCTTTCCTCACCAGTGTCAGAGGGGGCAGGGTCAGGTGACGGGTGGCCCCGCCCTCCTAATATATTTTTTTATTATTTTTATTTTTAATAAAGGAATTTTTCAAAAGTGTGTTTGTTAACCATTTTTACACGTTCTTTGTGAAATGGTAGGGGTACTTTTGTAACCCCTTACCATTTCAAACAGGGGGGGCCGGGATTTGGGGATCCCCTTGTTAAAGGGTACTTCCAGATTCTGATAAGCCCCCTGCCCGCAGACCCCCAAAACCACCGCTCAGGGTTGTGGGGATGAGGCCCTTCTCCACATCAACATGGGGACAAGGTGCTCCGAGGGGTCACAGACCCCCAAAGCATCCTCCCAATGTTGAGGGCACGTGGCCTGGTACGGTTCAGGAGGGGGGGGCGCTCTCTCGTCCCCCCCCTTTTTCCTGCGGCCTGCCAGGTTGCGCGCTCGGATATAGGGTCTGGTATGGATATTTAGGGGGACCCCCACGTCAATTTTTTTTTTTATTTGACACAGGGTTCCCCTTAATATCCATACCAGACCTGAAGGGCCTGGTAATTGAATTTAGGGGAACCCCCACGCTTTTTATTTTAAATATTTTTTTTTTTTTTTAATCAATGAATGAATGAATTGTCGGCTAATACAGAGAACACTCATTGAGTGTTCTCTGTATTACGGGAGCCAACAATATAGCCGCAAGTGATTTTAAAAGACTTTTTTTCTTGCACAAATGACACTTTGTGCAGGGACAGTTCTAAGCACGGGAAACATGCGCCCCTTCACAGGCATACTATAGACACCCCCCAGGTACGAAACTTAAAGGAATATTACACTTTTATTGTTTCACTTTAATCATTATTAAAATCACTGCTCCTGAAAAAACTGCAGTTTTTAAAACTTTTTTTTGCATTGATCCATGTCCCTTGGGGCAGGACCCAGGTCCCCAAACACTTTTTAGGACAGTAACTTGCATATTAGCCTTTAAAATTAGCACTTTAGATTGTGAACGTTCGAGTCCCATAGACTTTAATAGGGTTCTAAAGTTCACATGAAGTTTAGGTCTGTTCGCAGGTTCTGGTACGAACCGAACAGGGGGGTGATCGGCTCATCCTTATTCTCCAATAATGGCCGCATTTGTGCCCTCCTCTTTAAGGTAGCTCTTGATAAGTCAGGTAGGATACTGATCTTAGCTCCCTTGTGCAGTAACGGGCCTGTATCCCATGCTTTCCAGCTAATCATCTTCTTATGTGCATATCTATGTAGGCGCCCGATTACATCCCTAGGTCTGGACAGGTCTGTTGAACATGGGCCTGGAGCTCTGTGGAGCCTGTCAAATTCAATTTCTCTTGGAGCAGTGCTGACCCCTAATTTATGACAAATAGATGCCACAGTCCTATGCAATTGATCTGTCAGGGCTGGCTTCCTCCTTCCTCCTCTGGGCTGGCCGCTCAGCTGTCGGCTAATTGCCAGCTCTCTTCTCTCTCCACAGTTACCAGCTGTTCCCAATGATGCTCGTCTGACCTACCTATTTAAAGCCTTCCAGCTCACTTCTCCTCTGCCTTCGTGTTGGTCACATCACTAGGAACCATCTCCTGCAGTTTGTTTCAAGACTGGCTTGCTGACATCCCTCCTGGCTCCTTATCCTGCTTGCAGTTGCTCTCCTTGGATCCCTAACTTCAGGCCTGGCTGATTACCCGATCTGGTTAATAAACTTTAAACTGACTGACTACCCGATCTGGTTTATGAACTTTGGACTGGCTGACTACCCGATCTGGTTACTGGACTCTGGCTATGCTTGACTACGCTTTTTCTATTTACCTTTTTATTTTTATTAATAAACAAGTGTGATTTGATTGTACTTCTGTCTCAGTCTGATTCATGGTTTCTGACATGATCCTTCTGAATACTTTCAGGGATGCCTCTAAATCTGAGATTATTTCCCCTACTCCAGTCTTCAGCCGCCTCCAGTTTTAATTGTATAGAAGAGGCCTGAGCTAACTGTTCTCTTTCTAGTTTAGACACCCTTTCCTCTAGACTATTAACAGCAGATGTTTCCATGTTTTCCCTATCTGTCATAGCCTGTACCTCCAACTGTACTGACTGCATTTCCATTCTGTGCCCCTCTTCCAGTCGGGACACCAGGGCCTCCATTTCTTGGCGAGTTGAGAGTGCCTGCATAATTGTTCTCAGGACCTCTATTTCTTGGCGGGTTGGAAGGGCTTGCATAACTGACCTCAAGTCAATACCCCCTATAGATTCATCTACTGCATCCCGGCTTCCTGCCTCAAACCCTGTTGCCAATCTCTCCTCTACCTGACTTGTGTCCGGTACTGCGTCTGGTGATAATGGGAGGCTCATCCGGGGTGCTGCCATTGGGATCTCAATACCTGCCGTCTCCCTGGTCTATAACATGGACGCCCGCGCTGTGGCTGCTTGTGTATGCGGAAAGAAGCCTTTAATCTCCTGTTCATCATTTTGTGTGGATTTTTCCTCCCTCCTTCTACTTGTGCTGTGCATCCCCAGTGAGAAAGCAGAGTTCAGGTTTTGGTATCAACAGGAGGGAGGGGTAAAACGGAGTAAGATGGGGGAAAAAATGAGAGAGAGAGGAAAATAAAAAATAAAAAAAGAGCCCTTCCTGGTTGATCGTCGGATCACCACAACACCACTTCTTTGCTTTTGCCTCCTCACTCCACTCTCCCTCCACAGTCCACAGTGCCTATGTATCAGTCTTATATGTAATACAGCGTGGGTACAGCACTCTCAAGCAGTTTAACAGGGTCTCGCCTCATTCACTCTTCTACCTCCATTTCTACAGAGTCCGGTTTCTCTTATTACGGGGGTCCAGAAGTAGCCCAGTTTTCTCAGGCCTGGAGTGGATCCAGGCAGGCAAACAAAGCACTGGCAGCCCAGATCTAGCTTCACACAGCCACACACGCCGGAGCATCCACCACCACCTCCACCTCTGCCTCTCACCAACCTCTTCGCTCGTAGCCACTCCTCTGCTTCCTACACTGTCAGACCGTCCATATAGTGTATCAGCTAAAACCTCTCGCAGCGGTGATGATAGTGGCAGTGCAGATACAGTGGATATGGCGGGTACACAACCGGAGCACCCAGCGGGGTTTGTAACCTTCCCGGCGGGTCAGTGGCAATCTAGCTATTCGCAGCCTAGCGTCTATCAGTAGTGATGGCCGAACGGTTCGCCCGGCGGTCGTTTCGCGGCGAATTTCCGACTTTCGCCGTCCGCGGGTTCGAACGCCTTTTTCCGTCGTTCGCCCCGGCGGACTTACGTGTTTAATGTATACAAGAACTTTAACCTTTCGTGACACGTTTATCATGTGTTACAGGACAACCAATTGAGACATGACAGCTCATGGACACTTGGACATTCCCCCTAACCTATAAATACACCCGATCCGGTGGCCATTTTACATTCTTTCTTCTGTCACTGTAGGGAAAGGATCCTGTGTGGAGTAGGGACAGAGAAAACGCTAGCTATTTGGTACACAAAAGTTCTTTTCAGGACTGGTATAGGTGTTAGGTCAGCAGCCTGAGTTTCTTTTGTCAGTTTAGATAAAGGGACAGAGCGCTGTATGCTGCTATTTTAGGGACAGCTCAGCCAGATTAGTCTTTCTTCATCATCATCATCATCATCATCATTAGCTGTTACTATCAGGTCCACAAAAGAGCTGTTCCAGCTAATCGTTCCAGCCTACTCTTTTTTGCCAATTTGTATAGGGACAGGCAGGAAGCAGTGTGTCAGGCAGTGAGGATAATTTTAAAGACTTGCTGTTACTATTAGTTCCACAAAGGTTCTTTTCAGGACTGGTATCAGTGGTACGGTAATAGGCTTGTACACGTATAATATTCTTTCTTCCAAATATAGAAAGAATATTATACTTGACTGCTGCCCTTCTGCTGCAGTCTGCTAATCATTCACAACTCACTTGTTCCACAAAGCTCTTTATCAGGACTGGTAACTTGGTCTGTCTAGGGTGCTACGGTACATAGGCTTGGGTGCGGTACAGTCTGCTGTTCTGTAAGGACCGCTATCGGTCCACAATACATAGGGTTGCCGTGCACTACTGCTGACCGCTGCCCTATACTGCAGCAGTCCTTCATTGGTATAGGGACTGACGTACAGTCTGCTAATCACTAACACACAACCTGCTTGGTCCACAAAAGTTCTTATAAGGACTGGTAACTTGGTATAGGGTGCTACGGTACATAGGCCTGAGTGCGTTACAGTCTGCTGTTCTGTAAGGACCGCTATCGGTCCACAATACATAGGGTTGCCGTGCACTACTGCTGACCGCTGCCCTATACTGCAGCAGTCCTTCAGCGGTATAGGGACTGACGCACAGTCTGCTAAACACTAACACACAACCTGCTTGGTCCACAAAAGTTTTTATAAGGACTGGTAACTTGGTATAGGGTGCTACGGTACATAGGCCTGAGTGCAGTACAGTCTGCTGTTCTGTAAGGACCGCTATCGGTCCACAATACATAGGGTTGCCGTGCACTACTGCTGACCGCTGCCCTATACTGCAGCAGTCCTTCATTGGTATAGGGACTGACGTACAGTCTGCTAATCACTAACACACAACCTGCTTGGTCCACAAAAGTTCTTATAAGGACTGGTAACTTGGTATAGGGTGCTACGGTACATAGGCCTGAGTGCGTTACAGTCTGCTGTTCTGTAAGGACCGCTATCGGTCCACAATACATAGGGTTGACGTGCACCACTGCTGACCGCTGCCCTATACTGCAGCAGTCCTTCAGCGGTATAGGGACTGACGTACAGTCTGCTAAACACTAATACACAACCTGCTTGGTCCACAAAAGTTCTTATAAGGACTGGTAACTTGGTATAGGGTGCTACGGTACATAGGCTTGAGTGCGGTACAGTCTGCTGTTCTGTAAGGACCGCTATCGGTCCACAATAGATAGGGTTGACGTGCACCACTGCTGACCGCTGCCCTATACTGCAGCAGTCCTTCAGCGGTATAGGGACTGACGCACAGTCTGCTAAACACTAACACACAACCTGCTTGGTCCACAAAAGTTTTTATAAGGACTGGTAACTTGGTATAGGGTGCTACGGTACATAGGCCTGAGTGCGTTACAGTCTGCTGTTCTGTAAGGACCGCTATCGGTCCACAATACATAGGGTTGCCGTGCACTACTGCTGACCGCTGCCCTATACTGCAGCAGTCCTTCATTGGTATAGGGACTGACGTACAGTCTGCTAATCACTAACACACAACCTGCTTGGTCCACAAAAGTTCTTATAAGGACTGGTAACTTGGTATAGGGTGCTACGGTACATAGGCCTGAGTGCGTTACAGTCTGCTGTTCTGTAAGGACCGCTATCGGTCCACAATACATAGGGTTGCCGTGCACTACTGCTGACCGCTGCCCTATACTGCAGCAGTCCTTCAGCGGTATAGGGACTGACGCACAGTCTGCTAAACACTAACACACAACCTGCTTGGTCCACAAAAGTTCTTATAAGGACTGGTAACTTGGTATAGGGTGCTACGGTACATAGGCCTGAGTGCAGTACAGTCTGCTGTTCTGTAAGGACCGCTATCGGTCCACAATACATAGGGTTGCCGTGCACTACTGCTGACCGCTGCCCTATACTGCAGCAGTCCTTCATTGGTATAGGGACTGACGTACAGTCTGCTAATCACTAACACACAACCTGCTTGTTCCACAAAAGTTCTTATAAGGACTGGTAACTTGGTATAGGGTGCTACGGTACATAGGCTTGAGTGCGGTACAGTCTGCTGTTCTGTAAGGACCGCTATCGGTCCACAATAGATAGGGTTGACGTGCACCACTGCTGACCGCTGCCCTATACTGCAGCAGTCCTTCAGCGGTATAGGGACTGACGTACAGTCTGCTAAACACTAATACACAACCTGCTTGGTCCACAAAAGTTCTTATAAGGACTGGTAACTTGGTATAGGGTGCTACGGTACATAGGCTTGAGTGCGGTACAGTCTGCTGTTCTGTAAGGACCGCTATCGGTCCACAATAGATAGGGTTGACGTGCACCACTGCTGACCGCTGCCCTATACTGCAGCAGTCCTTCAGCGGTATAGGGACTGACGTACAGTCTGCTAAACACTAATACACAACCTGCTTGGTCCACAAAAGTTCTTATAAGGACTGGTAACTTGGTATAGGGTGCTACGGTACATAGGCTTGAGTGCGGTACAGTCTGCTGTTCTGTAAGGACCGCTATAGGTCCACAATAGATAGGGTTGACGTGCACCACTGCTGACCGCTCACCTATACTGCAGCAGTCCTTCAGCGGTATAGGGACTAAGAGTTTTGTCACAGGGTCATTTAAAAAATGACATGCAGAGGAAGAGGCAGGCCCTTCCGCAGGGGTGGTAGGGGTAGGGCAGGAGCAACAGGCTTGAGCCAAAGTGGGAAGTTGCAGAAGGTGCGTTCAATTACTTTAAAGGATGCACCAGACTTGGTTGAGTGGCTCGCTCAGCCTTACTCTTCTGCACCCTCCTCATCCTCTCGATCTGCACCCTCTTCTTCACTCTCTGCTATGTGCACCCCCAAAGACACTACCACCAACAACACGACCACCACCACCACCACCACATACCTTCCGCTTGAGTCACTGGAATTATTTTCCGATCCATATCAAGAGGACATTTCTGATGCGCAGCCACTCTTGGTATTGGATCAGGAAGAGGAGGTAGCAACAAGCGCTACTCAGCAGTCTGACGCCAGTACCCAGATCAGCCCAAGGAGGAGGTTGGTCCCCGGTGTTGCTGCCTACTCTACTTATAGCGGTGGGGAAGGTGACGTTGATGATGACGTGTCTAGTGATGTCACGTGGGTGCCCACAAGAGAGGAAGAGGAGGGGAGTTCAGAGGGAGATATGGACCAGCAGATAGGGAGGAGAAGCAGCAATGACTTACATTGCACAGCAGGGACAAAGCAGACTGCAAATGTATCAGGAGCGAGTCATCGACCATGTACGGTCACATCTGGCGCTCCCAGGACACCGGCACATGGCTCCGCAGTGTGGGCTTTTTTTAACGTGTCCGCTGCTGACAATAGCGTTGCCATCTGCAATCTTTGCAGTCAACGCGTTAGTCGCGGTAAGCCCAATACTCACCTAGGGACGACCGCCTTAAGAAGGCACATGAGCAGCCATCACCGAGCCCAGTGGGAGCAACGGAACACACAAAGCCACACTGCAGGCTCTCACCGTCCAGCCTCGTCTTCTACTTCTCCTTCTCCTCTCTCCTCACAATTGTCCTCCACTCCACCTTCCATCACGCCAAGCTCACATTTTTCTGCAAAAAGGCAGGCTTCCGTGGGCCTAATGTTTGAGCGTAAAAAAATGATGACGCCGGATAACCCTCTTGCCCAACGGTTGGCGGCTGGCTTGTCAGAACTCATAGCCCGCCAACTACTGCCATATAAACTGGTGGACTCGGAGGCCTTTCGCAAATTTGTGGCCATTGGAACACCACAATGGAAGGTCCCAGGAAGGAAGTATTTCTCAGAGAAGGGCATCCCAGAGCTATATGGCCATGTTCAGCGGCAAGTGAATGTATCTCTGGCACACAGTGTCGGTGCCAAGATACATCTGACCACAGACACGTGGTCTAGCAAACACGGGCAGGGAAGGTATATCAGTTTTACTGCCCACTGGGTGAACCTTCTGACGGCCGTCAAGCATGTAACCCGTGGCACCCGTGTAGATTTGGTTTTACCGCCACGGATTGCATGCAGGCCTGACTCTTCTTCTCCTCCTCCTACTCCATCCTCCTCCCTCTCCTCCTCAGCTGCCTCCTCCTTTTCCGCTGCTAGCGTCTCTTCCACTGCACCGCCCAAGCTCCCCAGAACCTATTCCACATGCCAGGTGAGACGTTGCCATGCCGTGCTGCGTCTGTTGTGCCTGGAAGCAAAGAGCCACACTGGCCCGGCACTCCTTTCAGCTTTGCGTTCACAGGCAGATGAGTGGCTAACACCGCTCAATTTGACAGTTGGTAAAGTGGTGTGTGACAACGGTGCCAATCTGCTTAGCGCATTGAAACAGGGCAAAATCACGCACGTGCCGTGCATGGCACACGTCTTAAACTTGGTCGTGCAGCGATTCCTTGTCAAATACCCTGGGGTCCAGGACATCTTGCGGCAGGCAAGGAAAATCTCGGCCCATTTCAGAAGATCTTACACGGCCATGGCTCGCCTTGCTGACATTCAGCGGCGACACCATCTGCCGGTCAGACGTCTTATTTGCGATTGCCCGACGCGATGGAACTCAACCTTCTATATGCTTGATAGGCTGCTCCAGCAGAAACGTGCAGTTAACGTCTACCTGTATGAACTCTGCGAAAGAAACGGTTCTGGGGAGCTGGGTTTTTTTTCACCGCGCCAGTGGCTGCTCATGCGCGACACATGCAGACTTCTGCGGCCATTTGAGGAGATCACCAAACTGGTCAGTCGCAGCCATGGCGCCATCAGTGACATGGTACCTTATGCCTTCTTTCTGGAGCGTGCATTGCGTCGTGTCATTGATCAGGCTGTGGAGGAGCAGGAGCGGGAAGATGAGGAAGTCGCAATGCTGGATGAATTCCCAGGGGGGGCTACTCTATCTGAGACAAGTCAACAACAGGAGTCTGATGAGGAGTCAGAGGAGGATGGTGCCGGGGCGGATGAGCAGGAGCAAGAAGAGCATGCTTTAAACCTTTCTGGGATCCCTGTTGTGCGAGGATGGGGAGAGGAGAATGAAGAGGACGACATTATCCTGGATGATGAGCAGGAGCCAGGCCACCACACCGCTTCCACTTTAGTGCAAATGGGGGCCTTCATGCTCCAGTGTTTTAATAGGGACCCCCGTATAAAAAGCATGAGGGTCAAGGACCAGTACTGGGTGGCAACGTACTTAGACCCCCGGTACAAACACAAAATGGCGGAAATGTTACCGCCGTCGCAGAGGGCTGTCAGAATGCAGCACTTCCAGGCCTTGCTTCGAGAAATGCTGCATTCTGCTTTTGCGTGCGCTGGCAGAGGAGCAATTCCCACTCCCAGAGAAGGATTTGCGGGTACCAATCCAACAGCGCCTGCAAGAAGAGGCCGGTTTGAAGATGTGTTGGTGACTTCGGATATGAGGTCATTCTTTCAGCCGACCCATCGACAGGTGTCATCCGGATCCAGCATCAGGGAACGCCTAGACCGTCAGGTGTCCGACTACATTGGGTTAACGGCCGATGTGGACGCTCTGAGGAGTGATGAACCCCTAGACTACTGGGTGGGCAGGCTTGACCTCTGGCCAGAGCTTGCCCAATTTGCAATCGAACTGTTGGCTTGCCCCTCATCCAGTGTCCTGTCCGAAAGGACGTTCAGCGCAGCAGGGGGGATTGTGACCGATAAGCGTACTCGCCTAGCTCACCACAGTGTTAACTACCTCACATTTCTAAAAATGAATGAGGCATGGATCTCGGAGGAATTCAACACATGTGATCAGTAGACCATGTATATGTCTATAAACAATTTTTGGAATCAAGCACACAGACCTTCTTAATTCATTTGGCTCACTTCCCTGACCCAAAAAAGCACACCGTACTATATGCCCCTACCCTCCTCTTTGAAGAGGTTGAGCGGTGTCATATTTCTACTGGGGCTGCTTATTATGAGGGGTTCCCACCATCCCTGTGCTGTGCTGACTTCCTCCTGGGTGTTCTTATTATGAGGGGCTCCCACCATCCCTGTGCTGTGCTGACTTCCTCCTGGGGGTTCTTATTATGAGGGGATCACACCATCCCTGTGCTGTGCTGACTTCCTCCTGGGGCTGCTTACGGTGCTGCTGTCAGCGCTGTATGTCACGGAGCTGCTGTCAGCGCTGTATGTCACGGAGCTGCTGTCAGCGCTGTATGTCACGGAGCTGCTGTCAGCGCTGTATGTCACGGAGCTGCTGTCAGCGCTGTATGTCACGGAGCTGCTGTCAGCGCTGTATGTCACGGAGCTGCTGTCAGCGCTGTATGTCACGGAGCTGCTGTCAGCGCTGTATGTCACGGAGCTGCTGTCAGCGCTGTATGTCACGGAGCTGCTGTCAGCGCTGTATGTCACGGAGCTGCTGTCAGCGCTGTATGTCACGGAGCTGCTGTCAGCGCTGTATGTCACGGAGCTGCTGTCAGCGCTGTATGTCACGGAGCTGCTGTCAGCGCTGTATGTCACGGAGCTGCTGTCAGCGCTGTATGTCACGGAGCTGCTGTCAGCGCTGTATGTCACGGTGCTGCTGTCAGCGCTGTATGTCACGGAGCTGCTGTCAGCGCTGTATGTCACGGAGCTGCTGTCAGTGCTGTATGTCACGGAGCTGCTGTCAGCGCTGTATGTCACGGAGCTGCTGTCAGCGCTGTATGTCACGGAGCTGCTGTCAGCGCTGTATGTCACGGTGCTGCTGTCAGCGCTGTATGTCACGGAGCTGCTGTCAGCGCTGTATGTCACGGAGCTGCTGTCAGCGCTGTATGTCACGGAGCTGCTGTCAGCGCTGTATGTCACGGAGCTGCTGTCAGCGCTGTATGTCACGGAGCTGCTGTCAGCGCTGTATGTCACGGTGCTGATGTCAGCGCTGTATGTCACGGAGCTGCTGTCAGCGCTGTATGTCACGGAGCTGCTGTCAGCGCTGTATGTCACGGAGCTGCTGTCAGCGCTGTATGTCACGGAGCTGCTGTCAGCGCTGTATGTCACGGAGCTGCTGTCAGCGCTGTATGTCACGGAGCTGCTGTCAGCGCTGTATGTCACGGAGCTGCTGTCAGCGCTGTATGTCACGGAGCTGCTGTCAGCGCTGTATGTCACGGAGCTGCTGTCAGCGCTGTATGTCACGGAGCTGCTGTCAGCGCTGTATGTCACGGAGCTGCTGTCAGCGCTGTATGTCACGGAGCTGCTGTCAGCGCTGTATGTCACGGTGCTGCTGTCAGCGCTGTATGTCACGGAGCTGCTGTCAGCGCTGTATGTCACGGAGCTGCTGTCAGTGCTGTATGTCACGGAGCTGCTGTCAGCGCTGTATGTCACGGAGCTGCTGTCAGCGCTGTATGTCACGGAGCTGCTGTCAGCGCTGTATGTCACGGTGCTGCTGTCAGCGCTGTATGTCACGGAGCTGCTGTCAGCGCTGTATGTCACGGAGCTGCTGTCAGCGCTGTATGTCACGGAGCTGCTGTCAGCGCTGTATGTCACGGAGCTGCTGTCAGCGCTGTATGTCACGGAGCTGCTGTCAGCGCTGTATGTCACGGTGCTGATGTCAGCGCTGTATGTCACGGAGCTGCTGTCAGCGCTGTATGTCACGGAGCTGCTGTCAGCGCTGTATGTCACGGAGCTGCTGTCAGCGCTGTATGTCACGGAGCTGCTGTCAGCGCTGTATGTCACGGAGCTGCTGTCAGCGCTGTATGTCACGGAGCTGCTGTCAGCGCTGTATGTCACGGAGCTGCTGTCAGCGCTGTATGTCACGGTGCTGCTGTCAGCGCTGTATGTCACGGAGCTGCTGTCAGCGCTGTATGTCACGGAGCTGCTGTCAGCGCTGTATGTCACGGAGCTGCTGTCAGCGCTGTATGTCACGGAGCTGCTGTCAGCGCTGTATGTCACGGAGCTGCTGTCAGCGCTGTATGTCACGGAGCTGCTGTCAGCGCTGTATGTCACGGAGCTGCTGTCAGCGCTGTATGTCACGGTGCTGCTGTCAGCGCTGTATGTCACGGAGCTGCTGTCAGCGCTGTATGTCACGGAGCTGCTGTCAGTGCTGTATGTCACGGAGCTGCTGTCAGCGCTGTATGTCACGGAGCTGCTGTCAGCGCTGTATGTCACGGAGCTGCTGTCAGCGCTGTATGTCACGGTGCTGCTGTCAGCGCTGTATGTCACGGAGCTGCTGTCAGCGCTGTATGTCACGGAGCTGCTGTCAGCGCTGTATGTCACGGAGCTGCTGTCAGCGCTGTATGTCACGGAGCTGCTGTCAGCGCTGTATGTCACGGAGCTGCTGTCAGCGCTGTATGTCACGGTGCTGCTGTCAGCGCTGTATGTCACGGAGCTGCTGTCAGCGCTGTATGTCACGGAGCTGCTGTCAGTGCTGTATGTCACGGAGCTGCTGTCAGCGCTGTATGTCACGGAGCTGCTGTCAGCGCTGTATGTCACGGAGCTGCTGTCAGCGCTGTATGTCACGGTGCTGCTGTCAGCGCTGTATGTCACGGAGCTGCTGTCAGCGCTGTATGTCACGGAGCTGCTGTCAGCGCTGTATGTCACGGAGCTGCTGTCAGCGCTGTATGTCACGGAGCTGCTGTCAGCGCTGTATGTCACGGAGCTGCTGTCAGCGCTGTATGTCACGGTGCTGATGTCAGTGCTCTGTATTACGGTGCTGCTGTCAGTGCTCTGTATCTCCTGCACCCTCTTGTTTGCCTACCCTGGTCCCTGACCTTCCCTCTCCTCCATTGCCTTCATTAGCTCCATAGTCCTGAATTGTCAGAACAATTTCCCAAATAAAAAAAAAATGCTTGTAGTTATCGATCCCAAATTCACCTCATACATGTATTATGCTATTGTCCAGGTGGTGGGACTACGTGCTACCCCCTAATAATTACCCCGTGGCCGCAAATTCGACCTAAAGGTTTGCGAAATTCGCCTCCCATTGAAGTCAATGGAGCCCGCGGCGAACGGTCGTTTTCGCGAACGTTTGTGTCCGTTCGCGTTTCGCGTTCGCGAAACGTCCCGTCGGAAGTTCGTCCATCACTATCTATCAGCTTCCATAGGTTTCTCAAGCGGGACGTTGGAGGGGAAGGCTCAGTGCTCCACACAAAGCTCATACTACGCCGCCATCGCTACGTTACGCCCCCCCTCTTCGTGGTCCAAAATGTCTTGCTATGCTTAACAGGGGAATGTAATACAATTTTTGATGCAATGCTTTGTCCAGTGAAGGGAACACTGTATTTTTTTTGCCATCCGTCTTTTTTCATCTCACTTCCTGTTGTCTCCATCCGTTTGCAAGTAGGAGACGTTTGTAAGTTGGATGTTTGAAAGTAGGGGCCTGCTCTATATGCTCTGCAGAAATGGAGGCCTAAGGTGTTGGTGTTGCTACAACACTGTAAGCCTTCAAAGTGACTCTTGGTGGGCGCTGGAGCGTCCTGCTGTGAAAGATTATATCAAGAATTGTAATTACATGCCATTGTTGAACAGTGGTAGAAAAATTGGGCCTTTGGTGGTTGTGGTGGTGGTGCTGGTGCCACAACACTATAAGTCCTCACAGTTACTCTCGGTGGGCGCAAGAACGGGCCCTGCTGTGAAATATTATATCAAGAATTGTAATTACATGCCCCTGTTAAACAGGGGCTGAAAAATTGGGCCTTAGGCACTGCTTGCTGCTGCCACAACACTGCAACCTCTCCCAGATACTCTAGTTGGAGTGCAGGAATGAGCCCTGCTGCAAAGCATTGCATAACATTTTTTAATTACACGCCCTTGTTAAACAGGGGCTGAAAAATTGGGCCTTAGGCACTGGTGCTGGGGCCATGCACTGCAACCTCTCCCATATACTCTAGTTGGAGTGCAGGAATGAGCCCTTCTGCAAAGCATTGCATCAAGAAAAACCAGCAATAAAGGGTAGATACAGGTGTATACTGTGCTGGAGGCACACAACACCCACTTTAACTCCTGCAGATGCCTGTATTAGAGAACACCAGCAAAAAAGGGTAGATACAGGTGTATACTGTGCTGTGCTGGAGACACACAACACCCACTAACTCCTGCAGATGCCTGTATTAGAGAACACCAGCAATAAAGGGTAGATATAGGTGTATACTGTGCTGGAGGCACACAACACCCACTTTAACTCCTGCAGATGCCTGAGAAAAGAACACACTGTCCCTGCCTATCTAGCTCTTTCCCTGCATGCCAGAACACACTACACAAGGCCGCCATGCTGGCGGCCTTATATAGTATGGGGCGTTTACTAAACCCCCTGAGCTATATTATGGCTCTCTTCGCTGCCAGCGCTGTGATTGGCCAAGCATGCGGGGTCACAGTGCATGCTTGGCCAATCTTGAGCCAGCAATGCACTGCGATGGCGCAGTGCATTGTGGGCCATGAGCACCACACGAATTTGGCGCGAACGGCCCATAACATTCGGTATTTGCCGAACGTGTGAACAGCCGGTGTTCGAGTTGAACATGCGTTTGACTCGAACACTAAGCTCATCCCTAGTCAGCAGAGTATGTCAGGTCTCTTCTTTCTTAGTGTCAGTAGCGTATGTTAGTGTTTAGAAATTGGATAGCCTGTATTGGATGGGCTTTGCCGCCACAACAGCTGATATGTGTTTTGATGTAAGTGTATTAAAGAGCAATATATATATATATATAAACATGTCGGGTACATAGCCTGTCGGCCAGATATACCACGCTTTTTAGCGATTATTCTGCCTATGCATAATTTCTTTTCATGGCTTGTACCTTCATGAATTATGTTTTTTATAATTTAAAATTTTTAAATACATCTGTTGTACTGGAGTGATCTACTCTATGTGGAGGCATTTTTTTCTATTTTTTATCATTATACCTACCTTCATGTTCGCACTTTCGGGGAGTTCGAGACACAGACAACCTGCATCGGATATCTCGATCGAGAGTCGGGAGTTCCATTGTTCCTTTTGGAGGACCATTTGCAGTGGATTCACTTTGAAGCACGATTGACCCACCATTACGGTGTGTGGGTCCACACCTTAGGGTAAGAGTACCCATTATTGTTCTATGATAAGTGCACCTGCTGACTTCTTAGAAGTTTGCTATTGGTGGAATTTGGACATCGAGTATCACAGTATTTCAATACTACTGCATATATTTGAAGTCCCCCATATAAGAATTGGATGGAGTTACATGAAGGACTGATTCATTGATGAGTATTGATCTCTCACTCTCGCATTTTCCCATTCTCTGCGATTTTCTATGAACTGCACAGATTATTTTTTATAATTTAATGTTATGCATTTTGGATTTGATATTCATTTGCTTTTTATTAATATTTATTAGTTTCACTACTATTGTTGCGGCTCACTGTTTTCAGTGAGTTTAATCGCACAGATTTTTTATCACAATTATATTTTTTTATATTTGTCTGGTGTGTATTGTCACTAATATCTCACATCATTTAGCGCTGCAATTTTTGTTTTTATGTTTTCACAATTCATCATTGTTGTTGCTGGCTGCTAGACTTTTTACGTTATTCTGGTAGCGCAATTATATTTTTATTTTTTGATCCATTTGAGATTCACAATAGTTGCTGCTTCCCACATCTATTATAACGGATGTATTTGAATATAGGACTGCTCGCTCTTTTAACACTGAGGGAGTTGTTGTTGCTCTGAATAATAACACAGAGATGGGTGGTGTATTTATGCGATTAAAGAATCTCATGATTACACAGATTCATTTGAATTGGGATATAGCTTTCTTGGAGCAATACTCGAAGGAGGGTATAGTCCCAAGTGGCTTGAGGGGGCCTTTGGTCTGGTATGGATTTGGAGAGGACACCCCCCACGCCAATAATTTTTTTTAAATGGCGTGCGGTCCGCCCCAAATTCCATACCAGACCCTTATACGAGCATGCAGTCCAGCAGGTCAGGAAATTGAGGGGACGAGCAAGCGCCCCCCCCCCCCCCGACCCATACCAGGCCGCATGCTCTCAACATGGGGGTCTGCCCCCCCCAAAGCACCTTGTCCCCATGTTGATGGGGACAAACACCTCTTCTCTACAACCCTGGCCGGTGGTTGTGAGGGCCCACAAATCCCACCCTCCCAATGTGAATGAGTATGGCATACATTGTACCCCTACCTATTCACCAAAAAAGTAGTGTAGTGTGACAAAAGACAATAGATAGTTTTTGACAAGTCCTTTATTAAAAACGTCTTCTTCACCACTTCTTCCTCCTGTCTTCTTATTCTTCCCCCAATTCTTCTACTTCTTTCCCCGGTCAAGAAGTAGATCAGAGAAAGAAGTGAGAGGAAAAAAACTGTCTATTGTCTTTTGTCACACTACACTACTTTTTTTTTGTGAATCAGTAGGGAAACAATGTACCCCATACTCATTCACATAGGGGGGGCCCAGAAATTGGGGGCCTCCTTGTTAAAGGGGGGCTTTTGGATTCTGATATGCCCCCTGCCCCCAGACACCCACAATCACCGGCCAGGGTTGCAGGGAAGAGGCCCTTGTCCCCATCAACTCTGGGACAAGGTGCTTTGGGGTGGGGAGGCAGAGCCCCCCGCCCCAAAGCACCCCTCCCATATTGAGGGCATGCGGACTGATATGGTTCAGGAGGGGGCAGTCTGCGCATCCCTTCCCTTTTCTGACCTGCCGGGCTGCATGCTCAGATAATGGTCTGGTATGGCTTTAGGGGGACCCCCTCATCCTTTTCCTTTTAATTGTGGCATGGGGGGTGTTGTTAAGGACACAGCAGCCTGGCTTCCCAGTCCGCTCCTTAGCAACCAGCTATATATATAGTAAATGTAAATCCCCCAAAAAAACCACACAACTTGCGTTTTGTATGCAGGTCCATTGAAACCTATTACATGCAAAACTTTGCTTTTTGCAGGAAAAAAAAGTCTCTGACCCTTTTCAAAAACACAGAGGCACAAAAATGGGAGTGAATTTGGGACTGAAGATGGCTGAAAAGTTAGAGGTGCTTTTAAACTAGGTGACGGGGGGAAGGTCCAGAGGTAGAGACAGTCAGCGTGGAGCATATTCCAGAAGGTAATATTGGGGGCATTACTGGTAGGTTGACTAAAGCACATAAACCCGAGGTAAGTATAGTAAGAAGTCCTAATCTCAATCTCGGAACACCCAATAAGAGGCCAGTATGCGACTGGTCTAACTACTTGGCATGTTCACCAATGCCAGGAGCCTTGCGGACAAGATGGGTGGACTAGAGATACTGTGTTACGAGGAGGATTACGATTTTGTAGGAATTTCAGAGACTTGGTTCAACATCTCTCATAATTGGCTGGCAACCATTCAAGAGTACTCCCTTTATCACAGGGATAGAGAGGGTAAAAAAGGGGGAGGGGTATGCCTGTATATCAAGAATAATGTACAAGCAAATGTGAGAGATGATATCACTAAGGGAGCTAGGGAGGAGGTGGAATCCTTATGGGTAGAGCTCCAAAGGGATGAAACTAAGGGGAAAATAATACTGGGAGTATGCTATAGACCCCCTAACCTGAGGGAGGAGGGGGAGACGGACCTCTTTTCACAATCTGGATTAGCAGCAAGGATGGGAAGTGTGATCATAATGGGGATTTTAATTATCCAGACATAGACTGGGCGTAAGGAAATGTGCATTCATCTAAGGCTTGACGGCTCCTAAATGTCTTGCAAGACAATTTCATGGGTCAGATGGTAGATGCAGCAACTAGAAACAATGCGTTACTAGACCTACTGATTACCAACAATACAGATCTGATCACGGATATGGAAATAAGGGGAAATTTAGGATACAGCGATCACAGGTCAATTAGCTTCAGTATAAATCGGAAACATAAGGGGAATACAAAGACATTGAATTTCAAAAGATCAAACTTCCCCTAGTAGATGATAGGCTCAGCAATGGCATGCAATGTCAAGCTGCTGCAAACAAAGCAAACAGAATATTGGCATGGATTAAAAAGGGGATTAACTCAAGAGATAAAGTCATAATTTTCCCACTCTTCAAGACTCTGGTCCAGCCTCCCCTGGAGTATGCTGTCCAGTTCTGGGCACCAGTCCTCAGGAAGGATGTACTGAAAATGGAGCCAGTACAGAGAAGAGCAACAAAGCTAATAAAGGGACTGGAGGATATTAGTTATGAACAAAGGTTGGGAGCACTGAACCTATTCTCTTTGCAGAAGAAACGCTTGAGAGAGGGTATGATTTTAATTTACAAATACCATACTGGTGACCGCACAATAGGTTTTATAAGATATGTGGCCACTCATTAAGATTAGAAGAAAAGAGGTTTAACCCTCTACTGCATAGAGGGTTCTTTACTGTAAGCCCTTATACACACGGTCGGACATTCTGACAACAAAATCCGTCGGATAAATTCAACGGAAGTGGTCCGGAAGGGGTGTTGCAAACACACGGTCGGACTAAGTTGTCGGAATTTCCGGTTGGCAAGAAACGTGGTGACGTAAGCTGCGTACGACGGGACTAGAAAAGGGAAGTTCAGCACCACGTCCGGCACCCTTTGGGCTCCTTCTGCTGATCTTGTGTTTATCGCGTGTTAGTAGAAGTTTGGTTAGAGACAATTCGCGCTTTTCAGATTTGTGCTTCAGATTGTTACTGCTCTTCAGTTTGTGCTTGTTGGTGCGTATCTGCTTATCAGTGCGTGTAGTCAGTTAGCATTTGTTGCTCATTGTGGACTATATCTTGGTATAGTACGCTTTGATTTTCATTGCTTATTGTCTGCTCGTTTCTGGTTTTCAGTTCATTCTTTCAGGCCTTGCTGTTTATCGGTGCTTTCTGTTGTCCGTTCTGACCAGCCGACTGTTTTCAAGCCATGTTTCATGTACGTACTCGTCGTAGAGTTCGTACTGTGAAGGGATTTGGTGTTGGGCTTTTGGCTTTGACACAAGCCCGGTCCATGAACAGCGCGAGGTGGAGTTCGAGGACCAAGAATTGGTTGCGCCAGCATGACCAGTTCTCACACATGACTTTGCTTCGTGAGATCCGGGAGAATAATCCAGATGACGGACCCTGTTTTTCACCGTCTGTTGACTTTGCTGTCCCCTTATATCAGCAGGCAGGATACCTGCATGCGGCAAGCCATCACGCCAGAGCAGAGGCTCATTGCCACGTTGCGCTACTTGGCGACAGGGAGAAGTCTTCAGGACCTGAAGTTCTCCACAGGCATCTCCCCCAGGCTCTGGGAATCATTATTCCAGAGATCTGTTTTGCCATCATTCAGGTCCTGCAGAAGGACTATATGAAGGTAAGTTTTCTCCTTTAACATCACATTCTATGTATTTAATGTTTGCTAATGTCTTGTATTTATTTTCTCATTCCCTAATTACCATGATTACAATATGCTGTGCCCCTTTGTCCTCATGCATGCTGGAAGCTTTTCAAGTTCCTTTTTTGACCTATAGTCTAGTCACTTGGCAATGTATTTTGTCAGCTCCAGAGTAGTGCTTTCCCCTAAACACCCTCTAAAATGTGTACAAATGTTATGTGTGTGCTTAAATTCATGCAGAGTGCCAGAATTTTTTTTTGGTTGGGCCAAACTCATTAGGAACTGCCCTCCCCCCAACTGCTAGGTCAGCTGATAGCAATCCTCTATCTGCTGACTTTGCCAAACCCAATACACACTATACCTACCTCTTTTCTGGTCAGATTTATGGATGAATTCACCAAAGCATGTAGTACAAGGGCCTGCCTCAATACTTTCAAATGCTACAGTTTAAAGTTTTTTTTTTTCTCCTATTATTATCTTGATAGGTAATAGCAGAATGTCAAAATGTGAAAATATTCCTTTTTTTTGTATTATGACACTTCTTACCTGTCTGGTGGGCTGCCAATAGTGTAAGTAAGGAGGGGCTGGCCAAAGTATCACGCATTATTTCTGCATTCAGCTCCCAATGAAGTGGAGAGGGTTATCTGTCCAAAACACCCCCCCTCATTTTTGGCAAGGGCCCATCAGATGGGGGGGATGGGGGAGGGGTGATGAATCTGATAAGGGGACCTTATACTTTAGGCTTTAAATACTCATTTCCCAAAATGTTATACTGATATTGTCCAAAAATGTTTGTGTCTAATCTGCCTGCAATGTTGATGTGCAAAATGACTCATTTTTTTCTTGTTTGACTCCACAGTTTCCTTTAATGCCACAGGAATGGTAGATTGTGGCCTCCCACTTTGCCAGCCGTTGGGACTTTCCCAATTGTGGAGGTGCAATTGATGGGAAACAGGTTTGCATCGTCCCACCCCCCAGCTCGGGGTCCTACTATTATAATTACAAGGTGTTTAGAGGGGCGTGGCTTGGCGCATGGAGAGGAAGGCAGCCTGAGACCTCGGCTCCCGCTCCACCATCTAGAACGGCGCACAGCACGGCCGACAGCACCCTCGTTCTTCTCCCCCATGAGCAGGAGGGGGACCGGAGACACCCCCCGACCCTCGGGGGATCTCAAATCCAAAGAAATAGGCAGCTACTTCCGCGGGACGGACCACACCGGCTTCCAAGATGGCGGCGACCCGCTCGGCGGCGGCGCAGGCGGCCCTCGCCGCCTCTCAGGTACCCTCTCCGCTCCCGGAGGCCTCTTCTCCCTCACCGCACTCACCCGGTTCAGACACCCGGAGCCCCCACTACCCAGCGTGTCCCGGGACCCCTCCGCCCCAGCCGCATCCTCAGCCAGCACCCTGGGACATGGAATCCTACCTCAAGGCCCTCCCCACCAAAGGGGATATTGAGGCCTACATCAGCAGGCTTGAGCGCTCCTATAAGCGTGAGATCACAGACCTACGCCATGATATAGGCCAGCGCTTTGACGATATTGAAGCGACGGTGGAGGAATCTGTGACCAGAATTATTGAACATGATCACATTCTTCAGCAACACACTAATCAGATCCAACAACTGTTTTACGGTCTCGATGACCAGGAGAACAGAAGTAGACGCAATAATATTCGCATCCGCGGGGTTCCGGAGTCGGTTGAAAACAAGGATCTTGCCAAAGCAGCCATTTTGATGTTTAACCAGTTATTGAACAAGCCCCAAGATGAGCACCTGGAAATTGACTGGATTCACAGATCCCTGGGCCCCCGCAATCCCAACCCGGCTTACCCAAGGGACATTATTTGCCGCATCCATTTTTTCCATACCAAGTCTGACATCATGCAGGCCGCTCGGTCTCGGGACTCCATTCTCTTTAACGGATCCCCCGTCATGCTTCTGACGGACCTCTCCAGGCAGACCCTTCTCATGCGGAAATCTCTGAAGCCACTCACAGACGCACTTCATTCTAAGCAAATTAAATATCGATGGGGCTTCCCTTTCCACCTGTTTGCATCTCATGAGGGTAAATCGGCCACCTTTCGCACCCTGGGTGATCTCCCTAACTTTCTTGGAGTGTTTGAACTACCACAGATCCGGATTCCGGATTGGCCCTTGGAGGCGGCCACTCCGGGGATTCCTAAAGCGCCTCGCTGGGAGAAGCAATCTAGGAAGAAGAGATCCAGATCCCGCACCTCCAAATCTCCACCTGGCTGAATTTACCCCTCATAACCTGGGGTTTTTTTTTCTTCCCCTTCTTCCTTTCTATAAACTTTGTGGTTTTCCCTTGACGCCTGCTGGCTTCCAGATCTACCTATATGTTCTGTTTTACCTCTTTCTCCTCCTCTAGGTGACTGGTGAATTGATCACTGAGCTTGGACGCTGGACTCCTACCTATGAAGTCCTATTTTTTCAACCACACTGTTCGTTGACGTTTTCTATTTTTGTCATTTTATTTTTGTTGCGACTCTTACATGAGTCCCCTTGTGCTCCTTTTCTACTACGGTTGCTCGCAGGCCTTAGACCGTAACCTGGACTATATTTTTGCTACTATGCTGTTTACTTTCAATTGTTACATTGCTGTTATGTTGCCCTGCACGTGCTGTGCTGTGCGCTTTAGATAAGCACTTTATCTTTATTATTGTTTATTTTGCTATGTTGGGGCGGAGCCCCTAAGTTTTGCCCTTCCACGTTCCCCACGTTAGGGTGTGCAGAGTCTTCATTGCCTCTGTTCTCTGTTGTTTTTCTAGTTACCTGTGTAGTGTTCACCTCCCTTTCTCCCCCTGAACACTAGTGGGTGTGATCTGATTCCTCCCTTCCCCCCCTGCCTGGGGGCATTACATCCTGACCCACCCCCCTAGGTCCTGTTGAGCCCTTTTCAGACATATTTTGCTTGACACCCTCTCCCCCCCTGACCTTAGGGCCCACTTCCTAACCCTTTACCTCCTCAACTGGAGACTACCTCCTCTAGTTCCCATGACAGGAACCCTACCGCATCCCTTCCGTCCCCCCCGCTTGACGTGCCCACTTTAGGTATTAAAATCTCCTCCCTTAATTGTAGGGGGTTTAATACCCCAGAGAAGCGTAGACAACTCCTACATCACTTTCACAAATCCAAAACTCATATCCTACTCTTGCAAGAAACCCACTTCCGGACAGACAAACTCCCTAATATCTCTGACAAACGATACCCATGTTGGTTTCATAGCACCAACCCGGACGCCAAGACGCGGGGGACCTCTGTGGCCTTCCATGCCTCTTTTAACCCGACTGTTCTCGACCAGGAGATAGACCCCAGTGGTAGATATGTGTTTTTGAAGTTACAGGTTCAACAAACAGTTTTAACCATTGTTAATGTTTATTTCCCTAACCAGAACCAGCATCGATTCCTCTCCTCCGTGGCATCCCGCCTACGCGCTTTTGGCACTCATAACTTGATCCTGGGTGGTGATCTGAACGTACCATTAGTACCGAGACTGGACTCGTCCACTGGTAAGTCACACATCCCTCCTTCCTCCCTGACCAGTATACGCTCCATTTTGCAGGACCTCTCCTTAGTTGATCCCTGGCGGGTGCTTTGCCCTTCGGCGCGTGACTATACTTACTACTCCCCTGCACACAACTCATACAGTCGACTCGACTACATACTGATCTCCCAAGCTCTACTAGACTGTGATCCTACCTGTGACATCGGACTGAGAATTTGGTCTGATCATGCCCCGGTGCATCTGTCACTTAGGATGCCCCCAAACAATCGCGCCCACAAATCCTGGCGACTTAACGATAACCTCCTCCGTGACTCAGTCTGCAATGCAGCACTTACCGCAGCAATCACAGAGTTTAACCTGGTCCATGCTGAAGACAACACCTCTAACCTGACCAAATGGGAGACGCTTAAATGTGTCCTCCGAGGCATTTTGATTCAGCATGGCTCCAGGCTAAAGAAGGCCCGTACTGCCGAAATTTCCAGGTTATTTGCACTGATCTCTGCCCTTGAGGCCTCCCATAAACACTCTCCCGATCCTAAGATACTCGCAGAACTTTCTAATGCACGTCGGGACCTCCAACGGATATTTACCGAACGCTCTGTGATTGCCTGCGCTAAAGGTAGACATACTCACTACGCCAATGCGAACAAGTGTGGGAGACACCTTGCTCGCACAATTCACCCCCAGCAACGCAGACAAAATATCTCCCACCTCATGTCCTCCACTCACGTTAAACGCACTAAAAATTCGGAGATTGTTTCTGACTTTCGAGACTTCTACTCTGCCTTGTATAATCTTCCAGTAACTCCAACAACCGCCCCTTCCTCGCACTTAGACCTCCTACAATACATACAGGATACCTCCTTACCGCATCTACCCTCTGACGCTGTGTCGGACCTGGAGCGCCCGCTGACTACCTCTGACTTTTTGACTGCCATTAAAGAGCTCAAGCAGGGCAAGAGCCCGGGTCCCGATGGTTACACGCCGTTATTCTTTAAGCAATATGCCCACCAATTGGCTCCGCTGATGGCGCGAGCATTTGAGGAGGTTGGCGACGACCATCCGCTCTCTACCGAACTCCTGCAAGCTCAAATTGTAGTGATACCCAAGCCTGGGAGGGACCCCACACTCTGCAGTAATTACCGCCCCATCTCCCTATTGAATGTTGATCTGAAACTCTACGCCAAGGTCATTGCCACGCACCTGGCCCCCCTCCTTCCCTCTTTGATCCATGGGGACCAAGTGGGGTTTGTCCCTGGCCGTGAAGCCAGGGACAACACCACGAAAACACTACATTTGATCGCCTACACCAAGACACACAATATCCCCGCCTGCCTCTTGGCTTGTGATGCCGAGAAGGCATTTGACAGGGTGAGCTGGCAGTTTCTTCGTGCGTCCCTGCAACAAATAGGCTTAGGCCCTAACTTACTTTCCAAGATAATGGCTCTCTACTCTCACCCCACTGCTCGGGTCTCAGCTAACGGGGAATCGTCCACGCCATTCCGAATAAGTAACGGTACCAGGCAGGGCTGTCCTCTTTCGCCCTTGCTGTTCGCAATCACAGTGGAACACCTGGCACAGGCTATACGTAACAATACCTCTATTCACGGTATTCCTACCCCATCGGCTCCCCGCAAGCTGTCACTCTATGCTGACGACTTACTTCTATATGTCACAAACCCCCGCATTAGCCTACCACATATTCTCGAGGAACTGGACCGCTTCGGTACCCATAGTAATTTTAAACTTAATATAGACAAAACCGAAGCCCTGAATATCTCTCTGCCGGAGCGGGACCTGGCGGCCCTGAAAAGGGACTATCCGTTCCGATGGCAATCACGCTCCATTAAATATTTAGGGACTGCAGTTCCTAGAGATTTACAGGACATCTACTCCCTTAACTATAGCCCCTTGTTGACCAACATCAAACGTTCCCTCGACTCCTGGTATAATCTGAAACTTACTTGGTGGGGGAGGATGAACGTCATTAAAATGGACATACTGCCCAAGGTTCTGTATCTGTTCCAAACTCTTCCTATACTTCTTCCTCGGACGTTCTTCCTCTCCCTCCGATCTGCGATAATTAAATTTGTATGGCTCCGCCACCCCCCTCGACTGAAACATAGGATCCTATGCGCCCCCAAGCTCCGCGGGGGAACTGGACTACCTGACTTTCAACTATATCACACGGCATCCTTGCTGTCTAGACTGTTAGAATGGTTCCCGAGACCCCTACCCAAACTTACAGTGACTATTGAACAAGATATGGCCCTTAGAGACCTTAGGGCCCTGTTATGGGGACATCACGCCGTGTTCCGCTCGCTTCGTGGGGTCTCCCCCCTGACGATCGCAGCTCTGACCAAATGGTACGCCGTCTCCGGTACGACAGGCCTGTCCACGGATCCTGGCCCTCTTTCCTCCCTTTTTGACAACCCACTTCTCCCCACTCTCCTCTCGGCTACCCACATTGGGGCATATCGCAGGGAGGATTGGCCCACAGCTAATCAATTTGTCCACCCCTCCACTGGTCGCTTGCGAGCTCTGGCGACATCGTCTCCCCTACCGGACCTAGATTGGCTCTCTGAGCGGTCCATCAATCAATTTTGCAACTCACTCTTCCTATCCGGTAAAACTCATAGGACCCTCACCTTATTTGAAGAACTTTGTACTCTACCTCACACACCGAGACACACGTTATCTCTTCTTTACAAAGAACTCCAATCTCTTACTTACACCTCACTTCCCACTTATACTGATAATTGGTCTGCTGACGTCGGAACCGAAATCTCCTCATCACAATGGCATACCTCCTTTATCCTTACTCACCAATCCTCTAGATCAGGGTTCACTCAGGAAAAAAACTATAAATTGTTATCACGCTGGTATAGAGCTCCAGTCTCGGTACGCAGAATGTTCCCCGGTTCAACGGATGTGTGCTGGCGGTGCCACGGTGCGACAGGTACGTTCTTTCATGTCTGGTGGGAGTGTTCTAAGGTTCGCCCTTTTTGGGATAAAGTTTTTGAAACGTATAATGCTATGTATCAAGCTTCCTTATCCCCCTCGCCCTTGGTGGCCTTACTGTCCATTATACCGGGCTCCATCAAACGGCACAAGTCTTGCCTTCTTAGATTCCTCCTTTCTGCTGCCCGTCATAACATCACCCTCTCCTGGAAGACGGATCGGGTCCCGTCAGTGGTTCGATGGATAGAACTTCTTAACGAAATGATGGTCATGGAGGAGCTGCAGGCGAAGGTGGACGACAGATATGACAAATTTACTGTTTTGTGGTCTATCTGGCACCATCATTCGGCCTCAGCGGGCTTCCTTAATGGCATTCGATAGGACAATGCCATGTCCTGTATTTTTGTTGTTCACCTGTGATACTCCTTTGGGGTTGCACAGCTAATGGGCCTGTGCTCTTACTTCCCTTTGCACACCACCATCTGGCTGGCCCCCGTCTGTCTTCCCTCCCCCCCATGTGGCGATATAGGTTGAATGTCGGGCCACCGACCTGGATCCATACTGACGGCTGCAGTACGGCTCCATATGATTTTAGTTTTTTGAGGTTCCTGTCATCCTCCTTTCCTCTCCCTCACCTTCCCCTGTCCCTTCCCCCCTCCTCCCCCCCTTCCCTTCCCTCCACAGGTTGATATTTTTTTTTCTTTATTTTCACTTATACTGGTATTAATCAGCTTTGTCATTTACGCAGTTTTTTTTTATGCTGTTACACTTGTACCTCGCTGTTTGTGTATCTTTTGGAATGTACTGCTATTTTGTACTCCTTACTTGCACTGACCTTGTGATAATAATAAAACTATGTTCAACCTTATAATTACAAGGTGTTTAATAGTATTGTGATGTTGGCGGTGGTGTCAGCGACGTATGACTTCCTGTATATGGATGTGGGGAAAAATGGCCGTATGTAGGATGGTGGAGTGTTCGCACGGATGGAATTCTACTGGCGTCTCCAGAGTGGCAGTCTGAGCTTGCCACCTCCAGAGGAGAATGTAGAAGAACTCCTGTTCGTTTTTGTTGTGGATGAGGCATTTGCTCTGGCAAACCATCTGATGCGGCCTTTCCCGATGAGGACCCTCACTCCGGATCAGAGGATATTTAATGTGCGGCTGGCCAGAGGCAGAAGAGTCATGGAGAACACTTTCGGAATAATGGCCAGCCGGATCCGCCTATTTTTGATGTCAATCCACATGGCGGAATATAAACTAAATCACATTGTGCTTGCCTGCTGCGTTCTGCACAATTTTTTGAAAAAACATTCATCAAACTATGTGGCCTCAGTTGGCCCTGATGCAGACTTGCCGGAAAATGTCAACCTCACGGCCCTTGAAGCTGCTTGTCCTGGCTCCCCCCCCCCAAAGCACCCGCGAGGTCAGAAACCAACACATGGAGCACTTTGTGGGTAGGGGGGCCATTGATATGCCAGACAATGTCTGAGAGGCATTTTTTAAATACATTTTTCTTTGAAACTCCAATAATCTTTGTTTTCATTTACTACTTGGCTTTGTTTTAGGTGTCTTCTAGGTATTTTTGCTATTTTTTGGGCCTTTTTCTACAATAGTGCAAACCCAAGTTCTGAGCAAGATGAGGTGACAGTCTCTTCTTCAGTTAATCTTATTATGTTGTGGGTCTGCTACACACACTCCTTGTTTTGTTGATAATATATGTAGTGCATTGCTGACAAAAATATTGCTCATTTTCAGCACCATGGCAGAAATATGTGGGGTCATGAAAATGGCGTGATTGGGGAAATTTAAACATCACTGTGGGTGTTATTTACTAAAGGCAAATCCACTATGCACTACAAGTGCACTGCAAAAATGCACCTGAAATTGCACTTGGAGTGCAAAGTGGATTTGCCTTTAGTAAATAACACCCATTGCCACAGAAAACAACAACTTTACTCCAAATACTGCTTTTGCGCATTGAAAAAGGAAGCCACACATTGTTGATAATTGAACTTTTTACTCAAAGCACATTCACATGTGCGTTTAAAAAAGGGTTTTAAAACAAACCAACATATTTGGTGTATATAACATTATTTTGAGTAACATTTTTAGAACTTGGCGTTTTGGTGTAAACAGGCATGTATCAAAGCATAACATACAGTACACAGGAACTTACAAAGTTCAACTTTGAAAAGTGAAGACAATATCAGACATGAGTATGTACAAACTGTGCTGATATTGCCTTCATCGGATGGGGTGTCACCCCTGGAAAAGCCAAATTTGGAAGATGCACACACATTGAGAATAAAAAAGTTTCCTTCTGATCCCATGCCTAATGTCAACATGTGCTATCTCCCATCATGAGGTATCAATGTACATGTTTTGGGGGTGCAACCCCTTCATCTCAGCCACTTTAGTAGCAAGGAAGGGGTTGCACCCACAAAACACGTACATTGATCCCCCATGATGGGAGATAGTACATGTTGACACACTGTGTGCATCTTCCAAATTTGGCTTTTCGAAAAATATAAAAGTGTTTTTGAAAATTTAAAAACTATGCTAGCTAGTTTGGGGTGTTTCAGACTCTCCCCAAAACATCAATGATGTTCTTCATTTTTTGTTGAACATCATTGATGTTTTTCTGTATATTCTCTAAATCGTGATTGCACTCTATTATCTCCCCAATGAGGATCTGGGCACTTTCACTGGTAAAATGTGATTCTTCTTCCACATCAACTAAAAAAATAAAAATAAAACACCATATATTATAAATATGCAGACATACTTTGATTAGCTTACCAGAAGCTGTGGTCTCCGACACTCAGCTGTTGTGGTGCCAATTTCGCCAATTTAAAAAATCTCTCCTTCCTCCTCCTCCTCTGCATCTGCTTTTGGTATTTCCCCTTCTTTGGGAGGTGTGGGGTCACTGGTGTCCTCAGATGCCCTGAGTCTTCGCTCCCCTATGAGAATGTAAAAAAGGAATACTTAGCACACTGATATTTGAGGGCAGAACTAGGAATATGAAACATTGCTTGGAAGTGTCGTACAATTGTGTTTTTTGGCAGAGTTCAAAGGTGAAAACATTATTTTTGACACTTTCTAAATCTGGAATACTTACCTGTAGTGTGAACAAATGTAGTCAAGTGCAAGTTGGCAAAACATTGTTTTTGTAGTGGGCTAACGAACGATGTTTATTAAGAACGAGTGAACCCATGAACATGAAAGTGGCCAATTTAAACTGTACAACATTAAATTAAAGCACATGGAGCAGTATGCAAGCAATAATAAGAATATGAACACACGACAACTACTTACTTTTTTAAAGAACTCGCTTGATCCTTCTATACTGATCGTGCACCCTCAGTTTTAGGTCTGACCAGCGTTTTCTCAGTTGATCCTTGGATCGTCGTACCCCAAAATTCTTCTGCAGACTCTTCACAACTTTAGTCATGATCTTGGCCTTTCTGATATTTGGGTTTGGGTAAGGTCCATACTTCCCATCATAGTCGTTCCTCTTCATTATGTCCACCATCTCCAACATCTCAACAAAAGACATATTTGAGACCTAAAATCTTCTCCTCCAGGATCGGGACGTTTCAGGCTCCGGGCTTTCCTCATCCTCCACCAGGTTAGTGGAATTATTATTGCACACCTGCTGTGTCTCCGCCATGTGCTCTCCCCACTGCGCCGAAAGAGAAGGGGCGGGGAATAGTCTAGGGGCGGGCGGAGTTTCACGCATGCGCACTGTATATAAAATGCAACACGCGTGTGTCGTACGTACGTTCTGTGAGCAGAGTGAGGAGCTGATGCACTGATCGTGCCAACGAAGGTACAATTTTTAACTTGGTACATCACTAGCCTATACTGCTTCTATATACGCTATGTTGGGACAAGATTAGGAGAGTTTATCATGGTATTATTATTAGGGTTTGTCTTGTGCTGTGTCATGCATGTCCTGGTGTAAATGTATTTACTGCTTTTGTGAAAAAAATATGCTATTCATTTAACAAATTTTATTTCCTTACCCTTGGACCCTTCAGGTGCTTGTGATAAAATCATTAATGGAGAACCTATTTCACGGCCATACATGGTGTATTTAAAAACACATTTATCTTTCTGTGGAGGAATCTTGATAAAGCCTGACTGGGTGTTAACTGCAGCACACTGTAACATGTAAGTAAATCTGCTTCTCAAAATGTGCAATCCATTTCTCAGCCTTTATTCCATAAAGGGTGTATCCAGCTAAAAAAAAATTGAGTTTTATATAGAGCAAGCAATGATTAGAAACACTGTTAGTTTTTTTTTTCCATAAAGTATTTTATTTAGTTTAAAGAAAATACAGCAGAGTAAGCATGATAAGGTGTTCAACATAGATCATTACAAAACAGAATTACAGAGTATCCGAGTATGGAGGGTATCTGTGACAATGCATAACAAAAATCGGTTTTGGTGGAAATAAACAAACGCCCACAACAGGTATAAGGATAAGTCAACACAACTGGGTGGAGGATCGTAAGCAATGAAAAGCTCCTCCCCCGTCTTTACCCTGAAGCTATGGCAGGTGGGGGGGAGGTATAGCAAGGCAGTCTCGTACCTCCAAGAGGTAGCGGTGCACCCAAGTTATGGCACGGTCGGGTACCCTTTTCCTCCGTAGAAAGGGCATAGAGGGGGGAAGGGGCAAAGAAAGAGGGAGAGAGAGGACAGAGGAAGGATTGGAGTGAGGGATGGGAAGGGTGACAGGGGGTCGAAAAGAGAAAAAAAAAAGTGAGGGGGGGGGGGGGGTACTGGTGGATCCGCCCCTGCCCTCCCCCCAGTGGGGAGAGAGAGCCGGGCTTCAGTCTCGGGGCAACCCTAGGGGACATACTGACGATACTGAGTTGTGGTGACAAAATGGGACCAGCAAGCCCATGTAGAGTAAAATTTGTGCATGTTTTCATGTGCAGTAGAAATTAATTCTTCCATTTCTCTCATAGAGGAAATCTGTGCAAACCATTCCCTGACTGTCGGGGCATTTGCGGAGCGCCAATGTCTGGGTATACAGAGCCTAGCTGCATTCACCATATGCATGGCCAGAGATTTAAAGTATACTTTTCTGGGTAGGGATGTGTGATGCAGGAGAAATTGGTGTGGGGTGAAGTCCAGGGTGTAGGTCGTGATATGCAAGATGAGACTGTGGACCTCTCTCCAGAAGGGCTGAATGTTCCCGCAGTCCCACCACATATGGAGCATCGTTCCCACCTCCAAGTTACATCGCCAGCACTTGTCTGTGATATTGGGGGAAAATTTATGAAGAAGTGATGGGGTTCTGTACCATTTTGTGATCACTTTATATCCATTTTCCTGAATCGCAACATTTAACGAGCCTTTGTGTGAGTACTCATGAACAGTGTTCCACTCCTCCGTCGATAAGGGAGGATGTAGGTCCCTGTTCCAGGAATCCTGGGCAGGGTTAGAAGTCTGCATTAGCGTCTCTATGAGAATGGTGTAGAGAAAGGAGATCAAGTGTCTCTGTGGCGTTTTGCGTTAACATAAGGACTCAAAGGGCGTGAGGGGTCGCGTCCACGCTGTCTGGTCAGAGTGGGTTGAGAGGAAGTGTCGGATTTGTCTATAGGTCCAGAAGGAAAACGCTAACATCTTGGAGGTGGATTTTATGTCTTCATAGGCCAGGGGCTTATTGTTAGAATAGAACTGGAGTGGTAGAACATCCTTGTGTGGCCATTCCCTGCGCAAAAAACCCTCTGAGTCCCCTGGGGGGAAATCAGGGTTTCCCCGCAAGGAGGTCAGGGGGCCTGGGAGGAGGGCCGGAGAACCCTGCGGTCCCAACTTCCTAGAGGCTGATAACGTAGGGTAAATGAGAGGGTGAGCTACTAGGGCACTGGACCAGTTCTTAGGGGGCTGCCACGGGAGTAGGTGAAGTGGGCCAGAGAAAAAGGCACTCTCCAGGGACACCCATAATTTTTTCAAGGCGTGGATATTCCAGTCCGCGATCCTCGTAAGTAGGCAGGCAGTATGGTACTTTTGAAGATCTGGTAATCCTATACCCCCTCTAGATTTAGGAAGAGTGAGTCTAGTGAACTTAATGCGAGGCGGTGATCCTCTTCACAGAAAAGTGGACCAAGTTTTACGGCAGGCTGCGAAAAAACTCGCTGGTAGGGAGATAGGGATCGTCTGCATAAGGTAAAGGAAGCGGGGTAGAATTATCATCTTGAGTAGCGCTGAACGGCCAACAAACCATGAGACGTTCAAGCTCATCCAATCTTTGACAAGTTGTTGAGACTGCAACAGAGGTGGATGGAAATTTTTGGAGTACAAGTCGGACAGGCGGACTGGAATACGAACGCTGAGATAGGTGAGAGAGTCCTGTTCCCATCTAAAGGGAAATGATTCCTGGCAGTGAGTCACCTCTGGAGTCGGGAGGGAGACATTGAGAGCCTGTGATTTGGCGTGCTTAATTTTGAGATTGGACAGGGCGCCAAAGTGAGCTAAATCCTTGAGAAAGTTAGGTAGAGAGACGCGGGGAGATTGTAAGGACAATAAGATGTCGTCAGCGAATGCTGCAACCTTAAATTCCCTGTCTTTGACCCTAATGCCCTGGATGTTCGGGTTGTCTCTTAATCTATTAAGGAAGGGTTCCAGAGAAAGTATATAGATCAACGGGGAGAGCGGACAACCTTGACGCGTTCCATTGCTAATGGGGAAGGCGTTCGACAGGTGGCCATTAACTTTCACTGCCGCGGTGGGACCCGAATATAAAGCCATTATGTTTGATAACATTTGACGTCCCAGACCAAGGGCGGCAAGGACTTCTCGCATATAGTCCCAGGCCACCCTGTCGAACGCCTTCTCAGCGTCCAGTGAGAGGAAAAAAAACCTTGCGTTGGTGGAAGTGAGCCAGTGATGTAGGTTGAGTGTGCGAATGGTGTTGTCCCTGGCCTCGCGACCAGGGACAAAACCTACCTGGTCTAAGGAGACTAGATCGGGAATCAAGGGGAGGAGTCTATTGGCCAAAATCTTCACGTACGCCTTTATGTCGACATTTAAAAGAGAGATCGGGCGGTAATTAGCAACTAGAGAAGGGTCCTTACCCACCTTAGGAATTACCGAGATGTGAGCTACTAGCATTTTCTCTGGCTTGTACTGGGGATTGGAAAGTGCGTTGAGAGTGTCTAGGAGTTTGGGGGCCAGTGGGTCTAGAAAGGCTGTATAATATTGGAGAGAGAACCCGTCCGGGCCCGGGGATTTACCGGGTTTCATTTGCTTCATAGCAGTGGTTAGTTCAAGAAGAGAAATAGGTCTTTCTAGATCTAATGACTGCTGGGGGGATAGTGGCTGCGGGCTATAAGTAGAGAGGAATTCCCTAATGCGGGCGGTTCGTGTTTCCACTGTCTGCTGTGTTAGGTTGGGGGAATCCAAGTTATAGAGTTTGAAATAGAATTGCTCAAATTCTTTGGCGATATCCTCACTCTTGACCAGGAGGTCTCCCTGAGGCGTACGGAGATGGTGAATTACAGAAGATAGTTTTGAGTTTTGGACTGCGCGGGCCAAAAGACGGCCGCACTTGTTGCCTTGTTCGTAGAAGATCCTCTGGCCAAGAATGTACCGCCTCTTAGATCTTCTACCTAGTTCTTGAAGGAGTAAGTTCCGGTTGTGGGTCAGCGCCTGAAGAGTGGCCTGCGCTTGGGTCAGTTTATGGGAGGCTTCCAGAGATTTGATAGACCTGAGAAGGGAATTCACATACTCCTGTTGTTGTTTTTTGGCTTTCGTGGCCAGGGCTATTAGTTCGCCGCGGACCACACACTTGTGTGCTTCCCATAAGGAGATAGGAGAGATCTCCGGGTTCGAGTTTTCCGCGAAGTATTGCTGTATCCTCGTGCGGATGCAATCTAGGACCATGGGATCTTTTAGAAGAGAAGGGTTCAATCTCCAAGTCTTATTTCTGGAGTGAGATTCAGGAAAGGCTAGAGTAACTGAAATCGGGTGGTGGTCCGATAAAAACATTGGTTCGATGGTGACATGTTGAAGACAGGGGAGGTCAGATTGAGAGAGGAAAAAATAATCGATCCTAGAATACTTTTGATAGGGGGCCGAGTAAAAAGTGTAGTCTCTGTCAGAGGGAGACAGGGTGCGCCATGTATCGTGTAGGGACAATGCTTGTAATTGTAGGTTGATCTGGCGAAGTGCTTTGTAGGGTAAAGTAGAGGAGCCGTGGAGCAATCCAGCAAGGGATTCAGAGGTACATTGAAATCTCCTCCTAGAAGAACCACACCGGACCGGAAAGAAGCTAGTAGATCACAAGTTTTCCTAAAAAAGGCGACCTGGTGATCGTTGGGGCAATAAACAGTAGCTAAAGTAAGTGGTCTGGAGGCGTATAACCCCTTGAGGAAGATAAACCTGCCCTCTGGGTCAATGAGGGAGTCCGAAACCTGAAAGTTAGCATGTTTGGAAACAAGAATGGAGACACCCTTAGTCTTGGAGGTGGGGTTGGTGGAGTGGAACACCGTTCGGTACATGTGGTTGGTCAATTTGGGGATGGTGTCGGAGCAGAAGTGGGTTTCCTGTAGGAGTATAAAGTGCGCTCTATGTTTAGAAAGTGATGACAGGACTTGTGACCTCTTCTCAGGAAGGTTAAGCCCCTTCACGTTGAGAGAAATACACTTCAGAGTCAGGGGAGGCATGGTTAATGCACACAACTACTCTATTGTAAATGGTTCAAGAACGTATGTCCAGAAGTCGTCTCTGTATACCAAAGCTTGCAATTAAAGCGGGCTGAGGTAGGGTGCCCCCAAGTAGGGCAGGGGCGGACCCAAGCCGTGTAAGAGAAAAAAATGGGAGGGGAAGGCCGGGTAAAAGAAAAAAAAAGGGGGGGGAGGGGGGAGAAGAGGAAGGAGGAGAATTTAGGGAGGGGACAGACAAAGAGGGAGTGAGGGGACAAGGCCAGAAAAGGAGCAGGGAAAAGAGAGATTCAGGGGGTAAAGGAGAGACAACCAGAGGCGGCGTTAGCCAGCTAGGCCATCTAAAGGGGGAGAAAGATCTGGAAAGTCAGCAGGATCTCAATGAGACCGCTGTGTGGGAGCGTAGGAAAGGGCGGAAACCTCAGGAGGGTTGCGATCCGGGGAGGGGGAATCATAAGTAGATTGAAACAGAATAAGTGTGGGTGGGGAACCTATGGGTAAGGCAACTCCACAACCATTGGTACAATACTATCGAAGCAAGTAAGGGCTCTAGAGCCCAAATCCAGTGCATAGCAAAAACAAAAACAAAAAAACAGAAAACAAGTGTAAACTTCAGAACCACATGAACAATCCTGCCAGACGGTGCCCCAAAAAAAAAACAAAAAAAAAAAAAAAAAGGGGGGAGGGGAAAAACAAGGGGGGTAGGGGAAAAACAAGGGGGGGAGGGGAAAAACAAGGGGGGGGTCACATAGCATAAACAATTCACCCACAATACCATAGTGAGGGCGAGGTTAAGGCGCCCTATGAGCCATAGAGGCCTGGAGGAAACACCCCGCTAAGTTGCAAGAACTCACCAGCTGGAATCTCGAGCCTGCACAGGGGAACGGAGGAGCAGAGCATGGAAACCCGCACACCAGAACCCACATAAAAGCATACATGACATTACAAAAACCCTAAATATAGTATGTCTAAGCTAGTAGGTGTCCTCCAGATTTCCTTCAGCAAGGTCATACAGAGCAAACAAAAGGGGGGGTGGGGGGGGAGTTTTTATAGAAACGCTTTTCTTTTGTCACAAATGCTCCGACTGAAGCGTTGGTCCATAAGTCAGCAAGGGAGAAGAGATGCAGTCGGTTGGCAGCTTGCAAGCGATAAACCTTATAGGCAAACAGGTTACAGCAGAGTGGTCGCGGTATCTACATGCAGTGTGGCCGTGCATCGACTGGCATGAGGCAGCAGTGCCATCTCTGGGTAGGGAGCGGTGGTGACATAGGCAAGACGTGAAACTCCAGGGCCCCGGAGACCACGCCGACCACCCATGGCTCATGCCTCGCTGCAGGTAATGAGGATCAGTTCCCAGCGGCCTTCAGCAGAGTGGGCAACAAAGGGGGCTGCGGGTCTTGGGGGGTTTAGGGGGCAGAACGGGATACAAATGGGCAGGACAAAAAAAAACAAAGGGGGCAAAGGAAAAGCAGTACCTCGCAGGCGGCGGCATCTCGCAGTCAGACCTAAAGGAGGCATCAGATCTCTAGGCGATCCCTCCTCCTGGAGGGTAAGGGCGGGGAGCCTGGGCTGCGTTGGTGTTGGTCCCGGCACGCTGAGTGGCTGTTTGGTGTAGACGGGTCGGTCCTATTCCTTCTGGAACGATGTCTTTGGGCTTTCGGTGACTGGAGGAGCGAAACAGGGAGCCAGGGTTCCGTGGGGAAGAAGGAGGTGTACCAGTCCGGAAGCTCGATACGTGGGAGATCGAGTTGCTCGCAGAAGCCCAGCAGGTCCTCGGCAGTGCGAAGTAGAGCCGAGCGATCTCTAGTGGAAGCCGAGAGACCAAAAGGGAACTTCCAGCGGTATTGAATGTTCCTAGCCCTTAACGCTTCCAGAAGGGGGCGCAGTGCACGCCTGTTCTGAAGTGTAATTTGCGATAAGTCCTGGAATAGTTTGATTTCTATTCCATTATGGAGGATACGCCCCCGTTCCCTGGCCTTACGAAGGATTTCCTCCTTGAGCGGAAAATTCACCACACAACAAATAATGTCCCTAGGAGGTTCGTTTTCCCTGGGTATGGGGCGTAATGCTCGATGGGCTCTCTCCATGTCTATGGGGGAGTCCGCCGGCCTGTCAATCAGGTCATTAACCACTTTCAGACCGGACCAATTTGCTGGTCAAAGACCAGACCACTTTTTGCGATTCGGCACTGCGTCGCTTTAACTGACAATTGCGCAGTCGTGCGACGTGGCTCCCAAACAAAATTGACGTCCTTTTTTTTCCACAAATAGAGCTTTATTTTGGTGGTATTTGATCACCCCTGCGTTTTTTTTTTTGCGCTATAAACAAAAATAGAGCGACAATTTTGAAAAAAACGCATTATTTTTTACTTTTTGTTATAATAAATATCCCCCAAAAATATATAAAAAAACATTTTTTTCCCTCAGTTTAGGCCGATACGTATTCTTCTACATATTTTTGGGAAAAAAAATCGCAATAAGCGATTATTGATTGGTTTGCGCAAAAGTTATAGCGTTTACAAAATAGGGATAGTTTTATAGCATTTTTATTAATAATTTTTTATTATTTTTTTTTTTTACTAGTAATGGCGGCGATCAGTGATTTTTATTGTGACTGCGACATTATGGCAGACACATCGGACATTTTTGACACATTTTTGGGACCATTGTCATTTATACAGTAATCACTGCTATATAAATGCAGTGATTCCTGTGTAAATGACACTGGCAGTGAAAGGGTTAACCAGTGGGTGGCAGTGTAGGGGTTAAGTGTTCCTAGGGGTGTGTTACTAACTGTGGGGGGGTTGGGCTTTCATTTAGTGTACACTGATCTCTGCTCCAATCACATGGAGCAAAGATCAGCGTCACTAGTTGCTAGGCAGAATGGAGAAATGTTGTTTACACAGCATTTCCTCCATTCGGCTGCTCCGTGAGACAATCGCGGGGATGCCCGTGGCGATCGAGTCCGCGGGTCCCGCGACCGGACTCACGGGGGTCCCGACCAGCGCGGGAGCGCGCCGCCGGCGGCGCGCTCCCGATGGCAGGGCGGCATCGAATATTGGACGTACCTGTACGCCAATATGCCTGCCCGTGCCATTCTGTCGACGTACATCGTCGTGCGCTGGTCGGGAAGTGGTTAAAGATCGCACATATGGTTTGTTGTAGGGATCCTGGTTCAACAGCTTCGGGTACCCCTCGCACCCTAATGTTATGTCTACGGCCTCGATTATCGAGGTCCTCGACATGCCTATGAATGTCCAGCAATTGGGAGAGCTGAGAGTCAAAGGCAGTCTGTACCTGCTTAATGGCGGCTGCATGCGTCTGGGTCGCTTGTTCCACCCCATCAATGCGGTGGGCTACCGCATGGATCTCCATTTTGAGATCGGCGATAGCCGCGGTGACCGTGTTCTTGATGTCGGTGGCTACCGTTTCAAGGTCAAACAGGCTGGGGGGGTGAGCGCGTCCCGCGCTCGCGGAAGAGTGTCCAGACATAGGAGCGTCGGGATCCAAGTCAGGCAAGGCCGGGGCTTGGGCCTGTGAGGCCGCCAGCACAGCCACGCGTTGTGAGCGGAACAACTCTGGTATGTTCCTGTGTACTGGAGTACCTGGGTCGGTGGTAGTTCGGGAGGTAGAGGAGCTTCTCGTGGATCTGCTCATTGTGTGGAGGTAGGTATAGGTTCCCCGAAAAAGCGAGATTCAGTCCCCGGATCGCAGGAGCTCTCAGCTTATGCTGCCATCCCGGTCTCCATCCAGGCCACGCCTCTCCACTGTTAGGTTTTTACTGCTATCCAGTGCTCCATCAAAAAGATATCCCATCACTTACTGTCATAGTGTAAAACATTTTATCAGAAAGGAAGTGAAGAAGAATTTTCAACAGCAACACGGACAGAAATAAAAAATTAGGGGGTGCATATGCGGGCTCCAGCAAGATGGCTGCTTATCCAGGAAGCTCCATGCCTCAGCTGCTGACACCAGTTCTTTTTAGCCTTCCTCGTGAGCCTCCTAAACACTGATCGGGTTCAGGACATCCAGTTGTCATCCCTCCACCCAATATGGCTGGTGGATCGGAGCACCGAACCTGGTCCAGGCCGCCACCATCCACCTGCTCAACCCAGCCCCTCCAGGAGGACTATCTGCATTGCTCCACAGCTCTTTCTCCACTGCAGAGTCTCTGAGCACACGCTGGATGAGCTCCTGGATTCCCAGCCATTTATACAGCCTGTACTCTCTGTACTCTCTCTCTGCACGCAACACTATATGGCGTTAAACTGGCAGTAATGCACGCAAAACTATATGGTGTTAAACTTGCAGTAACGCACGCAAAACTATATGGTGTTAAGCTGGCAGTAACACATGCAATACGATATGGCATTAAACTGGCAGTAACACACGCAAAACTATATGGCGTTAAACTGGCAGCAACACACGAAATACGATATGGCGTTAAACTGGCAGTAACGCAATCAAATAGACGGTGTTCAACCGCCACTACACTGAAGCTATCTGAACTGTCCCTAATCTAGCTGCACACTATAAAAGGCTGAATGATGGTCCTCCTCACTACACTCACACTATCCCTAGACTGACACTAAAATAATATTCTACACTGACAATTGAAGCAAAATAGCACAGTATAGCACAATAACTAATAGCATTGAACAGAGCCCTTTTCTATCTTTCTCCACGCCAAAATCACACTGAAAATGGCTGCCATTGCAAGAATATTTTTATACTGTGGTAGCAGGAATGAGCCATGATTGGATAAAGTCATGATGACAGAGTCCAATCATGACTCTGACAGTGCTCTGTGCCCTGATTGGCTGAAGCTCTCACTGATTCAGCCAATGAGGGCTTGCAATACACTGTTCAACACCACAATGCATTGTGGTCAGTTCGGGGGGGCCAAACAAATGGTTGAATGACCCATTTGTTTGGATGTTCGCCAAACGTCCGAACAACGAAAGTTCGGCCCAAACTTATGCTCGGGCCGAACCGTTCGCCCATCCCTACTCCTGAATTGTTTCTAAAATTGCAGAATATTGAATCCTCATCATCTATTTGTTTAATTCGGTACTCTCTCTACTCTCCGTTATGTTGCCTGTCTTGTCACCATCTGTGGATCTAGATGCACAGTCCCTTTTGGACAAATTTTCAGAGCTCTTGGAGCAAGGCTTATCTAAAAAGGCTGCGCAAATCACTACTGATATTAAGGCGAATTTACAGGGCCTGGGCTCTCGTTTTGAGGTGATTGAAATTAAATTGCAAACCATTATAGCCCAATCAAAACACCCAGCGTATTCAGCATTTGCAGTTGAAACTGCTCTATCTAAAATTGACGCTCTGGAAAACCGCTCCAGGAGATATCATTTCTGGATTCAAGGCCTTCCAGAGGCGGTAAAAGATGTTGAGGCAGGAGTTTGCTCCTTCCTCCAAAATGTATTCCCTGATCTAAAGGATCACTGTATGGAACTTACTGTATATGGCCTTACAAGGCATGTTTGCTTGTGGGAAATGCTCCATATGCAGATATGTAGAAAAGACTGACATGTTCACTGGTTCTGATGGTAAAAAGCATTTTAAAATTAGAGATTTCATTAACTGCTCTACCACCTGAGTGATACATATGATGACCTGCCCCTGAGATAAAATATATGTGGGTAAAACAAAGAGACAATTGAAAATCAGAATCAGTGAACACGTCCAGAGCATTGCCAAAAAACATGACAAATGCATTGTGGCGTTACATTTTTTACATTTTCATGGAGGTGATCCAAATGGACTCAAAGTAAAAGTCAGTTACAGACTAAATCTACCTCTCAGGAGGGAAGACTTTGATAAGATCCTCCTCCAGAAGTAAAAGATGTGGATTTTTCTCTTAAATGCATTACAGCCTATGGCTTGAACAATAAATGCAATGTTTCTGTCTTTTTTGGAACCATAGCCATTCTGAGACTCTCTGCAGGCTTTAATGTTCATTTTGCAGAAAACATTTCCACTCTACTTTTGCTGGCACTCCTGCTTCCCCGCTTCGTTCCTCGCGCCCCTCCCCCTTTATCAGTATTTTGTTGCTCTGTACCACTTTATGACTGAAATTTAATCAATTTAATATACAGTGGAGACAACATGATACTTTACTCCTGAATAGGGATGGGCCGAACGACCCCTGTTCAAGATTAGAGATTTTTTTGGATACATTCGGGTGTCACTTTGACTTTGGATAGAAGTAACAGGTGCGTTAAAATTGGTCTTTGGGTGTCGGTGGCGCCTTCCCACCGTAACCCTATAGAGATAATCTTGATGAAAGCAAGTATTTGCCTTGCTGTAAAAAACTGCAATGATATGCACCTGTCAAACAGGTGCAGAAAAATTGGTCTTTGGGTGTTGGTGGTGCCTTCCCACTGTAACACTATAGAGGTACTTTTGATGTAAGCAAGAATTTGCCTTGCTGTAAAAAAGGTGCTCTTGATAAAGGCAAAAAAAAATTGCAATGATATGCATATGGTTGGTGTTTTTGCCACGTTTGATGTGCCTGAGACACAGTTTGCAGATAGCAACAGTGCAAACTGCTGCAGGTGTGCTGAAAAAGGCCCAGCCAGCTGAGCTTTGGGGAGTGGGCTGGGAGATAACAGCTGCAGAATCTGATGGAATAGGATGGCTGCTCTCTACTCTTTCTTGATGTCGGCCTCCTTGGAGTTGTGCCGCCTCACCTTCAGTTTCCTCCTCTGCTCTATCTGGCACCCAAGTCGCACCAGTGACCTCCTCATCATCATCTCCTCCATCTTCATCATTACCACTGGAGACAACTTGGCAATACGCTGCAGCTTGGGGAACATGAATGCCAATTTGTCTACCAGTGCTCCTCCCTTTCTCTAGACTCATGTTCCTGTCATCCTCAGCCTCAGAACCAGCATCTGAATCCAGTAATAGCTGGGTATCATCAAGGACAAAGTGGCTGATGCTGTGGTCAAATAACTCAGCTGACTCCTCAATGGCTGATGTTAGGGCTATGGCAGGAATAGATGTGGACAAGGAGGCAGGTTTATCCACTCTGGCAACTGCAGGGGACTGCACACTTGTCTCTGCTTGTGTGACAGAGGATGAGGAGGATGAGGAAGGTTTAGTAAGCCAGTCCACCACCTCCTCTGCATGCTGTGGCTGGATAGCACTGGAAAACTCACTAAATAGACGAAATGATGCCCTGCCTGAGGACTGACCACCATGTCCACCTTTGCCTGTGGACACATTTGTTGCTGGCCCCCTTACAGTGCCAAGGGAACGTCTGCCTCTCCATGTTGTTCTCCCAGACATTATTGGGAGGGAGGGGGCTGTGCTTATAAGCAAATGTAAAGGAGAAGTTGAAATCTGTACGTAGATGCATTTTAATCATTGTAAAGAGGTGTTTGGTGCCCTTTAATTTGAGTACTTATACTACACACACACACTCCACGGATACAATATAATATACTGCAATATAATGCGCCAAACGGAAGTGACGCACAGAACTATATGACGTTAAACTGGCAGTAACGCACACAGAAGTAAATGGCGTTAAACTGGCAGTAATGCACAAAACGATATGGCATTAAACTGGCAGTAACGCACGCAAAACGATATGGCATTAAACTGGCAGTAATGCACGCAAAACGATATGGCGTTAAACTGGCAGTAACGCACGCAAAACTATATGGCGTTAAACTGGCAGTAACGCACACAAAGCGATATGGTGTTAAACTGGCAGTAACGCACACCAAACTATATTGTGTTAAACTGGCAGTAACGCACTCAAAACTATATGGCGTAAAACTGGCAGTAATGCATGCAAAACGATATGACGTTAAACTGGTAGTAACGCATGCAAAACGATTTGGTGTTAAACTGGCAGTAACGCACGCAAAACGATATGGTGTTAAACTGGCAGTAATGCACGCAAAACTATATGGCGTTAAACTGGCAGTAACGCATGCAATACGATATGGCGTTAAACTGGCAGTAACGCAATCAAATAGAGGGTGTTCAACCGTCACTACACTGAAGCTATCTGAACTGTTTCTACCTGTAGGTACAAGGAATACCTCCTATACATGAACCATTTAGGAGATATTTGCTACCAGTAGCGGTTGGTGTTTTTTTTGGGGGGGTTGGTCAGTCGGTCGGAGGCAACCCCCTCCCTGGCACTTATCCCATCTTGTAGGTGTCTAGGGTGATAAGAAGTGGCACCAGAAAATAATTAAATAAAAATGAGTGAAGCTGCCCCTTTAAAAGTGGATATACCACTCAATTGTGAATTAATGAAAAAATAAACAAAGTGTGGCGCTACCTCAGAGATCAATATAGATATAAACAATATCTGTTCATTTCATATAGATCCTTTCAATAATTATCATAAGCAGTGTGACAAATAATAAAGTGCTCATGTGATCATTTCATAAATATCTTTTCAACAATTGAACAGTGTAGTGCAAATGAGCAAAGTGACAAATAATAAATTAATCTAAATATAGCTTAAAAAAATACAACAAACAAAGTCCAATTACCGTGATTCATAAAAAAAAAAGTGCAATGTTCTTCAAATCATGCTCCACCATAGACGTGCATGAGAAGTCCAAACTCACCAGAACCGGTATTAATAAAGACCTTGAGGTTATGATATATTTCTTGTAACCGACAGCATAAACAGAGATCGTCCTCTTAATCTAGGCAGTATGACTCAAAAAGAACATGGGGGAAATCGTAGCGCAACAAGCTAATAAAAATGTATGTATGCATTTAATGGTGACAATGCCCAATCACATTTAGATGTGCTCTATCATATGTCAGCACCAACATGTAGATCTTGGGTTGAATAAACACACTGTCCTGTCAGCCTTCGGCATGCATTCCACTGCCCAGGGGTTTCCAAATTGACACCCAAGCCCCAATTTTTCTGCACCTGTTTGAAAGGTGCATATAATTAAAATTTGTTACAGTACGGGCAATTCTTGCTTTCATGAAGAGTACCTCTATAGGATTGAGGGGGGGTGAAGGTACCATATACACCCAAAGACTAATTTTTTCACAGTTGTTTGACAGGGGCATCAAATGAAAAAATGTTTACAGCAAGGCCAGTTCTTGCTTTCATCAAGAGTACATATGGTTACGGTGTGAAGACACCACCAACACTAGGGATGAGCTTCGTGTTCGAGTCGAACATATACGTTCGACTCGAACATCGGCTGTTCGCCCGTTTGGCGAATTCCGAACGTTATGGGCCGTTTGCGCCAAATTCGTGTGGCGCTCACGGCCCACAATGCACTGCGATGGCGCAGTGCACTGCTGGCTCATGATTGGCCAAGCATGCACTGTGACCCCGCATGCTTGGCCAATCACAGCGCCAGCAGCGAGGAGCTGTGTAGTACATGCCCCACACTATATAAGGCGGCCAGCGCGGCGGCCTTGTGTAGTGTGTTGGCGTCTGAAGCAGTTAGTGGGTGTTCTGTGTACCTTCAAAACAGTATACACCGATCGTTATCGGCCGATTTTTCGATCTTGCTCTTCTGTAGTGGTTGTTGTCTGCGTGCCCTGACCGCAGTATACACCGCTATATTCACCTCACCTATATAGCTAGCGATATATCAATCTTTTATAATAGAGCTTGTATTCAGTGTTAGGAGCTTGTGCGTGCTGTCTGCGTGCTCTGTACCCAGTACACACCGCTATATCCACCTACATAGCTCTTCTCTATTTGAGCCATCTGCCATCTGCAGGAGTTATTGGAAGTTGTGTGTGCCTCCAGCACAGCACAGTATACATCTGTATTTACCCTTTATTGCTGGTGTTCTATAATAAAGGCATCTGCAGGAGTTAGTGGGTGTTGTGTGCCTCCAGCACAATATACACCTGTATCTACCCTTTATTGCTGTTCTCTAATAGAGCCATCTGCAGGGCTTAGTGGGTGTTGTGTGCCTCCAGTACAGTATATCCCTTTATCTCTGGTGTTCTATAATAAAGGCATCTGCAGGAGTTAGTGGGTGTTGTGTGCCTCCAGCACAATATAAACCTATATCTACCCTTTATTGCTGTTCTCTAATAGAGCCATCTGCAGGCCTTAGTGGGTGTTGTGTGCCTCCAGTACAGTATACCCCTTTATCTACCCTTTATTGCTGGTGTTCTATAATAAAGGCATCTGCAGGAGTTAGTGGGTGTTGTGTGCCTCCAGCACAACATACACTACCCAACTGCTGTTTTACCCAACTCCCTTCAGGCCATTACCATGTCTGGAAGGCCAGCAAGGAGAAGCAGACAGGCGCGAGCCGATAAAAGAGGGAAAGCAGGCTCTGTGTCTAGAGACAACAGTGCTGGTCGTGGACGCGGTGCATTGTCATCAGCACGTGGCCATGGGACACGCTTGTCCTTCTTTTCGGCAGCTGGACATGTTGAGCCGCAACATGCCAACGACTTGGTAGAGTGGATGACCAAGCCCTCTTCATCCTCCTCATCCTCTCTCACCCAGTCTCAGGGTACTAGCAAAGCAGCTGCCAACGCATCGTCTTCCCTTGTCTCAATGTCATCATCAGTGACTCCTTCCCTAGACCCACCACGTCCTCCTGAGGAGTCTCCTGAACTCTTTGAGCACAGTGTTGGGTACATGCTCCAGGAGGATGCCCAGTGTTTTGTAGGCTCTGATGATGACACTCAGCTAGAGAAAGGCAGTAGCGTGAATGCAGAGAGAGGGGATGCTCAAGAAGGACAGCAATCTGGCAGTCATGTTCCACAAGCTGCAGCATACTGCCAGGTTTGCTACAGCGATGAAGAGGGAGGGGATGATGAGGGCACTGACTCCACGTGGGTGCCTGGTAGGAGAGAGGAGGAGGAGGCACATATCCAACGAGGCAGGATGCCCTCCGGGGGCCAGCTTAGGGGCAGCACACCGACTGAATCACACCGCAGAGCTCCGCCTGTGCAGGGCGCTGCCTCTGCGCGTTATTCTAAAAGTTCTTTGGTGTGGGCCTTTTTTGAGACGAGTGCATCAGATCGCACCACTGCTATTTGCAACATATGTCTCAAGCGTAGCATATCTCGCGTGGCCAAAACATCAGCCACTTGGGCACCACATGCTTGACCAGACATATGTTGACCTGCCATGCAGCTCGTTGGCAAGCGTACCTCAAAAACCCACACCAAAGAACAAAGCGGACCTCTCCTTGCTCCTCATCAGCTGGCATCTCCAACCCCACTAGACCTTCCGTCCTCTCTGAAACCTGCTCTGAGAGGAATGAAGGTGTAGAATTAGGTGTGTCACAGCCAAGTGCTTCCGGGCACTCTGCTAGCAGTACACCCACGTCCGATTATAGCAGGCAAATGTCCCTGCCCCAGCTGCTGGACCGGCGAAAGAAGTTCACTCCCAGCCATCCACATGCCCAGCGGTTGAATGCTAGCTTGGCTAAATTGCTAGCACTTCAACTGCTGCCTTTTCAGTTGGTAGACTCGGCCCCCTTCCGTGAGTTTGTACAATGTGTGGTTCCTCAGTGGCAGGTCCCCAAACGCCACTTTTTCTCACGGAAGGCGATTCCGGCTCTCTACCGGCATGTGGAAGGGAATGTCCTTGCCTCGCTGGACAGGGCAGTCAGCGGTAAGGTGCATGTTATCTCTGACTCATGGTCCAGCAGGCATGGACAGGGATGTTACCTGTCTTTCACGGCCCATTGGGTCACTCTTCTGGCAGCTGGGAAGGATGCAGGATAAGGTGCAGTAGTGTTGGAGGTTGTTCCGCCACCACGCCTCCAAAATGCTACTATTGGTTGTGACACACCTCTCTCCTCCACCCCCTCCTCTTCTTCTTCCTCCATGGCCTCTTCCAGTGCTCTGTCCTCAGAACCAGCGGTGCTCCGTAGGCGTTCCAGGGGCTACGCAAGTACGCAGGCAAAACGATGCCATGCCATGTTTGCGCTGGTTTGTTTGGGGGACAGGAGCCAGACTGGGGCGGATGTTTTGTCAGCTCTGCAGGGGCAGGCCGAGAGGTGGTTGACGCCATGCCAGCTTAAGCCAGGAATGGTGGTTTGCGACAATGGCACCAACCTCCTTTCCGCCCTCCGACAGGGACAACTGACCCATGTGCCCTGTGTAGCTCACGTCCTTAACCTGGTGGTGCAGCGGTTCTTGGGCAGGTACCCGGGCTTACAGGATGTCCTGAAGCAGGCCAGGAAAGTCTGTGTGCATTTCCGCTGATCATTTAATGCTTGTGCTCGGCTGGCTGAGCTCCAAAAGGAGTTGAACCTGCCCAAGAACCGCCTTATATGTGACATGCCCACCAGGTGGAACTCAACGTTGGCAATGCTGCAGCGGCTGCACACGCAGCAGAGGGCCATCAATGAGTACCTGTGCGACTACGGCACCAGGACAGGGTCAGGGGAGCTCGGTTTTTTCTCACCACACCAGTGGGGCATGATCAGGGATGCATGCACTGTCCTGTCACCGTTTGAGGAGGCCACAAGAATGGTGAGCAGTGACAGTGCATGCATCAGTGACACTGTACCTCTTGTCCACCTCTTGGAGCATACGCTGCGTGGAATAATGGACAGGGCACTTGAGGCAGAACAGAGGCAGGAAGAGGAGGACTTCCTTGCCTCTCAAGGCCCCCTTTATCCAGACAGTGTTCCTGCTGTGCCACCCATCACACAGGAAGAGGATGAGGAGGAGGAGGATGATTGTGTCAGCATGGAGGTGGAGGCTAGCACTCAGCATCAGCAGCAGCAGCAGCAGCAGCAGTCTTGTAGGGCTGATTTACAGTCCCAAGAAACACGTGGACTTGTACGTGGCTGGGAGGAGGTAGCTGCGGATCATGTTGTCCTTAGTGACCCAGAGGACTTCGGACCGAATGCCTCAGCTAACCTACGCTGCATGGCCTCCCTGATCCTGCAAAGCCTGCGGAAGGATCCTCATATTCTTCGGATCAAGGAGAGGGACCATTACTGGCTGGCCACTCTCCTTGATCTACGGTACAAGGGATAAGGTTGCCGACCTTATCTTGCCATCGCAGAGGGAGAAGAGGATGAGACATCTCCGGGAGGCCTTGAAGAAAGGTCTGTGCAACGCGTTCCCAGAGACTGGGAGGTTACAAACTCCTGGTCCTGGACAACGTGTTGCTGAGGCATCGGTCAGAAGGAGCGGTGGAGAAGGTGGCCGTTTGACTGATGCTTTCAGACAATTTTTTAGTCCGCAGCCCCAAGGTATGATCGGTTCCAGCAACCATCGCCAGCATCTGATTTACATGGTGCAGGAATACCTAGGGGCAAGGTCAGACTTGCACACCTTTCCCACCGAAAATCCTTTGGCTTACTGGGTCTTGAGGATGGATCACTGGCCAGAGCTTGCACAGTATGCAATTGAGCTACTGGCCTGTCCTGCATCCACCGTTCTTTCGGAACGCACCTTCAGTGCTGCTGGTGGCTTTGTTACCGATCACAGGGTGCGCCTGTCCACCGAATCAGTTGATCGACTGACCTTCATCAAGATGAATCAGTCTTTGTTCACCCACAGCTACCAAGCACATGAAGCTGATGTAACCAAATAATTTTTTTTTTAAATATCACATCCCTTCAAGACTGCCTATGCTGATGCTGAGTGACTGTCCTGTTATGTTGATTTTCTATCCTCTTCCTCCTCCGCTGATATGTTGGAAGAACATTTCTGGTTCTGGGTGATGCCATCAGCCCAATTTTTCTGCCCCTGTTTAACAGGGGCGTTTAAATACAATTTTTGATGCAATGCTTTGCAGCAGGGCTAATTCCTGCAATAAAACTAGAGTATATGGGAGAGGTTGCAGTGTCGTGGCACCAGCACCAGTGCCTAAGGCCCAATTTTTCTGCCCCTGTTTAACAGGGGCATTTAATTACAATTTTTGATGCAATGCTTTGCAGCAGGGCTAATTCCTGCAATAAAACTAGAGTATATGGGAGAGGTTGCAGTGTGGTGGCACCAGCACCAGTGCCTAAGGCCCAATTTTTCTGCCCCTGTTTAACAGGGGCGTTTAATTACAATTTTTGATGCAATGCTTTGCAGCAGGGCTAATTCCTGCAATAAAACTAGAGTATATGGGAGAGGTTGCAGTGTCGTGGCACCAGCACCAGTACCTAAGGCCCAATTTTTCTGCCCCTGTTTAACAGGGGCGTTTGATTACAATTTTTGATGCAATGCTTTGCAGCAGGGCTAATTCCTGCACTAAAACTAGAGTATATGGGAGAGGTTGCTGTGTCGTGCCACCAGCACCAGTGCCTAAGGCCCAATTTTTCTGCCCCTGTTTAACAGGGACATGTAATTACAATTCTTGATATAATATTTCACAGGAAGGCCCGTTCCTGTGCCCACCCAGAGTAACTGTGAGGACTTATAGTGTTGTGGCACCAGCACCACAACCACCAAAGGTCAATTTTTCTACCACTGTTCAACAATGGCATGTAATTACAATTCTTGATATAATCGTTCACAGCAGGGCGCTCCAGCGCCCACCAAGAGACACTTTGAGGGCTTACAATGTTGTGGCAAAACCAACACCTTGTTCCGCCATTTCTGCAGAGCATATAGGGCAGGCCCCTACTTTCAAACATCCAACTTACAAACATCTCCTACTTGCAAACGGAAGGAGACAACAGCAAGTGAGATGAAAAAAGATGGATGACAAAACAAATTATACAGGGGTGATAACCCTTCCCTATGTCTTCCAAAAAGCTTAAAAATCGTTTTTATGACTTGAGCTACACTTTAAAAATGTACCAGTTGAAAATTACAAACAGATTCAACTTAACACAACAAACCTACACAGTCCCTGTCTTGTTTGCACCGCCTGTATACTGCTGTTCTGAGTATATAGGGCCTGGGGGCCACACGCATTTCCTTTTTTTAATATGGGTACGGGGTTCCCCTTAATATCCGTACAAGACCCAAAGGGGCTGGTAATGGGCAGGGAGGGCTACCCATGCCATTTTTCTCAATGATTTTCAACCATATTGCAGGAACCAGATATAACATTAAGAGCCCATTCACACAGGGGCAACACGACTTGTAGGCAACTTGAGTCAGGCAACTTGGACACGACTTGAGTTAAGATCACAGCGCGAATTGGGACGACTTCAAAACGACTTGTGATGACTTCAAGCCCGACTTGGGACGACTTACAAGTCGCCCCAGGCCAGGCGACTTTTGCCGAGGCCAAGCAGAGAATGAGCTCAAGGGGGAACTCCACGGCAAATTTCTGAAAAAAATTTGGCGTGGGTTCCCCCTCCGAGAGCATACCAGGCCCTTAGGTCTGGTATGGATTCCAAGGGGAACCCCCCTACGCCGAAAAAACGGCGTGGGGGTCCCCCCCAGATCCACACCAGACCCTTATCCGAGCACGCTACCCGGCCGGCCAGGAAAGGGGGTGGGGACGAGCGGGCGGCCCCCCCCCCTCCTGAGCCGTACCAGGCCGCGTGCCCTCAACATGGGGGGGTGCCTTGGGGGAGGGGGGGCCTGCGGCCCCCCCACCCCAAAGCACCTTGTCCCCATGTCGATGAGGACAAGGGCCTCTTCCCGACAACCCTGGCCGTTGGTTGTCGGGGTCTGCGGGCGGGGGGCTTATCGGAATCCGGGAGCCCCCTTTAATAAGGGGGCCCCCGGATACCGGCCCCCCACCCTATGTGAATGAGTATGGGGTACAATGTACCCCTACCCATTCACCTGTGGAAAAAAAGTACAAAAAAAAAACACAACACAGGGAAAAAATATTTTATTGCACAGCTCCGGGGGTCTTCCGTCTTCGGGGGTCTTCTCGCCGGACTCCTCCGCTATCTTCTTGTAGCTCTTTTACTAGCGGAGGAGTCCGGCTTTCTTCCTCCCCGCCGCCGGCCTCTTCTCCCGACTTCGGGGGTCTTGTCCCCCTCTTCGGTTCTTCTGCCGGGCCACCGCGCCTTCTTATAGCTCTTTTACAGGCGGTGGCCCGGTCTTCTGTCGTCGCCGCCGCCGCCTTCCGTTCTTCTTCTTCTTCTTCTCCAGGAGATGTTGACACGACGCTCTCTCCGGCCGGAATGCCAGAGCCGCCCTGCGCTGCCACTTATATAGGGACAATGGGGCGGTGTCACATGGGTTGATGTCACATGGGTTGGTCACATGGGTTGATGTCACATGGTGACCCCGCCCCCTTACCATGTGACATCAACCCATGTGACCAACCCATGTGACATCAACCCATGTGACACCGCCCCATTGTCCCTATATAAGTGGCAGCGCAGGGCGGCTCTGGCATTCCGGCCGGAGAGAGCGTCGTGTCAACATCTCCTGGAGAAGAAGAAGAAGAAGAACTGAAGGCGGCGGCGGCGACGACAGAAGACCGGGCCACCGCCTGTAAAAGAGCTATAAGAAGGCGCGGTGGCCCGGCAGAAGAACCGAAGAGGGGGACAAGACCCCCGAAGTCGGGAGAAGAGGCCGGCGGCGGGGAGGAAGAAAGCCGGACTCCTCCGCTAGTAAAAGAGCTACAAGAAGATAGCGGAGGAGTCCGACGAGAAGACCCCCGAAGACGGAAGACCCCCGGAGCTGTGCAATAAAATATTTTTTCCCTGTGTTGTGTTTTTTTTTTGTACTTTTTTTCCACAGGTGAATGGGTAGGGGTACATTGTACCCCATACTCATTCACATAGGGTGGGGGGCCGGTATCCGGGGGCCCCCTTATTAAAGGGGGCTCCCGGATTCCGATAAGCACCCCGCCCGCAGACCCCGACAACCAACGGCCAGGGTTGTCGGAAAGAGGCCCTTGTCCTCATCGACATGGGGACAGGGTGCTTTGGGGTGGGGGGGCCGCAGGCCCCCCCTCCCCCAAGGCACCCCCCCATGTTGAGGGCACGCGGCCTGGTACGGCTCAGGAGGGGGGGGGGCCGCCCGCTCGTCCCCACCCCCTTTCCTGGCCGGCCGGGTAGCGTGCTCGGATAAGGGTCTGGTGTGGATCTGGGGGGGACCCCCACGCCGTTTTTTCGGCGTAGGGGGTTCCCCTTGGAATCCATACCAGACCTAAGGGCCTGGTATGCTCTCGGAGGGGGAACCCACGCCAAATTTTTTTCAGAAATTTGCCGTGGAGTTCCCTCTTGAGAGCTGATAATTCTGTCAAAGTCGCCTCCGTATAAACGGAGATCCGACTTGGAGGCGACCTCCATTGAAATCAATGGGTACCGGTCGCCTACAAGTCGGATAGAAGTAGTACAGGAACCTTTTCTGAAGTCGGAGCGACTTCAGTAGTGTGCATTAAGACGGCTCTCATTCACTTACATTGCTTTTTAAATGTTGTCCGACCTGAGGCGACCTGAGGCGACTAGGGGCGACCTGAAGTCGGATCAGGAGTTGCCCCTGTGTGAATGGGCTCTAAAACCGCAAGCAGTTTTAAATTATGTTATTTCCGTTTAATGTCATTTTGTGCAGGGACTGTTCTAAACACGGGAAGCACGTGGCACTTCACAGGCATACCACAGACACCCCCAGGCACGATATTTAAAGGAATATTTCACTTTTTTTTTCACTTTAATCGTCATTAAAATCAGTGCTCCCGCCAAAACGGCCATTTTTAAAAACATTTTAGGCATTGACCCATGTCCCCTGGGGCAGGAGCCAGGTCCCCAAACCCTTTTTAGGACAGTATCTTGCATATTAGCCGTTAAAATTAGCACTTTTAATTTCGAACGTTCGAGTCCCATAGACTTCAATGGGGTTCTAAAGTTCGTACAAATTTGGGGTCCGTTCGAAAGTTCTGGTGCGAACCGAACCGGGGGGTGTTCGGCTCATCCCTAACCAACACCCAAAGACCAATTTTTCTGCGACTGTTTGACCGGTGCATCATAATTACATTTTTTACAGCAAGGCCAATTCTTGCTTTCATCAAGAGTACCTCAATAGGGTTAGGCTCGGTTCACACAGGGGGCGATGCGAGGCGACACGACTTGCCGCGCCGCGACCTGCCGCGACCTGCCGCGACCTCAGCGGCGACTTGCAAATGACTTCTGTATAGAAGTCAATGCAAGTCGCCCGAGGTCGCCCAAAAGTAGTACAGGAACCTTTTTTCTAAGTCGGAGCGACTCGAGTCGCTCCTCTTAGAACGGTTCCGTAGTACAGAACGGGGGCGACTTGTCAGGTCGCGGCACGGCAAGTCGTGTCGCCTCGCATCGCCCCCTGTGTGAACCGAGCCTTAGGATGTGAAGGCACCACCAACACCAAAAGACCAATTTTTTCACACCTGTTACTTCTATCCAAAGTCTGCAAAAGAGACACCAGACTTGCCAGACCCTTGGCCTGAGTGTAATTTCGCTTCTTTACATAAGTCTTGCTCACTGTGGTGCTTTCCATCCAAAGTCTGCCAAAGAAATTCCAGAATTTATCCAAAAAATCTTGTTCCGACTGCACTAAAATGTGGCCTCATCATGCAGACTGGTTCCCCAAGCCGTCGTTTACAAAATAAAGAAAACTTGCAGGGAAAATCAATTTATAAAAAGTTTTTCTTTATTTATATATATATATATATATATATATATATATATATATATATATATATATATATATATATATATATATATATATATATATATATATATATATATATATACCGTATTTATCGGCGTATAACACGCACTTTTTCCCCCTTAAAATGGGGGGGAAAGTCGTGGGTGCGTGTTATACGCCGATCCCCACTGTCTGTGAGCTGAAAATAGCGTGCGGCGCCGAAAAATAGCGAGCGCCACCGAAAAAGACAGAGCCGACTGCTCGGCTTCGTTCGCAGTCCCGCCTCCCTGCTGTTTCTGGAGCGAGCGCTGCCGAAAAAGACCCAGCCGACTGTACAGTGTACTCGGCTCGGCTCCGCTCGCAGTCTTGCCCAGTCTGGTCTGTCTCAGCGGATGGAAATTTAAACATGGGCAAGGCTGCAAATGGCGCTGTGCAAGCGGCAAATGGCGCTGGGCAAGCTAAAAATGACACTGGCAAGCTGCAAATGACACTGGGCAAGGCTGCAAACTGCGCTGGGCAAGGTGCAAATGATGCTGGGCAAGCTGCAAATGACACTGATCATTCTGCAATGATGGACAAGGCTGCAGATGCACACTGATAAGGCTGCATTGATGGACATTTAAAGCGGGGTTCCACCACCGTTTTTTTTTTTTTTTTGCTGTTAGTTGCATGAAGTACGTTTTCTAATTGGTTAACTTACTTTTTGTTTTTTCAAATCCTCCTGCTGCTGTTTTTCGGTATTCTGGAGACTTTATAAAAACGTCTCCTGACGTTTTCCATTTTGCCTGTGGGCATGTGAAGCCCACAGGCATTGTCTTCCGGGACACTGTGCTAATGTCCCAGCATGCACCGCCCGTATAATCTCCGATCTGGTGCCTGGGTGCCCCACAGACTCCTGGGAAATTGAAAAAACGATCCCAGGAGCCAGTGCGGCCAACAGGAAGCGCTGACCTGCCGCTGAAGCCCCGCCCATATCTGCAGCAGCACCGCCCCTTTCCGGAATCTCCAGGAGCAGGAAATTTAAAAAAAGAAAAAAAACACAAGATGACAGCAGCAAGGTAAGGGGGATATCCAGCAACTAGGGAACAAGATAATCCTATAGGCATAGGAGTAGGAATTCGGGTGGAGCTCCGCTTTGAATGTAAGTTTTTTTTCCCTTAAACTTCCCTCCTAAAATTTTGTAGGAAGGCCAGTATGGTGGCCTGAATTTATGGGAGGAGCCCGGGGGGTATTTAACCAGCCCGCTTGCCTGTGGTCTTTGTCGGTTTCCTGTGCACGGCATGACGTCACTAGGCCGACTCTTCGAAACTCGTTAGCGTCCGTGAGTTACCGCTTCGTAGTTGTTCGAGGTCCTCATGCCCGTTCGCAATTTACGTACTAACGCGTCGATTCGGCTGTCGCAGGTAGGGTTTTTTCGGTTGACTTGTCATTTCATACATTGTAAATGTCTCGTCACTAAACCTCGATATCAAACTTACGAGTCATTCATAAAACCCTACACACAGCCACGATGTCTGTCTACTACTCGTAACGTTATCATACCAAACATTTCTTTGTTTTTGTGTACCTCACACCGACGCAAAGACACAGCTTCGTTTAGGCGTGTCTCACTGTTTTATGCTCCACAGACTAATCAATGTTTCTCGTGGATTTGATGGGCACTGGTCAGTGCCATGTCAAGGCCGAACCATTTCAATCCATTTCAGATCATTTCAAATCATTTCACTCTCACCTATCACGCTCCGATTCGAATTCAGTCGCATCCACAATGCACCGATTCATCCCGGTGCGCCCCAGTTGTTTTTTCGGCCTTATTTCAGTACATGCTCCAGAGTCCCATTTGTTGAGTCACCGACTCATGCCTCTGTCATGGTAAATCATTTCACTGTCACGTATCACGTTCCAATACGAATCCAGTCGCATCTACGATGCACCAATTAGTCCGGCGTGCCCCAGGTATTTTTCGGCCTCATTTCAGTACATGCTCCAGAGTCCCGTTCATTGTCAGTCGCAGGTTGCGGCGCAACGATTCGTGCCTCTGTCATGGGAAATCATTTCACTGTCATGTATCACGTTCTGATACGAATCCAGTCGCATCTACGATGCACCAATTAGTTCCGGCGTGCCCCAGGTATTTTTCGGCCTCATTTCAGTACATGCTCCAGAGTCCCGTTCGTTGTCAGTCGCAATCGCGGCATGACCGATTCGGGCTTCTGTCATGGCAAACTTTTGTCACTCATTTCACTGTCACTTACCACGCTCCGATTCGAATCTAGTCGCATCCGTGATGCACCGACATGCTCCAGAGTCAGGATTCATTGTCGGTTGCAGGTTTCGGTTCTCTGATTCATGTCTCTGTCATGGGAAATCATTTCACTGTCACGTATCACGCTCCGTTACGAATCCAGTCGCATTGTGCACTAATTCGTCTCGGCGCGCCCCAGGTATTTCAGCCACATTTCAGTACATGCTCCAGAGCATGCACGATTAACGGTCAGTCGCAACAGCGGCATGATCGATTCGTGCCTCTGTCATGGCAATCAAAATAATTTCACCGCCACGTATCGCGCTCCGTTTCGAATCCAGTTGCATACGTGATGCACCGATTCGTTACGGTGTGCCCCAGTGCTTTAGTCTCATTTCAGTGCATGCTCCAGAGTCCGGTTCATCATCAGTCGCAGTCGTGGCATGACCGACTTATGCCTCTGTCATAACAGATATTTCATTAATTTGACCATCATATACCGTGCCCCGATTCGAATTGGTCGCATCCGACATGCATACAGCATTACAGGTATCGTTCGCATGTTGCCTGTCATTCCTCCAAGTCCGACAGTCACTATAGATCGAATCCTTCGTGCTTCCCCCTGATAGTCGCACAATCCAATGCATGTTGGTTTCCTTTCATACACCTTACGACCGGTTCCTATCAGGATTCGTTACATACAGTTACAAAGATTCGTCTCAGTTTCATTTTCATACACGCTACAACCCGTTTCAATTCCAGTCGCCTCAGCGGCAAATTGATTCGTACCGGGTTCATTTCGTACTCTCCACGGTCTGATCTATATTAGATTAAATTCATACACTCAAAAACCGGTTCTTATCAGATTAATTTCATGCGATGGATTCGTATAGGATTCGTTTCATTCTTACGACCGATTCATATCGGATTCATTCCATACACACCCAAGAAACAACTTCTTGCAAATCGCTGCTAGCACGCACCCAAGCATACACTCCCTGCAATCATTGCAAACACATATACAGGCACAGACTTCTTGAAATCGTTGCAAGCACGCATTTAAGCATAGACTTCTTGCAATCGTTGCAAGCACGCATTCAAGCATGGACGTCTTACAGTCATTGCAAGTACTCATTCAAGCATAGACTTCTTGCAATCGTTGCAAGCACGCATCCAAGCGTAGACTTCTTGCAATCGTTGCAAGCACGCATCCAAGCATAGACTTCTTGCAATCGTTGCAAGCACGTATTCAAGCTTAGACCTCTTGCAATCATTGCAAGCACGCATTCGGGCATAGACCTCTTGCAATCGTTGCAAGCAGATGTCCAGGCACAAACTTATTGCAATCATTGCTAGCAGGCAGTTCTGGCTAGCTCAATAGATTGCTTTAGGAAAAAGCCTGGATACTTTTCTAAATGTACATAATATAATGGGGTACTTATATTTATAGGTAAAGTTGATCCAGGGAAAAATCCGATTGCCTCTCGAGGGATCGGGAAGGAATTTTTTCCCCTGCTGTAGCAAATTGGATTATGCTCTGCTGGGGTTTTTTGCCTTCCTCTGGATCAGCTGTGGGCGTAGAATTGGGTATGTTGGGTTGTGCGATACTTTATTTATTTGATTTGTGGTTGGACTGGATGGACTTCTGTCTTTTTCGACCTGGCTAGCCATGTATCCTACCATAACTCCTTGCAATCGTTGCAAGCACGCATCCTGGCATAACTCCTTACAATCGTTGCAGGCACGCATCCTGGCATAACTCCTGGTAATCGTTGCAGGCACGCATCCTGGCATAACTCCTTACAATCATGGCAAGCACGCATCCTGGCGTAACACCTTGCAATCGTTGCAGGCACGCATCCTAGCATAACATCTTGCAATCGTTGCAAGCACGCATCTTGGCATAATATCTTGCAATCGTTGCAAGCACGCATCCAAACACATGTTCAAGCACAACTCCAGCAGTCTTCGCAAGCACATGTGGTAATACAAATTTCTCACAGTCACTACGAACACATCTCCAGTGACAAACTCCTGTGCAATTGTCGCAAGCACACGTTTAAACACAACTTTTGCAATCATGCCAAGGCACGCAACTTAGCATAACTTCTTGCAATCATTCTTTTGCAAGCACATTCTCAGTGGCACACAAACTGTCTACACATCATTTTCAGCAGCACTTAATTGGCCACTTGTCTCCTGTGGCTTTTTCTTACAAGCCACTCACCATTTCCTGTCTGTCATCTCTCCCTTAGGACAGTTGAGTTCAACTTCCGTCCTGCACCAGGATCGTGTTGACACACACGCAACTGGCTTCTTCTTGTAACACGGTCAGGCTATACCTAGCCAGCGTTCAGGATTTCTTATCCTTACAGGACCCGGACAGCCATCTGTCTTTACGGCCCATACAGTAAGATTCCCACTACGAGGCACTAGAGGCATCAGCCCATAGCCAACGGCAAACGCTCGCCCATCACAACTGCCATCTTTAGGGACATACAAAATCCTCGCACATTCCCCAGTCTAGTCATCCAAGCGGCCATCTACCTGGCCCTTTTTTGGTTTTCCACGGTTTAGCCAATTTATCATTAGTAGCACTGGCAGCCAGGTACTACACAGACACCACCTGACGAATGCTCAAATCTGCAATACGGCCATTGCCCAGGGTCGATCTTTATGTCACGCCTCCTGATGGCCTCCACAGGCTTCGCTGCAATTTTTGGCCACCACTGGTTTACAGAACCATGGCCTCAGGGATACTCCTAAACCCCGGGTTTACCTGGACTTCCTCCCTCTTCAAGCTATACCTGGTCATGACAGCCTCTCGACTCTGGGGTCATGTCAGGACAGGACAGGCCATGGCTTTCACCACCGACAACTGGGCCAAGGTCGATCTTGTTGATGAAGCCAGATCTGGACCGCTCTCGGTTATGTCCTTCTTGTGCAGACTGCTGTGGTTATCTTGGCGGCACCAGTTTAATGTCCATTGTATGTTCATTCCAGGCTGTCATCTTCTGGGACAGGTCTACTATCTTCCTTGTTCGCAATTTGGCCTTCTCCCCAGCCTGCTCATACAAACAGCCAGTTACTTAGCCTACTACAGGTTCTGATGGCCCAGCAAGTTCACATTCAGCAATCCCGCAGGCCAAGTTCTGCGTAGTCATCACTTGGCTCGCTACCAACACCATTTCATCCTCCACCTTGCAGTGTCTTAAACCCAGCAATCTGGCTCCAGGATAGACGTCCATTTCTATAGAACAAACAGTGCCTGGTGTGGAGTAACCATACTCAACCACCTACTGTCACCCCTACCGGAACGCGTAAACTCTAGTCCCCGTTGCCTTTTCGTGCTAACACTTGAGTACCTGCCAGTTTTCCAAACACATGGGGTTCTTCTACGCAGCCTACACCTCGACCCCGGTCCATACCGTGGTCACTCTTTAGTATTGGAGCACCCTTGCCAGCATCTTGGCATGGGTCCCAGGTCACGTCATTGAGAGACTAAGCAGTTGGAACCCTGCCTATCTCGCCCGGTACATCCCCAATCCTCGGGTGGAAATAGCACAAGCATTCACCAAACTTGCTCAACTAATTAAGCTAAAACTAATAAAACTACACCCCTACCTGAATGTTTTTGCCCCCTTATTTTGGTATACCGACCATCAGCCCAGGGTACACTTCAGGTCCATTTCATGTTGTAAATCTTATGGTAAGTCTATTTGTTTATATCCGTATCGGCTATAGAGCTTCGACCATAAGTAGGAAGGCCAGTATGGTGGCCTGAATTTATGGGAGGAGCCCGGGGGGTATTTAACCAGCCCGCTCGCCTGTGGTCTTTGTCGGTTTCCTGTGCACGGCACCCACTCTCCCATCCCCTTTTCAGGGCATTTCTCAAATTCATTTCTCTTCACAAAAATATTCATTTCTAATCTAGGGTATGCCCCCTTATTTTGGTATACCGACCATCAGACCAGGGCACACTTCAGGTCCATTTCATGTTGTAAATCTTATGGTAAGTCTATTTGTTCATATCCGTATCGGCCATAGGGCTTCGACCATAAATATATATATATATATATGCCAGTTTTGCTGCAGCATGTTCTATAGGCGGTACCCGGGCCCCCATACCCCTTGTATGGCCAATAACATGAATTTAAGCCCTCAAAATGGGGACTTTTGATTTTTAGAGTTCAGGTCCCCCAAACATCACTGGGGTTTGGGATTCAAGTCCAAACTTTTCCCCTGTTCGAGCGTTCTGGTGGCGACCTGAACACAGGGGTGTTCCGCTCATCACTACTTGGGTAATACAAATGTATTAACCAGTGTATTGTATCACCTTAGTATTACATTGTAGTTTTTGAAATACTGTCTGATTATATTATACAACATCGTGTCGTTACTTAAGTTTGTTGGCCTACTAAAACCCATGTGTTTTCTGTTCTTTGCATTGTTCATGCATTAATTATTATTGGCCTGTATACTATATGGCTTCATTAGCACTTGGGCTTTTTTAACCACTTCCCTACCAGGCCTATTCTGGCACTTCTCTGCTTCATGTAAAAATCATAATTTTTTTGCTAGAAAACCCCCAAACATTATATATATGTTTTCATTAGCAGACATCCTAGGGAATAAAATGGCGGTCATTGCAACTTTTTATCTCGCACGGTATTTGCGCAATAATTTTTCAATCGCCTTTTTTTTTTTAAACTATTTCATTAATTAAAAAATAACAAAACAGTAAAGGTAGCCCAATATTTTGTATAATGTGAAATATGATGTTATGCTGAGTAAATAGATACCTAACATGTCATACTTTAAAATTGCCCCCACTCATGGAATGGCGCAAAACTTCAGTACTTAAAAATCTCCATAGGCAACGATTTGAATTTTTTTACAGGTTACCAGTTTAGAGTTACAGAGGAGGTCTAGTTCTAGAATTGTTGCACATGCTTTAATGCACGCGGTGATACCTCACATGTGTATTTTGAACAACATTTACATATGTGGGCGGGACTTACATGCGTGTTCACTTCTGAGCACAAGCTACTGGGACAGGGGCTTTTTAAAAAAAAATTATTTTTATACTTTTATTTTTTTTGATCACTTTTATTCCTATTACAAGGAATGTAAACATCCCTTGTAATAGGAATCTATTGTGACAGGTCCTCTTTATGGAGAGATATGGGGTCAATACGAGATCTCTCCTCCAGGCTAGAAAACATGAGATCGAGAAAAAAAATTCACTGATCTCATGCTGACAGCCGCAATCGCAGCTTTGCTTATTTCCAGGAACCCGGGCATGACATCATAACATCGCGCCCGGGCCTCCAACAGTCATAGAGATGACTGGTGACCATCTGGTCACCGGAAATCTCTATGGTCGTCATCCGGCGGTGGCCAATTCTTTCTCTGGGCCCCAGATGGCACGGGAGAGCCTGGAGAAGCACCGGTTGGCGGCGGGAGGGGGGATGCCCCCTCCCGTCCCCTATAAGAATGATCAAGCGGCGGAACTGCCGCTGTGATCATTATTGTCGTGCACAGAATCGCCGGCGAAAGAATGATATCTGAATGATGCCTGTAGCTATAGGCATCATTCAGATATCCACACACAAAGTCACCTATGTGATATGACGGTGTGTGGTAGGGAAGTGGCTTTAAACACTTTTCTCCTATTGAACGCATTTAGACTGATCAAGGGTTTGGGAGTTTATTTACTTTATTGGCAGGAATTTTTATACATTTTGGTCATTGAAATAAAAAACTTTCAATCGCTACATGCACCTATCGCGTTAAGCTGCATTTTTTCTGCCAAAACGCTCCTCTCTTGAATGAGAAAGTAATGTTTTTTTTTCTGCCTCTAAATGCCCACATAGGCCACATAGAGGGGGGTTAAGGCAGAAAAATAAAATAGTCAAACACCTGTAAAATAAATACTTTTGAACTGAAGTGTCCTTGAGATCTAAAAGGAATGACTTGTAATGCCGCGTACACACGATCGGACTATCCAGCGGACTTGCAATCCACCCGTGTGTGGGCTCTGGCGGACTTTTTCTTTCCAAAAGTCTGGCATACTTAGAAAGAAGTTTTGACTCGGCAGTCTGGGGCTAGAGCAGGAAGTCAATGTCGCCGTCTCCATCGGCGAGATTGACACCTCGCTGGCCCCGTCACCTGGTATGGACTTAAACGGGAAGCCCTACGCAGAAAAAATTACGTGGGGGTCCCCCCCAAGTCCATATCAGACCCTTATCCAAGCACGTAGCCTGGCTGGTCAGGAAAGGGGGACCTCCGCTGCTTGACCGCCGGACTAAGTCCACCATACTAAGTCCGCCGGATAGTCCGATCATAAAAAAAAATACAATAAAATTATCTGATTAAAAAAAAAAAAAATCTAGGATGGTTGGCTGTGAGTTCTCCTATGAATAAAACTTCTGCTTTGGAGGCTCTTTTAACTTTTCCTATGTAATCACTAATTAGGTTTTTTTTTTGTACTGCTTTTATTAATGCAATTCTCATTATGTTTTTTTTCAGCTGTCCAGGTACATTTGCTGTTTTAGGAGCGCCACAGCTTAATAAAAAAAACGGAAGACAATTGCGCAAAATCAAGAGGACCATCCCACATGAGAGTTTTAGTACAAACACAGGCGACTATGATGTTGCGCTTTTAAAGGTAATCAAGCTGAAAAACATTTTTAGCGTTTAATTAATTTGCATAACATACAATAGGTCACCAGTATCTAATTAGAATTATTTTTTATAATTTAATTCAACTCCATCCCTCCTTAAAGTGGTTGTAAAGGCAGACGTTTTTTTTTATCGTAATGCATTCTCATGCATGATGCAGTACACATGCATCATGTGTACTGCATTCTGGAGGGACATGGGTGGGACCATGGTTTAAAGGGGTAGCAAACTCTGTTATAATAAAGCTTACCTGAAGGTACCAAGAATATCTCCTAAACATGTACCATTTAGGAGATATTTGCTACCAGTGGCAGTTGTTTTTTTATTTGGGGGGGGGGGGGTTGGTCAGTCGGTCGGCGGCACCCCCCTTCCTTATCCCATCTTTTGGGCTCCTACGGGTGGGTTGCGGGCTCCTATGGATTGCGGACAGCGGGCGGGTTGTGGGCAGTGGCTCTTGTGTCCACTCCTCGGTAGCAGGCAGGTTGTGAGCACCGGCACCTGTGTCCTCTCCTCCTTGGCTTCGGGCGGCGGCTCCTCTGTCTTCTCCTCCTCAGCTTCGGGGCGGGTTGCGGGCAGCAGTTCCTGTGTTCTCTATTCCTCAGCTTCAACTGTATGGCTCCTCCCTCCTCCTCCTAGGCATCCAATAGGATCGCCTGTCCTTCAGCCAATTGGGTTTCAAGACCCGCTTCCTGATTGCCCAGGAGGAGGATCAGTGTGGCGATAGCAAATATTCATTTGTTATTGTCACACAAATGGCTGGGCCATGCGTCTCCTCCCTCCTCCTGCTCCTAGACCAATGGGCCCACTTCTCCTTTTGGCCAATCGGTAAACAGGTCTCAGGACTCGCTTCCTGAATGCCCAGGAGGAGAATCAGTGTGACAATAGCAAATATCAATTCACTATTGTCACAAAATTGGGTGGGCTCAGGGCACAGTACTCTGCACCCCAAGCCCACCCTTTTTTGAAGCCTATTAAAGCCTCTGGCTCTAATCAGGTGCTTAAAAAAACCCAACCTGCCATAGTAATCAATGCATCCGACGCCCTTTATGTAGATCAGGGGGCCGGATGCATGCATGGGGGGGGGGGGGTCGGCATCCATACGCTCCTAATGTCTTATGGCATATCCTGGAAACAATGAGCAAAAACTCTTATATACCTGGGGGAGAGGGAGATATTTAAAGCTCAACTCTATCTTAGAAAACAAACCCTAATTTTCAGAATTTCAGACCCCCAACAGCTCTTAAAAAGTGTTGCCCCCTCACAGACTTACTGATTCAAACTATTGAGGCATCCTTCCTCTTTCGGGTTAAATGATACCGAGTGTCATTCAACCCACTTCATGTAAGCCCAGGGCTTCAAGACATCAAGGAGCAACAGAGCATTTACTGTAACTGCACTAAACAGAAAAGATGGCCACAATCAGGGATGCCAACTGCTATGGCTCATGAAGGGACATTTGCTGCTGTGCACAGTCCTTCTACCGCTGCTTATATTGCCAGTAGAGGCCCTGAGTACCCTGGGATTTTGGGATTTAGTACCCCTGGATTGTTGGGTTTTATTTGTGTAAAGGCTGACCGCAGGGTAAGCCTGTATTTGTAGGAGGAGTCAGGCTGCATAAAGCCTGCCCTCCTCTGCCTCCTTCTCGTTGGACGTCGGGCCTCGTGTCCCACCCACCCATCCCCTTTTTCTTTTAATTTCATTCTTTACATTTCATACTTGGGTATGCCCCCTTTTAGGCATACTGACCACGTGACCTTTGGCACACTTCAGGTCTTTGTTTCCTTGTTGCTCTTTGTTCCTTTCCTCACCATCCACAGAGTGACTCTGAGTACAAATAATCATTAAACTTAGAAGACTGCTGAACTATAATGTTGTGTACCTGTGCCCATTAATTGCAGCCTAACCTGTATACATTACATGCAGCCTGACCTGTACCCATTAATTGCAGCCTAACCTGTGTATATTAAAATGCAACCTCACTGTTTCATGTGATATATGTAAAGAGACAGCACAAGGCATTACTGTACAGAAGCCATGTTTACTGAAAAGGCCCAGGAGGAACAGGAAACACCACACAGGTAGAAGTACAACAGAGATGCACCATAGAGTTGCATTTAAAGAAACATATCATCCATAACATCTCCCCCTTTTAGTGTTAATAAATGAACATTGTGAAATTCAAAAGAGACACAGCAGTAACACATTCTATAGGTTAAGTTTCATAGGTGGTTTTGAACATCTACCACTACGGGTGAAGACTGGCCCTTGTGCAAGGATTCCTTTAGCCCTCTCTGAAGTTACTGGGCTCCTCTCTTTACGTACTGGCATGCTCTGCGCTTGACAGCTGTCGGGTATACTTGCTTGCCCAGAACTGGTATGAGGCATTGCCTCTGTACATGCCTCACTGTCAATGGGTATGTCCTTGTGATACTGGGTGAGTCTGATCTTTCCATGGGATACTGAGATTCAGGTGGCTCTGTCACTCTCAAATCCACTTGATTGCGGAGATAGAGAGTTCCTTCAACGTCCACAAAATAGGAGCATGGTGCAACCTTTTTCAGACAAGTACCTATTCTCCAACGGCCTGTTCAATCTCCAGATAATGGTTTCATACGGATTCGTTACCCAATATTAAATTTTGGCAAATCTCTGGCTGATGTGTCATATTGTGCCTTTGACACTTGTCTCTTAATCCTTAACTTTTCTATAACATCTTGTATGACAGAGGGTTCAAGCAGCCTATTTGCTACTGGTAAGGAGGTCTTTAATCTCCTTGACATCAGTCTTTGTGCTGGACTACTATCCATGCCTTCAGTATGAGTGTTTCTCCAATGTAAAATGGCATTCCATGGGTCTTTACCATCACTTTGTGCTTTCTTGCATACATTTTTAACAATCTTTACAGCTGATTCAGCTTAGCCTGTGGATGACGTGGTGAGGAAGTAACATGCTCAAACTCCCATTCAGTGGCAAATTTTCTGAATTGTAGGCTTGCAAACTGAGAGCCATTGTCAGAGATCACTGTATCTGGTTGGCCATGACATGCAAACTGAGCCTTGCACCTCTTAATTGTAGCTCCAGTGGATAAGTTGGGAAGAAGGTCTATTTCCCAGAAATCTGAATAATGATTGAGTAATAGCATGTATTCCTTGCCTGCGTAGTTAAATAAGTACATACTGATAATCTGCCACGGATGTGTAGGTATCTCATGTGACATCATGGTTTCTTTTTGTTGTAAATGGGCATATTGATTGCAGGTGGGACAATTACTGACAAAGCATTTGATTTCCCCATGCATGTTGGGCCAGTAAAGAGTATCACAAGCTTGTCTGTAGCATGCTTCACCACCAATATGGCTGGAGTGTATGCGTAATAACATCTCTGCTCTCAGTGACTTTGCACGCTGACCCTTGGACCTTTGTACAAGATACCATTTTGTACGCTGATCTCATCTTTAAAGGACCAGTATTCCCTTACAATTCCAGGTACTGCCTCTTTTTCATCTGGCCACCCACTCAAAACGATAGACTTCAAAGCTTGTAAAGTTGCATCACTGTTGGTGTGCTGTATGAGTTGATGTAGTCGCTGATCTGTAACATTAAGATAGTCCGCTTGATTGATATCAGCAAAAATTTTGTTCCTGTTGCAGCAGACAAGTTGTACGATGCTTATGCTCATCTCCAGGTGCCACATTATCTGACGTAGCTCTGCTCAGGGTATCGCTGATATACATTTCACAGCCTGGCTTGTAGACAACATTGAGGTTGTAATGCTGCAATGTAAGCATCATGCTCTGCAAACGCTTGGGAGCACACAAAAGGGGCTTTTTGAATATGGCTATCAGAGGTTTGTGATCAGTTTCAGCTGTAATTGAATCCTGTCCATAAAGATAATGATGGAAACCCTGGCAAGCAAATACAATGCTTAAAAATTCCTTCTCAATTCAAGCATAATTTTGCTCAGCTGAGGAAAGAGCTCTGGATGCATATGTAACTGGCTGACCTTTCTGCAAAAGGCAACAACTTAGACCATTTTTACTGGAGTCACTTTGTATCGTAACAGGCTTTGCATCATAGTATTTCAACACTGGGGCAGAGGTGACCAAGCGTTTTATATCCTCTACTGTCATGTTTGGGAAGCCAGTGCCAAACTGCATCTTTGTCCAGAAGTCGTATTAATGGCTCACACACCTCAGATAAGTGTGGCAGGAATTTCGCTAGGTATGTAGCAAAGCCAATAAATCTCTTTACCGCTTTGACATCAGCAGGCTGTGGCATGTCCCCAATGGCTTTAATCTTATCCGGGTCAGCTTTTAAGCCTTGTGAAGACAGGATATGTCCATGGAAACAGATTTCTTCCACCTTGAACTGCAATTTATTTACACTAAGCCTCAGCATCACCTGCCTACAACAATCCAGTAGCACTATTAACTTGTCATCATGGTCTTGCTCAGCCTCCTCATCTGTATTACCACAGACAACTATAAGAATGTCATCAGTTATTGGCTCAATTCCGTGAATACCACCTAATAGTTCATGCTGTTTTACCTCAGGTGCTACAGAGACTCCAAATGGTAGTTTGAGCCATCTCTTTCTGCCCCAAGGAGTCCAGAAAGCGGTCATGTAGCTACTCATTTCATCCAGTTTGCACTGTAAAAAGGCATCTCTAGCGTCAACAAGTGTGAAGACACGTGCTTTAGGTAGCATGTGCAAAATATCATTGAGTGTTGGCATTAAGTAGTGTGACCATTTCAGGGCTATATTCAGAAATTTGGGATCAATGTATATTCTGATCTTCTGAGGCTTCTGATAACAACCATGTTACTGATCCAATCTGATCTGATCCAATCTGTAGGCCCTGATTCTGAAGTTAGATGTCCTTCAGCTTCATATTTATCTAGATGAGCTTTAACCTGTGGCTTAATGGCGATAGGCACATTTCGTGGGGCACATTGTACAGGTTGAATGGTAGGATCAAGATCAAAGCGAACCTCTCCTGGAACAAACGCATGTGCCCTCAAACACATCACTGTAGGCGTGAAGAATTTGCTGTTTTGTCAGTGGCCTAGGCAGAGATTTTGCAGGCTGATTATCAACATTATGTAGCTCAGCAGGAATGGTGAACAGCATCAGTCCAAGGTGCTCACATGTTGAACCCGATAATAGCGGTTCCTGATCGTGTCAAGAATCTCAAAATTCAGTTTGTGTATATAATCACGTATGCTGCATTCTGTTTGGAATAGCCCCAATGATTCCATTAGTTCCCCTGAATACATCTTTACTTTGGTGCTACTAGGCTGAAGGGGTGCTCTGGGTGCCAGTTTCATTTTGTCCTTTATCCTCATGACATCACACGTTGCTCCCGAGTCCAGCTGGCAGGGTTGGATTATATTATTTAATCTGAGGTTTACAAACCATTTTTTGCCCTTTGTGTTTACTGCACCAATGCATTCTGTGGAGTAAACCATATCAGTGCTAAGCAGGTGTGTGTCCTCCGGATCTGTCATTTGCTCAATTGTTGCTTCCATTTTACTGAAGAGACACACTCTTGCAAAGTGATTTGGTTTACCACATGCAATACAGATTTTCCCATATGCAGGACACTTTTCTTTCTCTCATACATGTACATTGCCGCAACGCTTGCATGATGCAGGCTTCCTCCCAGGTGAGTTCCATAGGTGACCCTTGTGCTGAAACTTATGCTGGTGGTTTTTGAAGCTTTGCTGTTGTTTAGAGGCTGCATTGATATTGTCAATCGGTTTATCCTGCTCCATAGTTTTCATATGTTTGTCAGTAAGTTCTGCGGTACGACATATCTCAATTGCTGTTTGTAGATCTAAATCATGTTTCCTGAATAGGTGGCGGCGTGTGCTTTCACTGGTGATACCTGTAATGACACCCCAAGTATGAAAGGGGTTAATTCTGTCTCTCCCACCCAGTGAGATCGAGAGGTCTGCGGACCCTTCTCCCATAAAGTGACTCAAAGGGAGAGAACCCAGTAGATTCCTGGGGATCCTCTCTGTATGCAAATAACAGGTGAGGCAGGAATCTCTCCCAGCCTCTGCAAGCATCCGAAAAGGTCCTCAGCATTTGCTTGAGGTCCCATTAAAGCGCTCGCAGAGAGCATTAGTCTGGGGGTGGTAAAGTGAGCTCAGCAAGGGCTTAATATTGCACACCTTCCACAACTGCTGGGTGAGCACAGCGGTAAACTGGGTTCCCTGGTTAGAGAGAATCTCCTTAGGGAACCCCACTACAGTAAATATTTTAACCAGGGCATCAGCTACTGTCTCTGCTTCAATGTTGGACATAGCTACTGCCTCTGGGTAACGGGTGGCATAGTCCACCACGGTGAGAATATACTTCTTCCTGGATGGACTAGGCCTGGCCAAGGGACCCACAATATCAACGGCTATGCGGTAAAAGGACTCCCCAATAATAAACATAGACATAAGTCTGGCCTTAGGGTGGTCCCCCCGCTTACCTACCCATTGACATGTGTCACACGTTTTGCAGTACTGTCGCACATCCTGGTTAAAAATAAATTCTGTGGAATTCTATGGGTGGTGCGATGGGACCCTAGATGTCCTGCTAGTGGTACATCATGCCCGATTCGCAGAATCCCCAGCTGGTATTAGGTACCACCAGCTGTCGTTTCTGCAAAGGGGCTTTACTTGGATCCTATACAGTCTATCCCCCACCCATTCATAAAGCTCCCCATCTATTCCCCTTTCCTGAGTATCGGGGTGCCACTGATCGATAATCCACCCAAGCTGTTGTCTTGACCTATAGGTACAGTAAATAGCTCCTAAATGTGCACCATTTAGGATATACTGTATTTACTTTCGATGCAGCCAGTGACGTCACCGGCGCATGCGCTTGGAAGGAACGACATACCCGTGCCATTCCTTCAGAGTCCAGCAACATGTGTGGGAGGGATGTCATCGCGGCTCATCCAATCAAAGAACCGGTTGGTGCCCGCCAACCCGGAAGGAAGACCGGGTGAAAATGGTAGCCATGTCAGCGGTGACAGAGTGCTGCTGGAGAGCTTTGTTTTAAGGTAAGTTTTACACGCTGCAGCTGCTCATCAGAAGAACCCACCCAATGGGCAGCGTTAGCTGCGCCAATACGAAAGGAGTGCATGGAAAATTCAGTAGGAGGTAGGCCCAACCGGGAAAGACAAAGGCGAAAGACTTTGAAAGAGACTGCATGAACAAGAAAACTCTTGCCAGGGGGCGATAGGAGGAAAAGGAAGACGCCAAGCGAATCAGGCATGATGATTTGGAGGTATGGTTGTCATAAGCATTCAAAACAACGCATTTTCTTTTTGCCGACCTATCAGTTCTTGGGGAGGGCAACAAAATAGAAACAAAGGAATCAGTGATGAGGACATTCCCAGCCAAGATGCCACCAACTGTGCGTTTGTCCTTGGAAACAAGCTCGCTGATCTGGAAGGCGCCAAAGAAAGCCCAGGAAAAAGCAAGCTGGAGTAAAAGAGCATCGTATTCAGAGAAACAGATAGAGGGCAAAGTGAAGAGAATGTTGGTTAGGAGTAAAATAAACACAGTGTGCCGGGAATCAGGGAAGAAGGTCAAACACTTTCAATGTTTTAAGACCTTCCGAATAAGGAAATACTTGGTGATGTCCTCCCAGCTGAGATGCCTTAACCAGAAGGTAAGAGCAGAGAGAGCAGTACTCATCATAGAACTGGAGACATCCTTGTCCTGCAAGTAGATGAGATAAGAGAAAAGAGCCAGGTGTCAGTCCTGTGGGGTGGAAAGAAGGAACTCACCGCCCAGCTTTGACACCCAGTCATCCCAAATGCGCCGGAGGATACCCAAGTGTTCCCAGGAAAGAGACGCATTGACAGGGTCTAACAGGCGCCGGAAATGAGCGTCTACAAAGACTTCAGGCAAAGGAGGCCCACCGGAGCAGCAGGCAGAACCAAAGAGCAGAAGAGGTCGAACTGTGAACGATAAAGCGAGTTGTTAGATACACCAGGTACATGTCTGGCCCGAAACCAAACATTCAACTGTAGGCCTTTAAGCACCAGGAAGCGCAACAGGGAAATCATGGGAGCGAGCGGAGAGGAAGTTAATACCCTCAACCACACTCATGTTGTCCATCCAAAAAAACACTCGCTTATTCCTCAAGTCCTCCCCCCATAATTCCACTGCAACCACAATAGGAAAGAGTTCCAACAGCGTCATCTTCCACAATATGTCAAATTGGGCCCATGAGGCCGGCCAAGCTTCAGCGGACCAAGCACCCTGGAAGAAAGCACCAAAACCCCAGGAGCCTGCTGCATTGGTACAGAACTCCAACTGCGAATTAGACACTTGCTCCAGTTTCCAGCAAGAATGACCATTATATGTCTGCAGAAAAGACAACCATACCTCCAAATCATCATGCATAGGCCTTGAAATGCGTACATAATGATGTGGAGCAGATACGCCCTTCATAGCCCAGGACAGCCGCCTACAGAAGGCCCTGCCCATCAGGAGCATGTGGCACGCAAAAACCAGGTGACCCAAAAGAGACTGAAGCTGATGCAGCTGAAGCTTCCTGGCATCCCTTGTAAATTTAACCAAGGCCTGAAGCTTAACCAGCTTATCTGCAGGGAGCCGGAAGACCATCTGCACAGTATCGGTCTCAATGCCCAAAAAGGACCGGATTGGGCAGGCCTTCCATCTTGGCAGCTGACAGTGGGATGCCTAGCTGACAACAAACCTCCTAAAAGGAAGACAAAATGTGGTGGCAGTGGTCTGGTCACTATCCTTGAGACCTATGAACAAAAAATTGGCCAGATAGTGTAAGTCAGTGCAGGCCTGAGGATTGAATAAAAACCCACTCATGAAAACTACTGAACAATTCAAAATAGTAGCAGGATATAGCACAACCCATTGGGAGACACATATCCACATAATAACTACCCTGGAAAAAATATTCTGGGTGAACCGGGAGAAGGCAAAAGGCTGATTCAATGTCAGCCTTAGCCAACAGGGCAGATGCACCCGCAGACCTCAGGAGAGAAAGTGCCAAGTCAAAAGAGGTGTATTGCACCGGGGACTCCCCCTTGTCGATACCATCATTAACTGAGGAACCAGAAGGGAAGGAGAGGTGGTGGATAAGTCTGAATTTACCTGGCTCCTTTTTGGGTACCACACCAATTGGGGAAACCCGCAAGTTGTGGTAAGGTGGCAAGTCAAAGGGGCCCGACATGCGGCCCAATTTCAGCTCCTTCTCAAGCTACTACCAATTCAAACTAATGCAGATTTTAAATTGGAAGCCATTGTATGCTCTTCAGATGGTACTAAGGGGATCCAAAACCCTAGGTCAAATCCGTCTCATAAGATCGATGCCTTTTTACTGAGGGGGTACTGGTCGAGCCAGTGAAACAACCTTTGGACATCCACTGGCGTACTCTGGCTTAGAAAGGTCGGCCTTGGAACCTTGTTTAGCGAGGGGAACCTTACCTTTGCGGAAACATTGGACCGCTGGGTGAACGCCACTGCAAATGTGTTTGAAGCGGCATGCAGTGTACCACTTACAGTGGCTCTCATTGAACATCCAGCAGGCGCCTTTTTTGGACACTGCCGATGCTCCAGCGAAAGCGTTGGCAGAGGACTGAAACGAAGTTGGCCTATGCGGAAACATGAGCAGTAGCCAAAGACTACTGCCTTGGCAGTCAAAACGTAATTCCTTCTGGGCAGCCATCCTTTGACGGAACTGGGTATCGTAATTGAACCAGCACTGCCCATCATATATTTTTTAAGCCCCCACCAGATGTGATCCACATAACCAAATAGTGAAGGGCCCAGTGGCGGCTGGTGCTCCATTTTTTTAGGGGGGCGCAAAAAACCCACAACCACCCCCCCCCCCCCCATCACTTGCCGTGATGGGGCCTATAGACAGAAAGACAGAGGGATAGATTGGATAGGACAGACAGATAGACAAATAGACAGATATACATAAGATAGACATACAGACAGGTAGATATGCAGTTAAACAGATAAATAGATATACATAGATAGATATACAGACAGACGGACGGATGGACAGATAGATAGGTAGATAGAGAGATAGATAGATAGACAGATAGATATACATACAGATAGATAGATAGATAGATAGATAGACAGACAGATATACAGACAGATAGATAGATAAACAGATAGATATACAGACAGACAGACAGATAGATATGCAGACAGATAGATAGATTTAGATAGATAGATAGATAGATAGATAGATAGATAGATAGATAGATAGATAGATAGATAGATAGATAGATAGATAGATATACAGATAGACAGATATACATATAGATAGACAGACAGATAGATATACTGTACATATAGATAGATAGATATAGATATAGATATACATAGAGATAGATAGACAGACAGACAGACAGACAGACAGACAGATAGATATACATACAGATACAGTGCCTTGCGAAAGTATTCGGCCCCCTTGAACCTTTCAACCTTTTGCCACATTTCAGGCTTCAAACATAAAGATATAACATTTTTATTTTTTTGTGAAGAATCACCAACAAGTGGGACATAATTGTGAAGTGGAACGAAATCTATTGGATTTTTGAAACTTTTTTAACTAATAAAAAAATGAAAAGTGGGGCATGCAAAATTATTCGGCCCCCTTGCGTTACTACTTTGTAGAGCCCCCTTTTGCTGCGATTACAGCTGCAAGTCGCTTGGGGTATGTCTCTATCAGTTTTGCACATCGAGAGACTGAAATTCTTGCCCATTCTTCCTTGCAAAACAGCTCGAGCTCAGTGAGATTGGATGGAGAGCGTTTGTGAACAGCAGTTTTCAGCTCTTTCCACAGATTCTCGATTGGATTCAGGTCTGGACTTTGACTTGGCCATTCTAACACCTGGATACGTTTATTTGTGAACCATTCCTTTGTAGATTTTGCTGTATGTTTGGGATCATTGTCTTGTTGGAAGATAAATCTCCGTCCCAGTTTCAGGTCTTTTGCAGACTCCAACAGGTTTTCATCCAGAATGGTCCTGTATTTGGCTGCATCCATCTTCCCCTCAATTTTAACCATCTTCCCTGTCCCTGCTGAAGAAAAGCAGGCCCAAACCATGATGCTGCCACCACCATGTTTGACAGTGGGGATGGTGTGTTGAGGGTGATGAGCTGTGTTGCTTTTATCCAAAACTGGAACCAAGCTTTAAATTGTATATTAAGTTAAAAAAATGTTTTCTAGTTTTAGAGTAAGGGAAGTATTGGAACTGCCGATTTTTGCCATCCAGGGTTCTGTTGGGGCCTTGTTTACACAGGCAGGTGAGGGGCTTTAACCGGTTTCTGACTGGCGCATGCCGATGTACGTTGGCAGAATGGCCAGCTGCGCAAATGGGCGTACCTGTACGTCCCTTTGAAATTGCCACCCATCCATCGTGTGTACGCCAGCCGGGAGCTCCATGAGTCGGATAGCGGGTTCCGCAGACTCGATGTCTGCGGGGATACCCGCGATCGTCTCACACAGAGGAAGAACGGGGAGATGATGATGTAAACAAGAATCTCCCCGTTCTGCCTAGTGACAGTGTCACTGATCATAGCTCCCTGTGATGTGTCACACATAGCGCCCCCCCCAGTTAGGATCACTCCCCAGGACTCACTTAACCCACTACACTGCCCCCTACAGGTTAACCCCTTCACTGCCAGTCACATTTACACAGTAATCAATGCAATTTTAATCGCACTGATCGCTGCATAAATGTAAATGGTCCCAAAATCGCGCCAAAATTGTCCGACATGCCCGCCATAATGTCGCAGTCACGATAATCACTGATCGCCGCCATTACTAATAAAAAAAGTTATTCATTAAAAAGATTTAAAACGATCCCCTATTTTGTAGATGCTATAACATTTGTGAAAACCAATCAATAAACGCTTATTGCGATTTTTTTTTTTACCAAAAATATGTAGTAGAATACGTATCGGCCTAAACTTAGGAAAAAACGTTTTTTTTATATATTTTTGGGGGATTTTTATTATAACAAAAAGCAAAAAATATAGCTTTTTTTCAAAATTGTCACTCATTTTTTGTTTATAGCGCAAAAAAAACCCGCAGAGGTGATTAAATATGACTAAAAGAAAGCTCTATTTGTGGGAAAAAAAGGACGTCAATTTTGTTTGGGAGCCACATCGCACGACTGCGCGTCAGTGGCGACGCAGTGCCAAATCACAAAAAGTGGTCTGGTCTTTGGCCAGCCAAATGGTACGGGGCATAAGTGGTTAAAAACAGGCCATTGAGCTGCAGTTTTACCTCCTCTGACTTTGCAACTTGATATTTGCAAGTTAACATTGCTGCATGGTGCAGCAAAAAAAAACAAAAAAAACATTACATTGGACAAGTAATAGACATCAAATTTGACACTTCCACCTAAACCGTCCCCCTCCACCCCCCTTCTCCATGGGAGCACAGCATCAGCACTTACCTTGATGACTGTGTGCTCCTCTCCGGTGTTCTCCGCTCCTCTCCTGCGGTGTGCTCTACTCCTCTTACTTCCTGTTTCCTCTCTCGGGTGCAATGGGAGAGAGAAGACAGGAAGTCAGAGTCAGATGTCAATCAAACTGCCCGGCCGTAGTAATACATACTACAGCGCCGGGCGGAAACTACTTCAGAAAGCGCCCCAAGGCGGGCTAAACGCCCGCAAATGAAGCGCCATGTCTGCAATCTCATGATTGCATTGACGTGGCGGTTCCCATAGTGCACTGTGTCTGGCGCTCGAACACAGTGCACTTCCTTTTTTTTTTTTTTTTAAAGGAGCAGTTTTAAACTTTTTTTTTTTTTTGTGACTACACAGAAGGGGGGGGGGCGGCACCCGGGCGCCCCCTATGGACGGGCCGCCACTGGAAGGGCCTAACTCTAGGAATTTTTCACAGAGCATCCCTGCATAGGCACAGTAACTCTACAGCCAGTTCACAAAGGTGCAAGAAAGCTGGTTAGACTTTTCCCCCTGAGAAGTTACATCAATATGCCTAGCCTTGTCGACTGTTTCTTTATCCAAAGGCACCAGGGTCAGGACATCAATAAACTCACAGTGCCAAATGTTTTCCTTAAGCTCCTGTCTTAAGTGTAAACCTACAGGTGAGACTGACCATAAGGGGCCTCTCAGGTGAGAACCAGACCCTGGGGATGCCTGATGTGGTGCCCAACTGCAGTAGGGCCGATTTGACAGCTGGAAGAATGCAGCCTTCAGTAGAAATTGCCCCAGTAGTGTCATGCCCACCCGACCTACCCCAAACCACACTGCAATCATACTCGTGTAGTGGAGGCTGAGCAAGGGAACCCAGCCGCTGAATGTCTGACGCCACCTGCTGTAGCTGATGGTTTCTAGGAGAAGGAGCGGGAATGGACGATGGAACTGTTGGAGGCGCAACAGTGGCCCATTGAGGCAATGCAGTGGAAAAAGAGCTCTGTGAAAAGCACAAGTCCAAAGGATGAGGAGAGGGGGGCGTAATATGCAGAGTCAGAAGCAGGTGACAGTGCAGAGCAGGAACATGCTGAATTACTGGCAGGAGCTTCCTGCCTCAAGGGACCTGGAAGCACTATCAGGGGACCTGCGGCATGGTCACTTGGGGAGGCTTATGTGTGAGGTGCCATTAAGGTGGGAGAAGACATGCTGGAATGTGGACAGAGGCGAGCATGGAAGCCAGCCATGCTGTCAGCCTTCCGTTGCGCAGAAGCGGGATCACCGACACAGGCAGGGATTGGAGCTGGCCGCAGCATCAGAGAGGAGATGGCTTGGAGCAACTCCCACCCTACAGGGCACAGAGAGCTGTGTCCTATGGACCGGATCAGGAGCGGGCATGAGAGGGGACAAGGTCAGCATCAGAGTATGGCTGCAGACACTGGCAAGGCAAGTGGGCTCCTTGAATGAGGGAGGCGCTGCCAGGTAGGTGGTATACTGTTAGAGCCGCAGCCACGATGGGAGGAGCTCAGGGAGCCTCAGGCAGAGTGGCAGAAAGGGGGAAGGGAAGAGAAGCCAGTGAACCCATCAGCACCCATGGCTGTAGCAGAGCACGCAGATCTAGCACCCCAAACTGCAGCTTTGGGTGGACTGGGACTCAGTCTAGAGGGAGGGTGGGTTGTTCTACCAGCCCTGGAACCTGGCAGCCTGTCCTCAGAGGAAATATCCAGGGGGAACAGTCTCACCGGCGAGCAGAGGGTTAAGCTAGCTCGCCTGAACTTTTGATAGAAGGTCCTTGACCCGGGTGACCACTGCGTCCTCGTCCATCGCAAATCCAGATAGGGCCACAGAGAAAAACTTACATGACGTCCGCAGCACTTGTCCAACTCTTGTGACGTCAGAATCTCCTCAGAGTTGTGGGACATGCCCTTGTGTAGCCCTTTTCTTTTCCGGCTCCATTCAGTCACCTCGCGTCTTAGTGGCCAATCCCGTCCCAACTTAAACTCTTTGTTTTAGATTAATTCCCACCTGGATGCCAATCTTCCAGCAGTCAAAGCTCCCTTTTCCTAGGAGACAGGGGTGGTTCAAGGGGCCTTAATTTCTTAAAAAATATGTATTTTTTTAAAAGTTACAAAATAGAAAGAAATATGAAGTTACCTACATACACACAGTGCAGCAGTCTCTACCGTCCCTCTGAAAAGTGATGTGTGGTGGATCACTTTTCAGATGGCAAGGCAAGATTCCTTCTCCTGAATGCATTTTTTGTAGCCAAATAGGGATTTTGAATGCACTGCAATCACACACCAAATTTGATGTCTATTACTTGTCCAATGTAATGTTTTTTTAGTTTTTTTTTTGCTGCACCATGCAGCAATGTTAACTTGCAAATATCAAGTTGCAAAGTCAGAGGAGGTAAAACTGCAGCTCAATGGCCTGTTTTTAACCACTTATGCCCCGTACCATTTGGCTGGCCAAAGACCAGACCACTTTTTGTGATTTGGCACTGCGTCTCGCCACTGACGCGCAGTCGTGCGATGTGGCTCCCAAACAAAATTGACGTCCTTTTTTTTCCCACAAATAGAGCTTTTTTTTAGTCATATTTAATTACCTCTGCGTTTTTTATTTTTTGCGCTATAAACAAAAAAAGAGTGACAATTTTGAAAAAAAGCAATATTTTTTGCTTTTTGTTATAATAAATATCCCCAAAAAATATATAAAAATACTTTTTTTCCTAAGTTTAGGCCGATACGTATTCTACTACATATTTTTGGTAAAAAAAAATCGCAATAAGCGTTTATTGATTGGTTTTCACAAATGTTATAGCATCTACAAAATAGGGGATAGTTTTAAATCTTTTTAATTAATAACTTTTTTTTATTAGTAATGGCGGCGATCAGTGATTATCATGACTGCGACATTATGGCGGGCATGTCGGACAATTTTGGCGCGATTTTGGGACCATTCACATTTATGCAGCGATCAGTGCGATTACAATTGCATTGATTACTGTGTAAATGTGACTGGCAGTGAAGGGGTTAACCTGTAGGGGGCAGTGTAGTGGGTTAAGTGAGTCCTGGGGAGTGATCCTAACTGGGGGGGGGGGCGCTATGTGTGACACATCACAGGGAGCTATGATCAGTGACACTGTCACTAGGCAGAACGGGGAGATTCTTGTTTACATCAGCATCTCCCCGTTCTTCCGCTGTGTGAGACGATCGCGGGTATCCCCGCAGACATCGAGTCTGCGGAACCCGCTATCCGACTCACGGAGCTCCCGGCTGGCGTACACACGATGGATGGGTGGCAATTTCAAAGGGACGTACAGGTACGCCCATTTGCGCAGCTGGCCATTCTGCCAACGTACATCGGCGTGCGCCAGTCGGAAACCGGTTAAAGCCCCTCACCTGCCTGTGTAAACAAGGCCCCAACAGAACCCTGGATGGCAAAAATCGGCAGTTCCAATACTTCCCTTACTCTAAAACTAGAAAACATTTTTTTAACTTAATATACAATTTAAAGCTTGGTTCCAGTTTTGGATAGAACACTGGAGGTTTAGAATCACTATCAGTGCTTAAAGTGGGGTATCCCCTAAAAAAAAAAAATTAAAAGTCAGCAGCTACAAATACTGCAGCTGCTGGCTTTTAATAATCGGACACTTACCTGCCCCAGGGTCCAGCGATGCGGGGGAACGAAGCCCCCCCCTCGCTCCCCGCTCCGCTCGTGGCGCCGTCATGCATACTGTGGGCACCCGGCTGTGGCTTCACAGCCGGGCACCCACTGCGCATGCGCGAGCGGCGCAGGGCGCCGTGATACGCCGTACAGTCACCTGGGACACATGACAGGTCCCAGGTGAATGTGCGTCGCGAGGGGAAGTGATGTCACCAGCCTGGGCAATGAGGAAGGCAGATTACGAGGGACCCCCTAGCAACCGGTATTTAGAGGTGAGTAAAAAATTTTTTTTTTGCCAATTATTTATTTTTTTTTTTTTTTACGACTTTTAAGCACTTTTAATTTTTTGGTGGCAACACCACTTTAAAGATAGTGTAGACTTGTCTCTATCCAGTGTAATTTCTGTCTACTGCTTTATTCCTCTGTTATAAGCATGAGTCACTTCTGATGAATTTTCCTGACATCGAGAGAAATGGTGACAGGGGATGGATCTCCAGCCCATTGACAGCCTCAACTCTGTTCCTGTGAGCAGGGGGGGGGGGGGGGGTTTCTTTCATCCAATCAGCTCTCAGAGCTCTCCTCTCCTCACTGAGTCTAACTTCAGCTCTCCGCCCCCTGTTCTTCAGAGCGGAGAGATCCTGTGTAAATTCTGCAGTTTGCATGGATGTAGGGGAAAGACAGTTGTAAATAAATAGGTACATCTTGTAGGAGGATTTGTTTCATCTCAGTGTATCACATGAGGCCGCTCAAGTCACTGGGAATATGTAAAGGTTTACAGCCACTTTGAAAAAGCTAATTTGAAATAATAAAACATTCAGACAACTATGGATGGGCATGATAGACAATTAAAACTCTGTATTGCAGCTAGGACTGTGAGTGCAGTAACATATAAATTCAACCATGGTGGTCCAAGGGAGTGCTTACACCTGGAATTGACGTGGGGCAGTATTGATGGTGTTAAATATATGTTTTCATATTCTATAGGTGATTTTTTTTTTTTTTTCAGTTAAATAAAAGCGCAGACCTTTCAGACACTGTGAAAATTCTTGCACTGCCTAAAAAATTTGATGAGCCTGTTGAAGGAACAGTTTGTGAAGTTGCTGGATGGGGTTCTACCTCAAACTACAATAATAAAATGTCAGCCACACTCATGAAGGCAAATGTAACCATACTGGACAGAGAATCCTGTTCCAAAAAATGGAAAGGAGAGTACAACATAACTCAAAATATGATCTGCACAAGTGTACAGGCAGACCAAACAGATACTTGCAAGGTATGTTGAAGAGCTGCTCTGTGCAACAGTAGAAATCAGTCAATGAAAAAAGTGTGGGAACTCCCACCCAAAATCCACTGCCCCACCAAAAAAAAGAATATGATACTCTCATATGCACGAACGCTTCAAAAGTGCTATTTTTCATCCAATATTCGTATTGTCTGTATGAAGCTTAACAGTTAGTACATAAAAAAAAAAAAAACAATCCTCAATAAACATATACGGTAATTCTCGGAATAATCAGCATTAATTCAATTGTGCTTCTATGCAAATGTGAACATCATGTTCTGATTTTTATTGGGGAATGTTATTTTGTATATAGAGTGTTTATGTGGTGAGTTTACACTTTTCATTGAACAGAGTTTGGATAAACGGAAAGGTCATAAATGAACTGCACATTATCTGGACAGAATGCTTGGGGAGATGTTCCTGCTTAGGAGATATATGTTAGCTTGGGGGGCTGCAAACTCTGCAGGGCTCCAACACACACTCGCTGCTATTCCAACCCTTCACATATTTCCACATAAACTTCCCTCCTGGCATTAAACTTTGTCAGGTATTGTGCTCAGCTTACCACCCCAAACTGATGTTCCTCCCTCAGCTCACCTCTCTCCCTGCATGTCCTGTAAGCAGAATAGCTGTGCTCCTCCTCTGGGTTCTCTCATCATATGGCACTGAAGATAGAGGAGGGGGGGGGGATTCAGCGGGACACACAGAACAAGTATGCAGGAGACAGAAAATCAGGATGTGCCGGCGGGGAGGAGCACATAATGAGAGGTCTGACTAAATACAATCTCTTAGCAGCAGGGATCTGATCTACCTGTCAGCTAGCTGTGATTGACAGGTAGATCGAAGCGGAAGCTGTCATGGGCCCCCTACTGGCAATGCCTGAATGGTCAGGTGTGCGGAACTTACTATTGCGAGCTTTGTGGGCAGCTGCTGGTGTAGCACCTACCACACAGCTCGCATACTTCAAAGTCTTGCAGGACACAGCTGCTAATGGGAACTGAGTTCCTGTTGTGGAAAAAGTACAGGAACTTTGTTCCCATGCGTTCCCGCAGGACTTGAGCCCTGCATACATTGCAATGGTGCAGACGCTATGTAAGCCACTGAATGTAATTTTATTTTGAGATTAATACATAGCTACATAGTTAGTAAGGTTGAATAAAGACACCTTTCCATCCAGTTCAACCTGAGTGAGTGTGGGTGCGTGTCTATATTTGTCCCTATCCCTGTACATTGTGTCTCATTAAGATGCTCATCTATTATATTATTATTTAACCACTTCCCGCCCGCCGTATGCAGAATGACAACCGGGAAGTGGTTCTGTTACCCTGACTGGTCTTCATATGACGTCCAGCAGGATAACATGCCGGCACACGCCTGTGGGGGTGTGCGCAGCACGGCAATCGCGAGTGCGGCGTGTCAGTATGACTCCCCGCATCTCCGATCGTGATAAGAAGCCTCTGTCAGAGGCTTCTTACCACGTGATCAGCTGTGACTAATCAGACCTGAACATTGCGCAAACCAGGAAGTGCCGGTAAACTGCATTTCTCGGATCGTGCTGACAGGGAGAGCCAATCGGCGTCTCTCCCTGTCAGAGTGGGGGTCTGTGCCGATAATCAGCACATTGATTATCAGCACAGCCCCCTCAGATGTGCCACAACAGCTTTTAAAAAGTGCCCAAAAGCTGTCAGTAAGTGCCCCAAAAAACAGCTCACAGTGTCCATCAAAGTGCCAATCAGTGCCCATATCAGTGCTAATCTGTGCCCACAGTGCCAGTCAGTGCCCAACAGTAAAACTTGTCAGTATCAGTGCTGCCCGTCAGTGCCACCTGTCAGTGCCAATCAGTACTGCCTATCTGCCAATCGGTGCCGCTTGTCAGTGCCCATCACAGCCGCCAGTCAGTGCCCATCACAGCCGCCTATCAGAGTTCATCCATGCTGCATATCAGTGCCCCTCAATTCTACATAAAAGTGTATCCTCATCAGTGCCCATCAGTACCAACTCCTCAGTGCCTGTCATATCTGTAATTACCAGTGTGGAGAAACAATCTATAAGCACCAATGCACATATGGAAGTTGTAACAGTATTAACAAATGTTAATATACGCGGGAGTGACGTCATCGTGGCTTCGCCAAATGACAGCGGCGGTGCTGCGAGAGACCCCCCCCCCCTGAGAAGATGGATGCGCCGGACTACAGGGGACAGCGGTGACTTCGCTGGCTCCTGTGTCAGGTAAGTGACATATAATGGACTACTATGCGATGCACAGTAGTCCATTATGCTTTGCCTTTGCAGGGAATGAAAGAGGAAGTAAACCCTGAACCCTCTTTAATGTACTGATTATTAGAACACATTTGCTAACTTTTGTGCAAATAATGTGCTTTGTAACTTCCATCATTTTTTTTCTATAGATCCTCTGTTTTGGGGGTTTTAAGTAGTCTTATGTAAAAAATGTAGCTTATGTGTGAAAAAAAGAAAACATTGGCCAGCAGGAAAAGGTAATGTGAGCATTCGGGATGAGTCTGCGGTTTGAGACAAACGTAAGTTCGACTTGAATATCGGGTGTTTGCCCATTTGTTGAATTTTATGGGGAGTTTGCGGCAAATTCGAGCACCGCAGAATGCCCCATAATGCACTGCAAGATCGCAGTGCTTTGATGTCTGATGATTGGCCAAAGCATGGACCTTACTTGCATGCTTTGCCCAATCACAGCGCGCTCTGCTGTGAGAGTCAAAATTGGCGAATCATGGCTCAGGAGCACTAAGTCCACACCCCACACTATATAAGGCTGCTTACATAGCAGCTGTGTAGTGTGTGGATGGAGATTGAGCTAGATTAGGCAGGCAGGTTAGTTAGTGGGAGTGTATCTGATATGTATATAAAATCTAGTGTATGTATGTGAGTGTGTGTGTGTATGTGTATATGTGTGTATATATATATATATATATATATATATATATATATATATATATATATATATATATATATACCGTATATACTCGAGTATAAGCCGAGATTTTCAGCCTCTTTTTTGAGGCTGAAAGTGCCCCCTCGGCTTATACTCGAGTCACCGCTGTCTGACTGCTCGATCAGCGTATCGAGCAGACAGACGGCGGACATTAAAATTTAAAAGCCGCGCCTCCTTCTCCGCCTCCGCCTGTGATAGGCGGAACACTGAATTTCCCAGCAGTCAGTGTTCCACCTATCACGGACATCCGCTCATTCTCATACTACGGACGAGTATGAGAGGATGTCCGTGATAGGCGGAACACAGGCTGCTGGGAAATTGAGTGTTCCGCCTATCACAGGCGGAGGCGGAATTTTGAATTGTAGAATGGCCGCCGAGAAGAGCGGCGATCCATCGGCACGGCACGGGACGGAGGAGGCACGGGACGGAGGAGGCACGGCACGGGACGGAGGAGGCACGGGAAGGAGGAGGCACGGCACGGGACGGAGGAGGCACGGGACGGAGGAGGCACGGCACGGGTCGGAGGAGGCTCGGGACGACGGCGGCTCGGGACGGAGGCTTGGGACACAGGTAGGCTGGACACACACACAAGGCTGCACGGACACACACACACACACACACACACAAGGCTGCACGGACACACACACACACACACACACACACACACACACACACACAGGGATGGATGGATGGATGGATACACACACACACACACACAGGGATGGATGGATGGATGGATACACACACACACACACACACACACACAGGGATGGATGGATGGATGAATACACACACACACACACACACAGGGATGGATGGATGGATGGATGGATACACACACAGGGATGGATGGACGGACACACACACAGGGATGGATGGACACACAGGGATGGACGGACACACACACAGGGATGAACAGCCATGTCTCACCCTCGGCTTATACACGAGTCAATACGTTTTCCAGTTTTTTGGGGGTAAATTGGGGGCCTCGGCTTATATTCGGGTCGGCCTATACTCGAGTATATACGGTACTCTGAATTAAATGTAGACTCTACATTCAGTCAGTGCAGGCAGTGTAGTATATAACAGTGTATTGAACTGGTTAAAGGGAACCCAGCGGCAAAATGTAAAAAAAAATGGTGTGGGGGTCCCCCCAAAATCTATATCAGGCCCTTCAGGTCTGGTATGGATTTTAAGGGGAACCCCACACCAAAATATAAAATAAAAATGGGTGGGGGTCCCTCCCAAAATCCATACCAGACCCTTATCTGAGCAAGCAGCCATGGCCACCATGGCAGGCCAGGAAAGGAGGGGGGGGGCGAGCGAGGGCCCCCTCCTCCTGAACCATACCAGGCCGCTTGCCCCCAAAGCACCTTGTTCCCATGTTCATGAGGACAAGGGTCTCATCCCCACAACCCTTGCCCTGTGGTTTGGGGGTCTGTGGGCAGGGGGCTTATCGGAACTTGGAAGCCCCCTTTAACAAGGGGGCCCCCAGATCCTGCCCCCCATGTGAACTGGTCATGTAATGTCAGAGGGGGCGTGTCACCCGTTTACCCATTTACGTCACCGGGGGGCCCTGCCCTTGCCTATATAACAGGTGTCACAGCCAAGAGATAGCAGTCGGCGGGGCGGCTCCCATGGAGGCAGATTTTTTTTCTATTTATTATTTTTCGGAACTGTCTGTGCCATGATAGAAGATGGATGGACATTGTCCAAAACTCTCTCCTGTTGTTTTTACTTTTTGACACTTTTTTGGTGAATGGGTAGCTGTACAATGCACCCGATACCAATTCACATACCAATTCACATAGGGGGGCCAGGATCTGGGGGCTTTCAGATTCTGGTAAGTCCCCCACCAGCAGACCCCCACAATCACGGGGCAAGGCTACTTTACAGATAGACTAAGGGGACCACCAGGCACGATATTTAAAGGAATATTTCATTTTTATTGTTTCACTTTAAGCATCATTAAACTCACTGCTCCTGAAAAAACGGCTGTTTTTAAAACCTGTTTTTGCATTGATACATGTCCCCTGGGGCAGGACCCGGGTCCCAATACACTTTTTATGACAAGAACTTTTTTTATGTTCGTGTCCCATATACTTTAACGGTGTTCGCATGAATTTGTTGCCTGTCCGCATGTTCTGGTGCGAACCAGGGGGTGTTCAGCTGATCTCTAGTGAGTATGATAGCATGCTGTCAAGCAATTAGAGCTCAGTCCACCTGAAACTATAGTTCCACAGGGGGTCTAGTAATTTAATTATTTATGACAAAATAGTAGTAAAGGTCTTGCGAGCTACCAAATCAAAGATCCCATATCTTATAATAGTGTGATGACAGCTGCTAGCACTAATCACGTCCCATACTAATGTGTGAGATTCAAAGATAGATAAATAAATCATCCCCCTGATGAAGATACGACATTTCCCTTGTATCGACACGTGTAGGGGAGGGGACTGGACAGTGCAGGAGGCAGCAAGTCATATGAAGTAGGAGCACATGATCTCACCCATGGCTTGGCGTTATTAAGGCATGCTGTAGAGAGGTGCGCTAACGCACCAGACCCATGATGCCACATCTTTGAGCAGTATTTGGACCTTGCAACCTGACCTTGAATCCGTTTTGAGAATTCAAAAGCATGTACTGATCAAACTTAATTGTGAGGTCACACACTCTGAGGTGACCGGCCATTACCTTGGGGTGGGGAGCACCTGAGTGTAATCACTGCTGCAGATCGCTATATTCACAGTCACCTATCAAGTCACGTTTATTATCTTTATATTAAGGAAGCTGAAAACTGACCCTGGATGGTCAGAGTATCACTGACTTATATGCACCTAAGCACTTTATGGATCACTTTTGTATCAATATTTATATTTTATGAAATGTGTGTATATTCACGCTATATAATGATGTAAGCTGTATGACGACAACAGTCGCTTATATATATATATATATATATATTATTTTTTTTATTCTTGGGATTGAATTTATCGGCATATCACTTTAGTTAACAATTTTTTTTTTTTTTAGTTTTTTTTTTGCTGCAGGTTCAGAAGATCATTAAGGGGATAGCGCAGCACATGATTTATTTATTTATGTATTTATTTATTTTTCCAGGGAGATTCTGGTGGACCACTGATCTGCAATGGAGTGCTGCAGGGTGTCATATCTTTTGGATATCTTGAATGTGGTGTTCCTGGAAATGCCTCCGTCTACGCTTTTTTAAATAGAAGGATCACTTGCTGGATATATAAACAACTGAGTGGCTTGCCTTAAGGGAAAGCCTTCCAAAAAAAAAATGAAAAAGTATAATATAGTACAGTTGTATAGTACATAATTACTATACAAGTTAGATTGCAGTTTGACATTACTCTGCTTTGACCTGTAGTCAGCTATGTTTTTTCAAAAACAGGCAAAAGAAATACAATTTTGCTTACAGCTTTCCAGCTTTATCTGCACACAATTCTGAACCTGTTTGTGAGGTTGGCTCAGTGATTTTAACTCCGATCTTATGGTTGGCATAATAGAACATCCAGTTATATAATATCACATACGTTAACTTATATTACAGTAATGTGTACAGTAAATATTTACAAAGCATTTATCTTTTTCAGGCCCCCTTTACACCCATACAGCAAGTTATTACACGTTGCCATGAAGTAGCCTATTCATTTTAAAACATCAAAAAATCTGACATGAACTTTTCTTTTTCAATACAGCACACCACAATGCACAGATGGTTTCTATGCGTGCAATATGGTGCACTGAAATGCATGTGAATTGTTGTGGTAAAGCATACGTGTATCCAGTCTTAAACGAAAAGTATGGCCAAAGCTTTTTGGTCATACTTCCCTTGTGGGTCACAGGAGTACACTTACTTTTGCTCTCCTGAGACCCAGTCAGCTGATAGTGGGTTATTGCCCACTATCAGATAACGTGGCAGGGCCGCTCCAGGCTCTGGAAAGATCCTGGCAATATTGTCAGGATCCACCCAGCTGCCTGATTGACAGCTGGCTTCACCTTTCAGTGCGCAGCTAAGAGCCGAAGCCTGCCACCTCCCTTGCCCAATGCACAAGTGAGCGCTGGATGAGCACAGCAGAGAGTGGTGACAGTCAGACACTGAGCAATCACATGGCCGCTGATTGATCAGCTGTCATGTGATTGCTCAGTTCTCAGTCTTAGAGCTGACATGGGACAGCTGCAGACCTACTCAGCTCCAGTTTAGGAATTTCTAACCATATATCACACATACGTTTCGCTATATGTGTAGGAACCCTGCCCTAAGCGTAAGTGTCTCTAGCTTAAATTTAGGGCTGCTGTGCTGCCGAGCTAAAGTAGTCAGTTAGAGCTCTGGATTGTGCTTAGGTTTTCCCAAAGTTGACTTTTATTGTTTGCTTCTGCCTACTGTTGATGGGTATCCCTGGTAATAGTGTGAGAGAAACAATAATTCTGAGATATGAATATGTATGTCTGACTGCCCAACCACTGGGACATTTATTTCCAGTAGTGCCTGCTGGGGGAGAATAAAAATATTTAGGGTGAGCTACTGATGCCAAGAAGTATGGACTACCTAGAATAGATCACCAGGAGTGAAGACTTTGATGCTGAAGTGTGTCCTGGAGAGGTGGGTGGATATTACTGCGAGAGGACTTCATAAGGAGTTCTAGAAGCTCATCCAAAGGGTTGGGTATCCCTCATCAAAACTACAATACAGTCAAAGAGTGCAGACAGGCACTTCTTGCCTAAACTGTATCTGAGCACCACAAACTGGAAACGCTATTCTATTAATTTGTTAATATTTAAAGCAAACTCACCCATCCATCCATGTCTCCATGCTTTATTTTGTTGATAAATCACTTTGAAAAATACCCCTAGCATTTCTAGCCATGGCCATCTTGAGTAAGAGTAGATCATATGAGCGACAAAAAAGGGTCCGGAACTTGTTTGAGCTTCAGGCGTTCAGCTTCAGGTGACATGGAGTGGAGATGTGAACCCTCTCCATTGAGAATAATGGATTTTTTCCCCTTTAGCGTTTTGTAGCTTCAGGCTTCAGGCTTCAGGCTTCAAGCTACAAAATGCTCAGGTGTGAATGCAGCCTAAGAGCTGTGAAAATGTGGAATAGACTCCCTCAAGAATTGGTTCTGGTCAGCTAACTTGATTGTTTTATAAACAAATTAAAGTTTGCCCAAGCTCTACCACCATATCTGATATTCTGGAGCTAGAGACCTCTGCTCTGTCTGGGGTGTTCAAAATCCAAAGTAACACATGCTGATTAGATGAAAGTGCTTTTGCAAAGAAAATCCTTTATTGGCTACATGTATAAAAACACAATACTATTGACTATGCAGCCTTCCTCATAGCATACAAAAATAATTAAAAAAACTTATATGTATATCTATATATATCTATCTATCTATATATAATCTATAATATATATATGTATATGTATATATATATTTATATATATATATATATATATATATATATATATATATATATATATATATAATTTTATATATATATATATATATATATATATATAATTTTATATATATATATATATATATATATATATATATATATATATATATATATATATATATATATATATATATATATATATATATATATATATGTCTAACAAAAACCCTGTTTTTTTTTTTGGTTTAGTTTGCTCTATGTGATGGTTATTACTTTAAATGATTTTAAAGAATGGAATAGTGCCTTTTCTGAAGGTGATTGTTAGACACTATATATTAAGTCTTTTTAATGATTTTTGTATGCTATGAGGAAGGATGCATAGCCATTAGAATCTACTATATTGTGTTTTTATACATGTAGCCAATAAAGGATTTTCTTTGCAAGAGCACACTGAGATGCTGGCTTTCATCTGATCAGCAATTGTTTTATAAAAGAGCTGCATGCATTCCAAAATGCACAAAATACAAATGGATAATAATATTTAGAGGAAATTTAGAGGTAAACCCAGAGGTATTTAATCCAGGGAATATCCGATTGCCTACTGGGAATCTGGAAGGAATTGTTTCCTCCATGGTAGTGAAATGAATCATGTATGGTTTTTTTTTTTGCCTTTCTCTGGATCAACTCTGTGTATAGGATGGTGTGTGTAGAGGTTTTCTATTTGTGTGTGTGTTTTTTTATTGGTTGAACCAGATGGACTAGTGCCTTTTTTAACTTGAGGGTCCCTAACCGCTTTCAAGGGGTAAAAGGGTGCTACATATTAAATGCTATTGAAAACAGTCAGGGACTCCAGACACTCTACAGAGGATGGTCATAGACTCCAAACATACTATATATGTGTGCAAACTAGAGAGCAAGATACTGCTCAGGTGTGGATATGTGGAGGATTACTCACAGATTCTGACCCTGGCTCGCTACCGAAATGACCATGCCAATAAGAAGAAAACTGGTCGCACATCACAAATGTAATCCAATAAAATGTGCTTTATTCTTCAAACATGGGATAACAGTGCAGGACAGGTTACACCTAGGAGTGCTTATTCATAACCACAAGGGAGTCAAGAGCAGTGTCATAAATACCTCTTACCAAAGGATATACACCTGTGCTAATCAGTGCTCATATCTCCTTTGATAAAGAAGAATTATAAAGAGTAATACACACATGAAATGTAAAAAATTATATAGAATCACCAAATAAAATTATTTGAGTGAATATATATATATAGATCAGCCCACAGAGGATCAATCTTAGAAAGACCTATTACATTAAAAATAATTTTACACTATTTATACAAAATAAAAACAATAGATAGCATATTGAAGCACAATAGCCTGTAGTTAGAAAAAAGTAAAAAAACAACAAAAAGCAAGAAGAGACATATTAGGCATATAAATATCAGGAAAATAACTCCCAAAAACAATACTCTCAAATGAACAGAACTGTTCTTCAGGACAAAACAGTAATAATATTAATATCTCCTATTATAACCCATATTCATCTAAGGAACCAAAAAAGAGGGACCAATGGTATTTGTATAGATACTAGTTTTTGATTGTGAAAAAAATATACTTGAAGCTGACACATAGGATAATGTAATACCATATTTACTCATAAAAATGGAAAATGTCCCATTCATGGTTAAGCCCTTGTTGAATCCAGGTTTTCAGGTGGAATATCCAAAACACTTCCCTTTTGCAGAGAAGCTAAAATACATTACCACCACTTTTTGGAGTTTTTACTTTGTCAATGACCTGCACTGCTGAGAGATTACCTGCATGGTCATTTCTAAAATGATGGGCTACATTGGTTGAGAAGTTATTTTTTATGTTGTGGAGATGTTCATAAAAGCGGTCTCTAAGTCACCTAATTGTGCGCCACACATATTGAATGTGACATGTCTTGCAGGTGATCAAATAAATAACGTGATATTATAATTAAAAATTTTATACATTTTATATGTCTTATCTTCCACTGATGAACTAAAAGTATAAACTTTCAATACATGCCCTCATGTCTGGCATGATGCATTACCACAGCAATAGTTCCCTTTACAATGTACCCAAGTGATTTTTATTTTTTAATTTTTTTGTGGGATTAAAGAAGCTAGGGGAAAGTGAATTACCCAAGAGAGAGAGACAATATTAATTGCAGTCTTTTAGGAGTTTAGCACATGTTTGATCCTCAAACAAAACAAGTAAATATTGGTTTATAATTTTCTTAAATGCATTAAACGTTAAACTAAAAGGTGTAGATTAAGTCAATTTACAATAATTTGATGCCCTTTCCTTTCCTTTTAGGATGTGCAGATTGTGCTAGCAATAATGTTTTGCCCAACAGGGGTCTTCTATATAGGCTGGTGGTAACCTTACCCATATCCCCAATTAAACACACATCTAAAAAAAAAAACTGTTAGTGTATCTGACTGGCCAGTAAAACAAAGATTTTTGTTGTTATCGTTAAGATACTGCAAAAATGTTTCCAAAATATTTTTATATAAGGCCTAAAGGGGTTCTCCCCTTCATGGATGCAGGACTGCTCCCACCAACCCATATATAGTTTGGCAAGGGAGGGTGAAAATTTTGCCCTCATAGCAGCACCGCATCGCTGGAGGTAGAACTCATTGTTGAAGACAAAGAAGTTATGGGTCAGGAGATATTCAAGCACATAAAGGCTATACATAGGCTGGTTAATGGGGAGATCAGTGAAATGCTTCAAGTAGAACAATATAGTTTCAGTAGCGAGGTTATGTGGAATTAATGAATAAAGACTAGCCACATTGCATGTGATTCACATGGAGCTGTTATCCCACTGGAGACCATTTTCAATATTAAGGAGGTAATGAATGTCTTTCAAATAGCTGGGAAACTGTTGGATAATGAGTTGAAGTTGTTTATCAAGCCACTGTCCAAGTCTCTCATTGAGAGAGCCTATTTCCGAAATTAAGGGTCTACCATCAAGTGGGTGTAACCCCTAGTGTGTTTTTGGCAGATGGTAAAAAGTGGACAGATTAAGGTATTAGGGTATTAAATTCTCATTAAGGAATTAAGGGAAAGGAAGTAAAGGATGTTTTATTTGATTAAATTTGCAATGTGCAGACAGTTTTCTTCTTATTTATACTACATGTGTGGTCAGAAGCCAATGCAATGAGTATCTTTTACTTGCCTGAGTTTTGGTTCTTGCAATGTGACTATTACCTTAGTATAACATATCAGCCTTGGCAGTGTGCTACTTTCTCTGACCACCTCATAAACACATGACTTAGTGTAGAGTTAGGGAGAGCATTTCCAGACTTTCCATACATCACAGGTAAATGAGGCACAGCTGCAGTCCAGTAAGAATTCTCAAAGCCATTTCAGGTCATGCTCTGATCAGGTCTGAGTAAGCACCTAAACAGCAGAATCACAAAACTAGCTTGAAGGAACTAAGGTCTACCCAATAAGTGCCAAAGGCTTGCAAATTGGGCAACAGTGGTTTACATCAGTGTTTCTCAACAAGAGCACGAGGTACTCAGGGGTGCCATGAGCAAAAGACCCAATGTGCCTTAAATTGGAGATGGGTGAGAGGACTCTGTGATGGAAAGGGCTATGTTGTAATGTGGGAGAGTCTGTCATAGGGTACTCTGATCTGATGAGGGGGCCTCTGGATCTGTGATGGGGCTTCTGGTGTGAAGTTTTAAAGAGTGCATCGACTGAAAAAAGGGTTGAGAAATGCTGCTTTACACTATTATTCTTTTTTATTTTTTTCAAAGAAAACATGCCTTTACAGAATTGTTAGGTCTGAATTCCATTGCAAAACTCAAGCACTTGTTAAAGTGTAGATAGGTTAGTCATTAATATCTAAGAGACTATCCTCTTCCTTATATGCTGAGCTGCATGTTGCCAATTTAGCTTGAAGTGGTGCAAACTGTGCCACACAATGAATGCTGCCACCTTTACATAGAAAAGAGATGAAGTGCTATTAGGATTTACTGCTGCAGCAGCAAGGATGTATTATATACAGTGCCTTGCGAAAGTATTCGGCACCCTTGAACTTTTCAACCTTTTGCCACATTTCAGGCTTCAAACATAAAGATATAAAAATTTTATTTTTTGTGAAGAATCACCAAGTGGGACACAATTGTGAAGTGGAACGAAATCTATTGGATTTTTGAAACTTTTTTAACTAATAAAAAAATGAAAAGTGGGGCGTGAAAAATTATTCCGCCCTCTTGCGTTAATACTTTGTAGAGACACCTTTTGCTGCGATTACAGCTGCAAGTCGCTTGGGGTATGTCTCTATCAGTTTTGCACATCGAGAGACTGAAATTCTTGCCCATTCTTCCTTGCAAAATGGCTCGAGCTCAGTGAGGTTGGATGGAGAGTGTTTGTGAACAGCAGTTTTCAGCTCTTTCCACAGATTCTCGATTGGATTCAGGTCTGGACTTTGACTTGGCCATTCTAACACCTGGATACATTTATTTGTGAACCATTCCTTTGTAGATTTTGCTGTATGTTTGGGATCATTGTTTTGTTGGAAGATAAATCTCCGTCCCAGTTTCAGGTCTTTTGCAGACTCCAACAGGTTTTCATCCAGAATGGTCCTGTATTTGGCTGCATCCATCTTCCCCTCAATTTTAACCATCTTCCCCCTGCTGAAGAAAAGCAGGCCCAAACCATGATACTGTCACCACCATGTTTGACAGTGGGGATGGTGTGTTGAGGGTGATGAGCTGTGTTGCTTTTACGCCAAACATATCGTTTTGCATTGTGGGCAAAAAGTTTGATTTTGGTTTCATCTGACCAGTGGCTTTCTTCTTGCCACTCTTCCATAAAGGCCAGATTTGTGCAGTGTACGACTGATTGTTGTCCTATGGACAGACTCTCCCACCTCAGCTGTAGTTCTCTGCAGTTCATCCAGAGTGATCATGGGCCTCTTGGCTGCATCTCTGATCAGTCTTCTCCTTGTCTGAGCTGAAAGTTTAGAGGGACGGCCAGGTCTTGGTAGATTTGCAGTGGTCTGATACTCCTTCCATTTCAAAATGATCGCTTGCACAGTGCTCCTTGGGATGTTTAAAGCTTGGGAAATCTTTTTGCATCCAAATCCGGCTTTAAACTTCTCCACAACAGTATTACGGACCTGCCTGGTGTGTTCCTTGGTCTTCATGATGCTCTCTGCGCTTTCAACAGAACCCTGAGACTATCACAGAGCAGGTGCATTTATACAGAGACTTGATTACACACAGGTGGATTCTATTTATCACCATCAGTCATTTAGGACAATATTGGATCATTCAGAGATCCTCGCTGAACTTCTGGAGTGAGTTTGCTGCACTGAAAGTAAAGGGGCCGAATAATTTTGCACGCACCCCTTTTCAGTTTTTTATTTGCTAAAAAAGTTTAAATTATCCAATAGATTTCGTTCCACTTCACAATTGTGTCCCACTTGTTGGTGATTCTTCACAAAAAATGTAAATTGTATATCTTTATGTTTGAAGCCTGAAATGTGGCAAAAGGTTGAAAAGTTCAAGGGGGCCGAATACTTTAGCAAGGCACTGTAAGGCCTTTTTCATTTAAAGCACCTAGTTATAGTTAGTAAGGTTGAATAAAGACACCAGTCCATCCAGTTCAACCTGAGTGAGTGTCTACAATTGTCCCTATCCCTGTACATTGCACACTCACATTGGTCCCTACCCTCAATGAGCCCACAATCCAAGGTCCCCATTCATATACTAGGGCCAATTTTGGACAGAAGCCAATTAACCTACCTGCATGTCTTTGGATCACCTATATCCTTTACAATCGTGTTTTTCCTTTTTCTTTTACCTTGAGGCTAAATTGTAAGGCAACTATTAAAAAATAAGTACTGTATGTTTAACATAATGAATAAAGTGAATAAAGTTGTCAATATATATGTGCTTATTAAAGCTATTTGTTTCTCTACCTTGATTGTCTTGATTGTTGTTGTTTTTTTTTGTGTTCTTTTTACCTGAATCTGTTATGCTGAAAGCCAACAGCAACATACCATTAAAGCCTGGAAATATGAACAAGCTCTTTCTTTTTACTATATAGTACAGCTCATGTTGGAACATTGTAAGTTCTTGATGAACATCATGAATGACTTTCAAAAAAGTATTTGGATATTGAACATAGAATTCTGCCATGAGTGAGAAGTTTGGATGAGGAAGCAACATTACAGTAATAGTATAATTTTCCAATATACTATTAAAAGGCAACCCTTAAGTTCTAGCCAAATGAATGTGCCTAGGCATTACTGTCAACATCTGCCTGAGAAGCACATGCTAAGAAAAATATGTCATTGGTCTGCTACAAGCAGGAGAAAGAGTTTCCTGTTTTCCCAATGATTATTCACTTACTGAACAATGCAATATGCTGACCATTGACACAGTATTAATCAATAAAGATTTCTAATTTATAAGTGCAATTTGTGTAGTAACTCATAGCAACTAGTTGGAATCCTGTGTGACCTGTGGCACCAATATTAAATGGTAAGTGCAGAGTGGTATCAATTTTGTATATTTGGTAAGTAGAAATGTCCAAATTAGCTTAATCCTGAGTAGATCAGACACATCTGAAAATACCCAGGAAAGAAACAAAATTGATAAATTATACTCCTTATTTGATCATCCCTAGCTGATTCTAAGCTTACTTAGGTAAAATATTATTGTTTGAGGTCACTTTTATTTGACATTTTTAACCACTTGCCACCCATCCACTGTCAAATATTGGAGGAGCGGTGGGGCTCTCGTTACGTCATATGATGGCACCCCGGAGCAGCCCTGTTGCGCACCCCCAGATGCACGCAGTGTGTAGATCGTGGCTGTGCATGTGATTGGCTATGTCCAATCACAGCCAGTCACATGTACAGTAAATGCGGAAGTGCCGTTAATCTGTTCTCCTTGCCTCACACTGACAGAGTGTGTGGCGAGGAGTGCTGATCAGTGGTATCTCCTTACAGGAGAGACCAGGGCAGGAAAACAGTGCACTGATCATCAGTTTCCTGATTACAGGAAAGCCCCAATAGTGCTCATTAGTGCCACCAATCAGTGTCCATAAGTGCCACCAATCAGTGCCCACCAGTGACACCAATCAGTGCCCATAAGTGATGCCAGTCAGTGCAACCTTTCAGTGCCCAACTGTGCCTGCTCATCAGTAATGCCCAGAAGTGCCCTGATGATGTGGCAATATGAAAGGTATGTTGAGGCGCTTCTTGGTCACGTCACTTCCGGTCCCTTTGGTTGATCACGCTGGACGGTGGAACACACACCAACAGTGAGTGTGAGCCGGGAGGCACCATTTGATCCAGACACACGTGAGTAGCCTCAGTGCTGGGCTAAGGCACAATATATGTAAGCAGCCTTTTGGCTTTGTTTTTTATTTAATGTTTTAAATAAACAGGATTACACTATTGGTTTCCCCTGATATTTTTTCTCACATACCCCATCCACGGTCTTGTGGAGGAGGGATTTTTGCCTCAACAGTCTCCTACATTGAGCAAGTTTATCTTGCTAAAAGTGTTACTTGACCTGCTTTTAATTAAATTATTAACATAGCATAATCCTGTACACACAAGCTTATTAAACAGACCTCCCCCTTTTAAAACCGCACTTACAAGCGTGCATGTTTTTCAGAGGTCTTTTTGTGCATCCAATATACATTAGGCTGTATGGACATTCCAGTGTATAGACCAGGGGCGGAATGACAACTGATGGGGCCCCCGGGCAATAGAAGATCATGGGGCCCCCTGCATCCCAAGCCACACCTGGACAGGGGGACATTTGGGGGGAGCACACAGGGGGACACTGGGGGGAGCACACAGGGAGACCCTGGGAGGGGGAGAGTGCACAGGGGGACACTGGCGGAGGGGGAGAGCACACGGTGGACCCTGTGGGGTTAGAGAGCACATGGGGGACACTGTGGGGGGGAAAGCACATAGAGGAACACTGGGGAGGGGGGAACCACACAGGGGGACACTGGAGGGAGCACACAGGGAGACCCTGGGAAGGGGAGAGGGCACTGGGAAAGGGGGAAAGCACACGGGGGGCACTGTGGGGTTGGGCAGCAAACGGGGTCACTGGGGGAGAGCACACAGAGGGACACTGTGGGGGGAGAGCATACAGGGAGACCCTGGGAGGGGGAGAGGGCACAGGGGGACACTGGGGAGGGGGGAGATCACACAGGGGGACACTGGGGGAGCACACAGGGAGACCCTGAGAGGGGTGGGGAGCACACAGGAAGACACTGTGGGGGGTGGGGAGCACACAGGAGGACACTGTGGGGGGAACACACAGGAGGACACTGTGGGTGGAGCACACAGGGGAACACTGGGGGGAGCACACAGGGGAACACTGGGGGGGAGCACAGTGGGACACTTTGGGTGGGAGAGCACACAGGGGAACACTGGGGGGGAGCACATAGTGGGACACTGCAGGGGGAGCACACAGGGAACACTGGGGGGGGAGCACACAGGGGAATACTGGGGGGACACGGGGGACCCTGTGGGGGGAGCACACACAGGGGGACATTGGGGGGGAGTACACAGGGGGGGACGCACAGGTGAACACTGGGGGGGACACAGGGGAATACTGGGGAGGGGACACACAGGGGGACACTGGGGAGGGGACACACAGGGGGACACTGGGGAGGGGACACACACAGGGGAATACCGGGGGGATACAGGGGGACACACAAGGGGACACATAGGGGGACACTGGAGGGGACACGCAGAGGGACACACACTGGGGGACACACATGGGGGGGACACACACAGGGGGACATGGGGAGGACAAACAGGGGGGGATTGGGGGGGACACATTTGGACACTGGGGAGGGGGACACACAGGGCAACACTGTGGGGGGAGAGCATACAGGGGGTTAGTGTGGAGAGGGGAGAGAGCACACTGAAGACTGGCCCGGGCTCCATACATCTGTACTGGTCACCCCCTCCCTCCGATGGCGGCCCTCCAGTAAAAAAAGTTTCACTCACCCCGGTCATGCCTGTAATCAATACCGCTAACCGCGCGCTGCTCCACGCCGGCCCCTCCTCCCTTCTCGCCCGTCCTAGGTGATGTAGTGTACAGTGCAAGCACCAGCGAAGGACGGGAGGGAAGGAGGAGCCGGTGGGGAGCAGCGAGCTGTTAGCAGTATTATTACAGCCTCTTCAAGGGGCCTCTCGTTGGGACGGCCACGGGCCCCTAATTGCTCTGGGCCCTCGGGCGGCGACCGAACGACCAATGGGTCAATCTGCCCCTGGCATAGACCACATGTGTTGTATTGCATGATATAAATTCAGTAATCCCAAACTCCCTATTATTGGCCGTGGATCTGAATTCCTCCAGAATGCTAATCGGATTTCTCACATGTTGACATGCCTTGCACTTTCTAGCCTGTCCTGTTCCAAAACATCTTGAGTCTAGACAGCGGATCTAACACTTTCTTCACTACTTTGTCCCCAAACTAGGAGCTTTCTCGTAAATAAAAGAGGGATTGACAGGAAACACTTTAGCACTTTGTCCATGCACAAGACATGCCAGTGTTCCCTATACTAAGAATGGACATTTTAAATAAAACCCATTTCTTGATTCTTATTGTTCTTATTGTTCACGCTTTCTTTATCAGCCAAACAGGATTCTTGTGGTATCTCTCTGACTTCATATATAATTCCATCTATCCGCTGGGCATTATAGCCTTTTTGGACAAATCTCTCCTTTATTATCTGAGATTGTGAGAAAAAGTCAGATTCGGATGAACAATTCCTCCTTACCCTCATAATCTGACCTTTAGGTATGTTTCTCAACTATAGGGGGTTATGTCCACTTTGTAGAGGGAGATAACCATTGCAGTCTGTGGGTTTGAAATATACTTTGGTTGGTACCAAGATGGTCTCCTTGTCTAAACACACTCACATCCATATAATGGATTTGATCTTTACGCCATTCACACCCTAATTTGATACTATTATAATTGATGTTTAGTTCTGTCAGAAACTCCTGTAAGGAACTTTCTGTCCCCTTCCAAATTAGGAATAGGTCATCAATAAAGTTTCTGAATTTCTGGAATTCAGCTTTAAGCATAACAGTTTGTCAGTGTTTAGCTATGGGGAGCCTAATAGCGGGGGCACACACCTTGGATAAGAATACTCATGAGGTGAGTCCGTCACAGTTTCCAAACACGTGGTACAAAAAAGAGAAAGTCCATAATCAAAGTCAAATGTAGAATAAGGTCAGGGCAGGCAGCAAAGCATCAGAGTCAATAAAAGTACCAAAGGTCAGGTAACGTAATCACACGGCAAGAAGAAGGTACACACTGTGGACAACTCTAAAACCACTCTCTCTGTCCAGTTGGAACAGGAAATGGCACGGGCCCCTCTGGCTGGCCTGCCCTGGGCAGGGGGGGGGCAGTTGGAGTCATGTGTGACTACTCACCTGTTAATTGACCCCTCGCTCTCTGAGATGGAGCGTTTTTTTCGCCTATCCAATCTGACTAATTTTCCTTCTCCTATGACCCCTATTGTGGGGCACCCTGGATTTCCTCCAGGCCTGCATGATTGGGCCTTTACTGGGCAAGCCCCGAAGGGGCTTCGGAGAGCAGCTCTGTTTATGGGACCAATGGGCTGGATTCCCATGGGCACCATAATGCGAGAACAAGTTCCAGTGGCACTGAATAGCTGGAGAGCTCGACAGCTGGCCCACTTCCTCGGATCTTTACCTAATTATTCGCTCTTCTCTAGACAACTCCATCCTTTCGAGGACCTGTGCCTAGAAGCCGGCCCAATTCGCGGGTCCCTCTCTAGATCCTACAAAATCCTGACGGAAGCACATTCCTCCACAGATCCTCCCTTCCTGGCTAAATGGGAAAGGGACCTACAAACTAAATTCTCTGAAAAGCAGAAGGACAGAATACTTTTTTTCGCCCATAAATCGTCGCTTTGCAGTAAATACCAGGAGATATCATATAAGCTGATCACGCGCTGGTATCGCACACCGGTGGTGTTAGCCAAAATTTTCCCCGGTCAATCTGACCACTGTTGGCGCTGTGCGCAACAGGCTGGCACCATTCTCCACATTTTTTGGGACTGCCCTCAACTACATACCTTCTGGCGACCGGTCCTGAGACTTATCCACAGGTTTACGGACATTTCCCTAGACAACGATCCCGCAGCAGTTCTTCTTAATCTAACTCCCATGTCGAGCAAACGTTATCATAAGTCTTTACTTAAACATCTCCTCAATGCAGCCAGGGCCTGCATTCCCAGTCAGTGGAAGCAACAATCTGCTCCAACGGTGACCCAGTGGTTCGCAAGGGTAAACGACATTGAACGTATGGAGGACCTGACTGCCACAATGAGGGACAAAACGGAGGAGCATGGGAACAGATGGTTCTATTGGACCCAGTTTCGTTTTTCTGCGGAATACCTTAACGGGATCTAGCAAGCTTGTGATGAATATCGGTGATTGCTGTCCCAAAATATGTCCAGCTATCGCGCTGGCGGGCCGGGGGGGTTTCTTGCTCCCTTAGAGGGGATCCAGCCCTACCCACTCTACCCCCCACTACCCCCTTTCCTCTTCCTATCCTTTCTTGCCATTTCAGCCCCCACTCTGCTCTCTCCCCCTTTCCCGCTTTTCAACCTTTTTCTTTCTTAACTTAATAAACGAAAAATACGGTATGTTCCGACCCCAGTTGACTGTTGCACGATACTCTTCCCCTATCCACAGTTATCCAGGTGTTTCGAGGGTTACAGAGCTGAAATCTATGACCTTTTGAGCAGAGGGGGATCCTCAGGGGATGGTGCCTTAACCCCATTTCCAATAGCCCACACAATTGTCTAGGTATCCTTCCCCTCGGTTTTCTTACTGATGGCTCTGTTTCTTACTGTTGGCTCTGTTTTCCACACACTACGATTGTCTGTATGTAACCATATGTATCATGCATCCTGTGAAGTTACCTCTGTATTGTTTGTCGCATACTACTAAATAAAAAGTAAAAAAAAAAAAAAAAAACACACTCTCTCTGGAACCTTTCAGCTTTATAGTGGTCCAACAGGAAATGACCACAGGAGGTGTAGCGGAAGTGATGCAATTGCTGTCTATAACAGGAAGCACTCCAGCGCTGCCATTTTGATATGAAGATGGCATCAGATATGTACTAGAGGCCTCACCATCCTCACACAGGGGTGCTACAGGACTAAAATGCTGCGAGGTAGGAGGACCCCTGCAGTTGGTACAGGTAGGTTGTGGATTGTGACACAGTTAACACTAATCAAACAACACAAAGAAAGAAATGAAGAGAGGTTAAGCATTTGTAAAGTACTTTCACTACTTCTGATTGGCTTAAACTGGCAGTTTGGGCCAAGTACAAGTGTGGTGATGAGGTTCCGACCCACTCATCCCCCATATTCTCCCCACAAGAAGCCAAGATATGCATGAAACATTGTTTGTAAAAATGAATGAGTCCCTATTGTCATTCAAGGTGCCAGTTAGGCAGTTGTGTTCTAGTTTGTACAATTAAAGCAAAACTAAACCTACTAATTTAACTGTTTATGTTGACTTTTAAGCAAAACCAAGCCCATCGATTTACAGCAGAACTAAACTAAAAAAAGTTACACTCAAGGAATGCTGTAACTAATAACTGTCACATTTGTTTGTGCTGTCAACTGAATTGTCAAACCATTGAATAGCTGGTGTCATAACTGATCACATATAGAGCAGCATGGCGACAGCAGACCAAACAGAGGCTAAGATGGCATCTTCCTTGGCTATAAATGATTTAGTTCAATATCAAATGGCTAATGTCATAGCTGATCACATGTGCAGCACTGTGACAACTGAAGATCTAAATAGCATAGAGAGGAAAGGTCAGTTAAAATGAGCATGTGGGCGCATATCACTGGTGGCCTGTCCATAGGGGGCGCATGGGCGACGCCCCCTCCAGGCAGTCACAAAAAGAAAATTCCAAAAAAAGGTCCTTAAGTGCACTGTGTTCGGACACCGGACACAGTGCACTTATGGGGATTGCAGACGTGGTGCTTCATTCTCGGGTGTTTAGCCCGCCTTGTGGCCCTTTGTGAAGTGCTGAGTAGCTTTCGCCCCCGCCTGTGGTTTGATTGACATCTCAGTTTGATGTTACTTCCTGTTTTCTCTCTCCCATTGTGCCTTGTATCTTTATCTGCTGATTGTTAAACTTTCTAGAATACACATATTTCTATTGTTGTGTGGGATCTGGGCCTGCTGTCCCTCCCCCTCTCCCTCCCTCTCCCCCTCCCTCTATTCCTTGTTCATCTCAGATGCTAACCACACCACCTTAGAGCCACGCCCAAAATGTTGCTGAAACCACGCCTATTTCACCAAGTGGGAGGGGGTCCGGTGTCCGAACACAGTGCACTTATGGGGATTGCAGACGTGGTGCTTCATTCTCGGGTGTTTAGCCCGCCTTGTGGCCCTTTGTGAAGTGCTGAGTAGCTTTCGCCCCCGCCTGTGGTTTGATTGACATCTCAGTTTGATGTTACTTCCTGTTTTCTCTCTCCCATTGTGCCTTGTATCTTTATCTGCTGATTGTTAAACTTTCTAGAATACACATATTTCTATTGTTGTGTGGGATCTGGGCCTGCTGTCCCTCCCCCTCTCCCTCCCTCTCCCCCTCCCTCTATTCCTTGTTCATCTCAGATGCTAACCACACCACCTTAGAGCCACGCCCAAAATGTTGCTGAAACCACGCCTATTTCACCAAGTGGGAGGGGGTCTGGCGCCGCCCCGCCATCCTAAAACTTCACCAGCCGCCACTGGTGTATATACTTTTTTTTAACTGGAAGTAGTTCAAGCAAAGAGCACAATGCAAAAGACATTAAAAGAATTAGTAAAGATTGGCAGAAGATATTTTACTAGAGATTATCAAATCAACATAGAAAGCAGAATATAAATTGTGGGTATTCTCTAAATTGCAGATTTTAGCATTAATAGGGTTACACAGTAAAATGACAGTAGCTGTGGGCCTAATGGTAAGGGTCGGACAGGCCTTAAATGGGCTTTTTGTCAGTGAGCTCCCGCTAAGCCCTGATGCTACAGGCAGATATAATTGCCAAAACACAATATGTGAAATCTGGTGAGAGTTCCGCTTGAAGATAAACAGTTGCTATGCTATGAAAAATTTAGCTGATAACAGGTTCTGCATGCAGTGTCTCTGTGTGTAGTATTAAAGGTGGGCTTCTGCCCGCTTACCAATCCTGAAGATGCCAGGGCTTGCAGAGATAGGAACAGACTCTTGAAGGCCTGCAGCCAGATGAAGGATGCCCAACTGTCAGCCTGAAGACCCAGGAGTTCAGCGGCATCTGCACGGGCGTATATAAAGGTGGCCCTGAGTAGCCACCCAGTGATGAGTTTACTGGAGGGGAGAACCTTTGTGCTGTCCAAGCCACAGCACCCACTCACACAGGCCAGGGGGATAGCATCTCACTCCTGCAGCTGTTGATCCCACATCTTCCCTTGACAGTCCTATTTATCTGTTCACATTCAGCAAGCTGGAACTTGTAGTTTGCAGCAGAATTGGATCCACTATAAACCCTGCCTCCCGGACAAGATGTCCCACAATCCTCTGCTGCCAATAGTTGTCTCTCTCCCTCATCAATCAGGAACTGATGTGATTATCCTCATGTTGAGCACTAGGGAAAAACGCTCAATGCGGTCTTCAGTAAAGATGGTCCCTGAGTGACAAAAGCAATATAGCCAGCAGATGGCTACATAGCATTGCCAAGTAATGCACTGATATATGTAGCACTGACTCCTGAAGGAGCGGCTGATTTAATTGGGCTTACCGTTACCTTCTTGACCTTGTGTATGTCTAGGGGTTTCCCGAGGTAGATGGCCCAAGAACTGTAGAGACTGCTGGATCCTCACCCTTATCGGATAGTCCTTCTCTCACTAGGCCTAGCAGCCGATAGAGTGATCAACTAAGCGAAGCCTCTGCCACAGACTTGCTAGAGGACACTTGAATAAAGTCTCTGCCACAGAGTTGTTGTCAGGGCTGTCTTTAATATTGATTGGACTCTGGGCAAAAAATTTCTTGCCCCCCCCCATGCAATTTCACTCTCCGCCTGCTCTGAGACATACAATGAATAGCAGCTAGACTTAAAATCAGTCTACTGTATCAGATCAGGCAGAAATTGTGATTGGTTGCCAGCAGTTACAGCATATCATTACTGCTTACTGACTGTTGCTAGAGGTTACAGCACACATTACGGCTCACTGCAGGGTAGCATGATATACATATAAATGCTGCCTTTATTTACATATCAATGCTGGCGGCCGCAGCTATTTACTTAGTAATACTGCAGCTATTTATATACGAATGCTGGTTATTTACATGTAAACACAGAGTCTGCAGGTGAGTCATCTGTACACAACAATAGGGCAGAGCTGGACAGCATTAATAGCAGCACTTCACACTGAGATATCGGGACATAGCACAGGACTAAAACTTCAAGGGACAAGGGAATATAAACTGGGATAGTTGGCAAGTATGGGGCAGCTGCTTTGGGCCCCACAACAATGACAGGGCCCAGGGCAGCTGCCCCCTTTGCCCTGCCTTAAAGATTGCCCTGGTTGTTGTAGAACACTTGAATAAAGTCTCTGCCACTGACTTGTTGTAGAACACTTGAATAACTGAAGGATGTAGACAAACTTAGAGAACACTCGTACGGTACCAGTATCTTGCAGCCAGTCTGGACATACCATACAAGACCAGATTCGCTTGGGGTCTTTCAACTAAGCCTCCAGGCACCATCTGAGAAGCCAACCTTTTGCATGGCCTTCTCCTGAAGAGTCCATCCCTGGATGCTTCTCCAGTTGCTGGGCCTCTCCACAAACCGAGGCGGCACCGGTCCACCTCTGAATCCTCCTTCCAGTTACTTTGCCTCGGGCCAGCCAGCCTCGATACTCGGAATTGAGTGGATCTGCACCCCAGGCCATGAGAGCCCTAGGGGCTAGTCAGGAGGACCAGGACCAAACAGACAGAAAGTGCTTCTGGACCGGAACCCCGAAGCATGTGACTTCAGCACCTTAAGTACCCTCTCCCAGAATGCACAGCAGGGTGACACTCCCAATAGGCTGGTTCCGAGAAAGAATTTGCACTCAATGCACCTAACTGGACTACGTTCTAACACGTGCCAGAGATGACAGCGCCAACCTATGGTCAAGCAGAACACAATGCAATCCAGCTAGACTGGTACTGAGATCGAAATTTTGTATAATTGAGGGGGCGTGGCCTGACGCGAATGGCGGCGGACGCTTAGTTGTGAGCTCCTGACACCCACGGAGCTATCCGTTGCCATCCACACACCAGAGCGCACAATCAGCTTGCCTAAGCCACCTCAGCTTGATCGCATTGGCTCGCTGCAGTGTCCCAAGATTCACCACATTGATCTCCTCCAGCCGCCGCCATCTTTCTTCCCCAAGGCCTCCCAGAGAATCAGGAGCCTCGTCGTTTGGAGAGGTAAAGGGCTTCCATCGGTCCCCCCATCACTCATCCTCCTGCCCTGGTTCCTCCTGCGGCGGTTCTTGGCCTCTGTGTCACTCGGGGGAGCCGCGGCCGGCTCCGGCCTAGTGCGGCATAACAAGGCCTAGGAATCCCCGGTGTTTCCTGCGGCCGCTGCCCGGAAACGAGCTCCGCGGCCGTCCCGGCCTACCACCGCGGCCAAGGACTTTAATATCACACCGGCCTGGCCACCCTTCTACCGCCCCCTTACAGAGGTTAGTGCTGCTGGACATGGCCTTGCAGTTTTAAGCCAGCCTAAGACTGATACCTCAGGCTTGTTCCCACTGCCCCAGGCCTTCACTTTACTGGCAACCCCTGCAGTATTTTGTGTCCACTGCTCACTGAATTAACACCACCTTTTATTGTATGCTCATTTGCCCTGTTGGAGCAGGGGCCTGGCAACCCACAGCTGTCAAGTTGGCCCTAGTCTCGCCAGCGAGTCTCATCCTAACTAACCATCTGGGCCAGCTGTTATTACTTGGATAACCAGACATCATCCCAGCTAAAAAGCCAGTATACCTCCTAGCAGCAACCCGGCGGGGGACTCATTTTATCCTGACACCTCATGGCTGTAACTGCACGGCTACCTCCTGTCTAATGCAAGATTTACCAAAATGAACTAAAATTCCACTTCTAACTATAAGGGGGCGCATACTGAGTGAGATGCAGATCAGCTACAATATGTGATTATTTTACCGGTCCAGCGAAGATTTTAAACACTCTGCAAGGGTTATCACCACCGCTTTAATTGCCTACCCTGCAGATCAACTTAGTGCATGCCGTCAGGCAAGAAGGCGCCCCGTCGCCACTCACAACAACACTCATTGACCTCATATCCCCTGCGCAACAAGGAGCAGAAGAAAATGGCTCATAAGGGATCTGGCACCTCAAAAGAGGAGCGCTCTCCTGCGTCCGCGGGGGCCTCTCCACAGGAAAATGCTTCCACTCAAAACATCAGTGAAAACCCTGCTCAAATCACAAAAGCCAATTTAGACGCCAGCTTAACTAAGATTTATGAAAGACTTGCAGATAAAATACAATTTGAGCTTCAAAAAACAACAAGTACACTTACACAAGAAATAGCCACCCTCGGTGGGCGCACAGATGTACTTGAAACCAAACACGACGAGCTTTCTCTGGCTCATAATGACCTCAAGAAAGACTTTGAGCTTTTAGCTGAAAACTTTTCATATCTGCAATCACAAGTGGAGGATCTTGATAATTGTAACCGTAGGAACAACCTCAGGATTCGCGGTTTTCCAGAATCAATCTCAGAATTAATGCCAGCGGTATCAAAATTGTTCCACAATCTCCTACCAGAAGTCCCACCATCTTCTTTTGCATGTGATAGAATCCACAGAGCCTTGCGCCCCAGACCTCCAACAGATAAACCCCCACGGGATATCATATTGTGCATGAAAGACTTCATCACAAAAGAAAACATATTAAGAGCTTCCAGAAACATGCACAATATTGAATTAGATGGTGCCAAAATTCATATAATTCCTGATATTTCTCAGGCCACACTAGAAAGAAGATGCAAAATGAAGGAAATAACCTCAGTATTACAGTCAGCTCACATAAGATATAGATGGGGATTTCCCTTCAAACTAAAAGTGCCCCATAATGGCACCACCTATACCGTCGTCAATGTCTCAGAAGGAAAAGACCTCCTGGTGAAGTTGAGACTTTTGGACGTGGCTGCGGATGCAAGACCTCCTACTCCTCATGCCTCACCCATCTGGGCTACCCCAGCAACACGTCAAGACCAAAGAAGATGGCGACAATCCTTTAGAAATCTGGAAGCTTGATTGAGATGTCTCTATCCCTCAGCTACCCTGTATTCTTCCCTCCTTGGATGTATCTAAGATAAGAAAAGTTCTCAAACAAATTAATGATCTTAGTACACTATTTCCTCTATCATACTTAAAGTGGAGGGGGGAGGGGGAAAAAAAAGAGGGTATTATGACGCTGCAAGAGTGCAAGTTAATTTAGCAGCTTAAATCAAACAATTGTTCCACTCCTCCATGGGGTTACTTGTTGATATTTCACATCTCCTGTTTATATGAGGTTATATACTTTTTTATTTTTCATTTTTTCTATATTTGACACAATGCACGTCCACACCTTTTCTGAAATATAGAATCTTCGCTGAGGCTGGTCTGTTCTGTCTCAGTTAGTTTGTCCCCCTACTCACTTTGGGTTCCCAAGCTATGGTCCAGTTCGCAACATTGTTTGCGCACCTGATCATTATATCTCTTATAGGTATTGATTGGGACCCCTTTGTGAGTTCTGGACATTTTTGTCCACTCCAAATTGTTTCTTGGTCAGGTAGTGTTTTCCACCCTGACTCCCTATCCTACAGTAATTATTATCACAAGTTTTCTCTTAAAAAAATATCTACTATGGTTAACCCACTTCTATGTTCAATGTATTTAACGAGGTTGTATTCCAGTGACAGGTCATTCCATATTGTAAAGTGTATCAACTTGATCTTTCTCTTGGGCTCTGCAGTAACCCTGGGGCCAACAGGGATGATGAGATTGGTTACCATATATCTCTATATATGCGGTCTATGCCCTGGGTCTCGTGAACTTTTTCTTTCACCCTATTTTTATCACAGCCTCCTACCATCCGTCCAATGTGGCTTAGGGTGATATCTTACAATGCCCAGGGCATTAACTCTCCTCATAAGAGGAGGAAGGCGTTCCATCACTATAAGAGATTAGGAGCTGACATTATCCTGATGCAGGAAACCCATTTTGCAACAGATAAACATCCTAAATTATTTGACAAGAGTTACAGCCAATATTATTGCTCAACGTACAATACTAAATCTAGAGGAGTAGCAATTTTTATAAAGAACTCAGTTGTTTTAAAAGGACGCGCTATCACTATAGCATCAGTGTACGCCCCTAATGATGCACAATCAGGCTTTTTTTCTAAATTCTTTGAGACCTTGGATAGATTTTACTCCACACATCTAATAGTAGGGGGCGATTTCAACCTAGCTGCACACTCAGCCCTTGATAGAAGTAGAGTAGTTCCATCTTCTAAAGCTTTCCCCAAATCACTAAATTGTGCTTTACACACACACACCAGCTAGTAGATACGTGGAGAGCCCATAATGTAGGCATCAAGGCCTACACATTTTACTCTCACCCACATGACAGTTACGCACGGCTTGATTATATTTTCTGTACCCCTATCTTACTAGCCAACTCCTCGAAAGCAGCGATCCACCCTTGTCCCTGGTTAGACCACCATATAGTTTCCTTCAACACCTCACACGCCTTACAACCACAACCTACAAATGGCGAATAAACGATTCCCTCCTGACTGACCCATCTATTACAAGAAATCCTTTTACACCTTGAGCAATACTTTGCACTTAACATAGCCCCAGACATACTACCCACAACTTTTTGGATGGCACATAAGGCGGTCATGAGAGGCCACTTGATAAAAATTGCCTCAACCAAAAATAAAACTAAACTCGCTGATATACGATCTATTACCAAAGATCTAGATCTCTTGTATCATCGGAACAACCAAAACCCTTCCAGGGATCTTTTCAATCAAATCCAAGAAAAACGCACAGCATTAGACTTATTATTTACATCAGACACTGAAAAAGCCCTTAGATGGTCTAAAGCGAGATTCCTACTTAATAGTAACTCCTATTCGACTATGTTTGCCAGGAAATTAAATCAATCTACAAAACCTCCTCACACCTATAAACTACGTAACCCTTCAGGCAACTTGGTATCCCATCCCAAAGAAGTTATGAACATATTTTTAGACTTCTATAAAAAGCTTCTCTCTACTTCTCCATCCATAACTAAACAATCTTCCCTGAACTGGCTCGATTATATTTCTCTGCCCACGTTATCTAGTCATCAAATAGAGATGCTTAACGCTCCATGCACTGATTTAGAAGTGAATAGAATCATAAGCTCACTAAAAACCTCTACTGCTCCAGGCCCTGATGGATATTCCTCATCGTATTATAAAAAATTTGCCTCCACATTAACCCCACACCTAACAAAACTATATAATCACATCCTACAAGGAAACCAATTCCCATAAGAAATGCTCTTAGCAAATATGTCCCTTCTTCCTAAACCAAACAAAGATCATTCCATTCCACATAACTATCGCCCCATTTCAGTTATAGACAATGATCTCAAAATATTTGGGCGTATGTTAGCCGATAGACTCGGTGCAGTCATCTCCCAACTAATTAACCCAGACCAAACAGGATTTATTCCAAACAGACAGATAAAGGATAACATAACATTAACCACAAACATCATTCAAGATTCTAACCTAAACTCTACTTCCACACTTCTACTCAGTCTTGATATCCATAAAGCCTTTGATAGCGTTAGCTGGTCATATTTAGACATATTACTCCCTAGATATGGCATAAACAGAGAGTTTCTTCATGGCTTTAAAGCTCTATACCATAACCCTCAAACACGCATCAAATTCCCAGGCTCCAATTCTAACTTTTTCCCTCTGAGCAAGGGTACTAGACAAGGATGCCCACTTTCCCCACTCCTTCTTGCCCTTGCAATAGAGCCCCTTGCTTGTGCAATCAGAAATAACACATCAAAAGATACACTAAAGGGTCCAAGGAGTTTAAACTAAGCCTCTATGCCGACGACGTCCTTCTCTTTCTGACGGATCCCTTCATTTCCTTACCGAATCTGACCAAAACTCTGGACATCTTTCAGGACCTGACTGGCCTAAGTGTTAATTTGTCTAAATGCTCTGCCCTTCCCATTAATATCCCACCAACCACGATCACAACACTTAAAGACAAATTTCCATTCAACTGGTGCTCAGACTCATTTAAATACTTAGGAATCCATATTACACCCTCTTACAAAACACTATTTCACGCTAATTACCCTCCAATATTTAATAACATCAAAAATTTAATGAACACATGGTCTTCATATCAAATATCATTCTCTGGCAGAATAGTGGCCACAAAAATGGTTATACTACCTAAACTTTTATTATTTTTTAGAGCCCTCCCCCTTTCAGTACCCAAAAACACATTAGATTCTCTCCAAAGAGAAATCAACAAATTCATTTGGCAAAACAAAAAACCAAGGTTCAGTTACTCCCTAATGTTTAGACCCCAATTAAAGGGAGGCCTGAACATCCCAAATTTATGGATATACTATCTGTCTGCCAGATTTAACCAACTAGCACAATGGTATGCTTCTTCCTCCCAAATCCCCTGGCTCCTGTTCGAAAGAACAATCTGTCCTCCCATACCATCTACAAGGACTACTTTGGTCCAAGTCTATCTCGCCACTAAAAATAGGACCATTGAATATTTTTGTTACACATACATTGCAACTGTGGAACAGATAAAATACCAAATTCAACATGTCCTCTGACGTCCCTCCCCTAGCTTCCTTTCTAGGAGATCCGCACTTTGCCTTAGATTATCACCAATATTCATTAACTACATGGAAACAACACAATCTAACAAATTTAAAAGCATTTATTTATAACAATACATTTTACTCCTTTTCTGATCTACAAATAAAATACAACCTGGCTCCTACAGAACAAGAAATGTATAGTAAGATAAAACAATTCTACCAAAAATACTACTCCCTGGCTCTACGCACTCCCCCTTCACAATTTGAGCAGATTTGTATTTCCGCTCCACGAGATAAAAGACTGATCTCCAAAATCTATAAAAACCTAAACAAATTCAATATGCCTGAAAAATCACACCCCTTGCTCCAATGGGAATCAGATCTAAATGTTTCTCTCTCCCCCGAACAATGGGATACCATATTTGAAATTTTACACAAATCTACCAAAACTACTACCATTAGAGAATCTGCCACTAAACTGCTCTGTAGATGGTATCTTACCCCTTCCAAACTCTACTCTTTCTACCCTTCAACATCCCCACTCTGTTTTAGAGGCTGCCCCACACATGGGACATTGCTACACATATTCTGGGACTGCCCCCTTCCTAGTAACATTTGGCATAATGCTACGCTGATGACTGAGCGTATTTCAGGTAGAAAGATCCCACTATTCCCCCAACTGTGCCTCTTATTCTTCCCTATAAAAGATATTCCATTAGCAAGTTCCAGACTAATAAATACTTTATTCAGCTCTATCCACTGGACCATCGCCTCTAATTGGCGCTCACCCATCGTTCCATGGCCTCAGGTTCTTATACGTATGGCAAATATCAAGCTATCAGAGAGAATACACCACACGTTATATGACACTATGCATATTTACCAAAATAAATGGACTCTATGGGAAAGTTCACTATTGATGTAACTTCTACCTTTGATATCTTACTCAAGCACATCTACAGATCCTTTTCTGCCAATATTTTACTGATTTCAAGTCCAATATGAGTGTAATTTGTTATTCGATCTGTCACTATCTAAGTTACAATGGATTACCAAAATGTATCTTTTACCTGTACAACTTATTCTACTGTCAACTTTTTGTACTTTGACCTTTTCTATAATAAAAACCGTATGTAAACCAAAAAATTTTGTATAATTGAACCCAAAACCAAACTGCGGTTCCAGGAATATTAAATGACAAGAACACATAGCGCGTGCTCTTCGGGAGCCGGCACTACATATAGTAAACATGAATCTACTTTAGTACACTGCTAATATGATAGATGACTTACTTTGGGCAATTCAGGTCCCACTCGTGGTCAGCCACAGGCTGAGACAGACCTAAATAATCAGTCCCATATTCTGTTACAGCTAACAAGCTTCTGAGAAGGAACAAAACCTAGAAACACATCAATGGTGGTACAGTAGGAACAGGGTCAGATTTACACTCCTTTTTAGGCCAAACTTTTGTGTTTACCCACTTCTAACCCATCCCGGCTAGAGGTGGGGAAACTTTGCTCACCATGTATCTGCACATGGACAGCTAAAACTAAAGGGCAAATTTGATTCTAGGTGTAGTGTCCTACACTGACTAAAGCTGGCCATAAAAGGGGTGATTTTCTTTCCTTCAACCTGTGAAAATCGCTTCATTCCCCCATTATTACAATTAATGTTGATGGGGAATCCCTCCCACTAAGCTATTTTGTTCTCCCGGTGGGAAGGGGGGGGCGGGCAAGCCATCCTTGCTTGGAGAACACACAGTCATTATTGCTAGCGACTATAGCCACTGGAAATGATCACAAAAAATATCCGACAGGCTGGTTATACCCAAGTTGATTAACTGATTGATTGATTAACTGGAGTACAATTAGCCTGCTTTACATGGTTTGAATCTTAGCCGGTTCCTGCTGAACTGGCCAACATTGGAAACGTCTATGGCCAGCTTTAGGTGTAGGGACAATATTCCACCAATAATAGTGCACACTTTATGAAAAGACATCAACCAAGAGGACTCTTTCAGATATTCCTGACAGGCAAGGTGAATACATATAGTCTCAGGAGTCTTGCCCTGAGTCTGGGTTGTCTCATGGCTCTTGCAGGTAACTGTTTATTAGGGTGTGCTATAAGTGTTTTGTCACTTTCCACATGTGCATTTTTTAAATTTTGTTGAAGATTTGTTCAAGTAGTCCTGTTTGACCTGCAGTATATTAGTGTGCTTGTGTTTTTCTCTTTCATACAGGCTCCTGTAGCACAGTATTATACTGTATGTATTGTTCAGAACAGCAGGGATGGGTCCCAATTATTTGGGTTGTGGTCCATTCAGGGGGATGACAAAGACAGAAGGAGTACTCAAGCATTCCCAACCATGCATTGTGAGGAGTTCTGGGTTGATCCAGTAGAAAGGAAAGAACTGATTTACAGTTTTCCTACGATTGTTAATTTCTGGTATAGGACCTGGAATTTGGAGGCTCTGAGAGATTTTGGGTGGGAAAGAGCCTCCAGCCCTGATTACAGGTACTTTGGTTAACCCACCTGCAAGGTGTCTGTGAGGCCGCGTACACACGCGCGGACTGTTGGCCCAACCTTGTCCGCTGAACAGTGTTTGGGCGGACAGTCCGCTCGTGTGTGGGCTTTCAGCGGACAGTTTCAGCGGACAGTTGGACGGACAAGGTTTTACGGAAATTCCGAAAAACTGTCCGCTGAAACCTTGTTTCAACGAACAGTCCGCCCGTGTGTAGGCTTGTTCGTCAAACAAAGTTCCGCGCATGCTCAGAAAGGATTTTCAAGCCGAAAGTTATAATGCAGTGTATAGGACGTCGTATTTTGCGTCCCGTCGTACGTGCCGTTCACGTCATCGCGCACGGTTTCAGCAAACTGTTCGTTCGTCGTGTGTGGCCATGTCCGTCCATGCTAAGTTTGAGCGGACTGTTCGCTCAAACTGTTGGACGGACAAAGTTGGGCCAACAGTCCGCGCGTGTGTACGCGGCCTGAGGTGTTGAATGGAACAGTACACAGTTGTGAGAAGGCTGTGGACTCTCTGGCTACTGAAATGCTGCTTTGGCTCCTATGACCCTTTTACTGGACCCCCAAAGCATGCAGCAACCTTAAACCCTTGTGCGGGTCTAGTTTATACTGGAAGTGAGCTGCAGGTTAGTTTTCTGTATGGACTGTTATGGACTAGGTTATGGACTGTTTTTGTTTTTTTCTATGCTGAAGGAAAGCTTTTTTTGTTTGGCTGTTTTGAAAAATAAAAGACAGTTTGTTTTCACAAAAGTTGGCTGGCTGGTGATCCGGAACCACACATTATCACACTATAGATAGATATGGCATACATACTGTATCTCAAACACCTCTATAAATGTGTCAACTGCATTCTGGTTAAGAAGGAAACTGAAAAGGGAAGTAATATAGATGATAACATGTATATTTGCCTTTACATGTCAAGAGCCCGTTTTTTTGATTTCATACATTATCATTCTTTTATTTCACAAGGGCAGAAGAGGAAAAAAAACATTTGCTGCAGAAGAAATCCATCATGAGAACTGTCCTTAGCATACTTCTGATTGCAGCTTTTCTACAGACCTGTTTAAGTAATTTTTCATTTACCTTACCTATAACAGGGAACAGTGCATGTACAATGTATGGAATATTAGTTTAATTACCAATTTAATGGCTTGTATAGATGGGGAAATACTGCGTGCTTTTAGGTAAAATTGGCTTAACTCATTCTGCGTCTTACTTCCTTCTTATCTATAATGAAGGATAACTAAATCCAACAACAAAAATGCGATATACTGCAGCTTACAGGCCCTCGATGTGGTGGCTGCATTAGTATGTGTTTTTTTTCTAGCAAAGAAAACTTTCAGCAAATATAGAAAATACCTGTTGATTTGGCCAGAAATGCAGTGCCCTTGTCATTTCCTATGAGCTGCACTAAAGAATATCTTCCTTCCTAGCTATCTTTGGTAAACCACCAATTAGCCTGCTCCCCATGTACTGGAGATGAAGAGATATGGACAGGTTTGTAGTTTATATCAGGTGAACAACCAGGGGTGACAGCTGGTGCTGGGACAAGGTGATCCAGCGCCCAGGGCAAAGACGCCAAATTGTGCCCCCTCTTTCCCTTAGGGTTAGGGTCAGGGTGCCCCTTACCCCTGCAATAAAGCATTGCGCCGGGGCAGCTGTCCCTCCTGTCCACCTCCTGTCCCGGCCCTGGTGACAGCACTAGATACAGTGGAGAATAGCCATCCAGGAAGTGTAATAGTTGCAGGATTGTCAGGTGAAAATAAAGCAAAAGAAGATAGAAAAAAAAAAGAAAACAAATGCAACCACCACATCTAAGAACTGGTAAGCTGCAATATATTACATGTTTGGTTTTGGGCTAAAATGCACTTTAGCTGCTTTTGCATTCCTGTTGACGTGTATTAGGGAAAACCAGTCCAAGTGCAAGCACATGCCTATGTATGTACAGTGGTGTGAAAAAGTGTTTGCCCCCTTCCTCATTTCCTGTTCCTTTGCATGTTTGTCACACTTAAGTGTTTCGGAACATCAAACCAATTTAAACAATAGTCAAGGACAACACAAGTAAACACAAAATGCAATTTGTAAATGAAGGTGTTTATTATTAAAGGTGAAAAAAAATCCAAACCATCATGGCCCTGTGTGAAAAAGTGATTGCCCCCCTAGTTAAAACATACTATAACTGTGGTTGTCCACACCTGAGTTCAATTTCTCTAGCCACACCCAGGCCTGATTATTGCCACACCTGTTCACAATCAAGGCATCACTTAAATAGGAGCTGCTTGACACAGTAAGGTCCACCAGAAGATCCTTAAAAGCTACACATCATGCCGAGACCCAAAGAAATTCAGGAACAATTGAGAAAGAAAGTAATTGAGATCTATCAGTCTGGAAAGGGTTATAAAGCCATTTCCAAAGCTTTGGGAATCCAGCGAACCACAGTGAGAGCCATTATCCACAAATGGGGAAGACATGGAACAGTGGTGAACCTTCCCAGGAGTGGCCGGCCGCCCAAAATTACCCCAAGAGCGCAGCGACGACTCATCCAAGAGGTCACAAAAGACCCCACAACAACGTCCAAGGAACTGCAGGCCTCACTTGCCTCAGTTAAGGTCAGCGTTCATGCCTCCACCATCAGGAAAAGACTGGGCAAAAATGGCCTGCATGGCAGAGTTCCAAAGAGAAAACCACTGCTGAGCAAAAAGAACATCAAAGCTCGTCTCAATTTCTCCACAACACATCTTGATGATCCCAAGACTTTTGGGACAACATTCTGTGGACCGATGAGACAAAAGTGGAACTCTTTGAAAGGTGTGTGTCCAAGTATATCTGGCATAGAAGGAACACTGCATTTCATAAAAAGAACATTATACCAACAGTAAAATATGGTGGTGGTAGTGTGATGGTCTGGGGCTGTTTTGCTGCTTCAGGACCTGGAAGACTTGCCGTGATAAAAGGAACTATGATTTCTGCTGTCTACCAAGAGATCCTGAAGGAGAATGTCCGACCATCTGTTCGTGTACTCAAGCTGAAACGAACTTGGGTTCTGCAGCAGGACAATGATCCTAAACACACCAGCAAGTCCACCACCGAATGGCTGAAGAAAAACAAAATGAAGACTTTGGAGTGGCCTAGCCAAAGTCCTGACCTGAATCCTATATGACCTTAAAAAGGCCGTTCATGCTCGAAAACCCTCTAATGTAACTGAATTAGGACAATTCTGCAAAGATGAGTGGGCCAAAATTCCTCCAGGACGCTGTAAAAGCCTCATTGCACGTTATCGCAAATGCTTGGTTGCAGTTGTTGCTGCTAAGGGTGGCCCAACCAGTTATTAGGTTTAGGGGGCAATCACTTTTTCACACAGGGCCATGATGGTTTGGATTTTTTTTCACCTTTAATAATAAACACCTTCATTTACAAATTGCATTTTGTGTTTACTTGTGTTGTCCTTGACTATTGTTTAAATTGGTTTGATGTTCCGAAACACTTAAGTGTGACAAACATGCAAAGGAACAGGAAATGAGGAAGGGGGCAAACACTTTTTCACACCACTGTAAACCTTTAAGGCCTCATGCACACTAGACATTTTTAGACATATTTACAGCAGCTGTTGTTGGCAGTAGATGTTTTTTTTTCTACAGTCATTAAACTCTCCATCATGTTATCCTATGAGTCCATGCACACAGAGGCTGTTATCAGCAGTTTTGGGCAAACGCAATTTTGTAAAAGCGCTCTAATGCAGATAAACTCTGTTAAACGTTTATAAATGCTCAAAAACATCACTCACCAGCAGTTTTTAGCGTTTTTGATCCATTGAAAAAAAAAATCTTCCAAAAAAATAGCTAATGCGGAAAGACTCACAAAACGCTAATAAGCGCAAAAAAACACTATTGCAAAAATGTTGAAAAAAGTTGAAAAAACTCACAGCAAAGCTACTGGCATTTTTATAACAATATTTTAACGTCCAGTGTGCATGAGGCCTAAGGATTTTGTGAAACTCTTATATGCTCAATTTTGGTCTCATCACTCCAAATGACTTTGTGCCAGAAGGTTTGAGGCTTGTCTCTGTGCTATTTGGTGTATTGTAAGTGGATACTTTGTGGCATTTGTGTAGTAATGGCTTTCTTCTGGCGACTCGACCATGCAGCCCTTCTTTCTTCAAGTGCCTTCTTATTGTGCATCTTGAAACAGCCACACCACATGTTTTCAGAGAGACCTGTATTTCATCGGAAGTTATTTGTGGGTTTTTCTTTGCAACCCGAACAATTTTCCTGGCAGTTGTGGCTGAAATTTTATTTGGTCTACCTGACCATGGTTTGGTTTCAACAAAACCCCTCATTTTCCACTTCTTGATTACAGTTTGAACATGGCCGATTGGCATTCTCAAATCCTTGGATATTTTTTTATATCCCTTTCCTGTTTTATACAGTTAAACTACCTTTTCCTGCAGATCCTTTCATAATTCTTTTGCTTTCCCCATGGCTCAGAATCCAGAAACGTCAGTGCAGCACTGGATGAAAGATGCAAGGGTCTTTCAGGTGTCCAGAAACTCATTGACCTTTTATACACACACACAAATTACAAGCAAACAGATCACCGGTGAGGATGGTTCCCTTTAATATCAGGCCAAAATCACCAGGGTATGTAACCTTTTGATCAGGGTCATTTGGGTAGTTTCTGTTGCCATAATGATTTAAAAAGAGTAAACACAGTTGATTGATAATACATTCAAAATTAATCACTGCACTAACATTAAATAAGGTGGTATAAATTGTATGGTAACAATAAAAAGCATAAAGGATGAATGTATGTAGCGCTAAAAACATAAAATTATAAAGTAAGTGTTAAAACAGAGTCCTTGTTCAGGGAAACAGATGGAACCACCCATGGTGTAGACAGAGACACAATAAGGTGAGCATGAAATTATCCTCCACTGAACATCAACACACTGGGCCTCTTACCAAAAAGGCAACTCATCATGGTGTAGTATTTAAAACCAGGGTGAATTTATTTCATAAAAAACAGCCAGGGTACTCACATTTTGTTAGATAAAAGCAGGCATGTCAGAAGCTACACTCTATCATGGATATCAATTTTTTCCAACCACAAAGATGGCCGCGGTCTGCACGTTACAGCGTTGTGACGTCAGCGCTCCACCCTACACAGCGTTTTGTCCAATAGGAGCATCATAAGGAGCTTTGTCGGAGCTCATCATATCCTCTTTATAAAGGAGGGAAGGTGAGATATGCCCCTGCACTCCACCCAGATGATGCCTTATGAGGCAAAACATGACGGGATGCTATGCTGATTCCACTGTTACTGTCCTCTTATAAGCACTTTTTATACCATGGAAATGTGAATGTATTCCTATTGTTTACATATTAAATATCCATTTATTCCTTACGGAATTACGCTATGTGCCCTGCTTCTTCTCTTTTGTTTATCTTTATGGGTGGGCTGATGGCCCATTCTTATCTAATTTGCTGACATCCACCGCCCTGAACATCCCTCTGGAGGTTGTGTCCATACAGTGAGCCTGAATCATCCCAAGCTTGATTGACTCATTGGGTATACACCTACGTGAGTTCAATCCCTCTGGTAAGCGATTGGTGATCCTGGTGGTGGATCTCCTATCAATTTACATCATTATTTTTTGATGCACATTTATAATCCAATTGACTATCACTAATCCTATTGGACCATAATTTTTTGATTTTTTTCTCTTTCAAGGACTTTTCTTGGTCCCCAAGTTTCACCTATGGACACTTTCTTGTATTTTTGTATATTCAGTTGATGTCATTCGTACACTTAATTTTTTACTATATTGATTTTAGTTCAGTTCTAAAATTGTTCATTTGTTAGCACTGCACTTTTCCAACTTTTTTACATTTTACAATTGATTCACTGCTGTACTGGCTGCTATTTTGTCCTATAGACAGCGTGGTATATGTGCTTTTATAGTTCCCCCTGCACTCTAAGCCTCTCTTTCATCCGCCGGAAACAGAACCACATCATAACCGAATGTTTACACCACAGCTAAGACATACATGACTTAACACACCCACGGCGGCCATGTTTAGGGAGACCAGACAACTTGCTGTCGGAAATTCCGAGTGTGTGTACATAAGCCGGACGCACAAAGGTCCACGCATGCTCGGAATCAAGCAGAAGAGCCGCACTGGCTATCAAACTTTTTCTCGGTTCATCACATGCCTTGTATGCCACCGCGTTGTTGATGTTCGAAATTTCCAACAACATTTGTTTGATTGTGCGTATGAAAGATAAGTTAGATCTAACATCCCTCGGAAAAAAAAAATCTATGGTTTTGTTTTCGGAAAATCCTATCATGTGTACAGGGCATATGAGCACAACTATATATAAAATAATATGCAAAGTGGTTAAAGGGAAGCTTCAGAATGGCAAAGATGTTTTTATTACAAATTATGTGAGCAGACTGCAGTTCCTCTTTAAGAATTCATCATATGTACTATTTATGTTATTGCCATCATATACAATGTCCCAGCTTTGTACTATTGAATTATTTTTAAATGCTGTTATCAGGTTGATTGGTTCTGAAGTTGTCATATACTGCAAAAACTGGCAGATGGTCACTAATTAATAGTCCACTTATTATACTGTTTACAGTATCATTTGTAAATATGTTATTAATTAACCGCTTCAGCCCTGGAAGATTTTACCCCCTTCCCGACCAGAGCACTTTTTGTGATTCAGCACTGCGTCACTTTAAAGAGGAAGTAAAGGCAATCTAAAAAAAAAAAAAGCACCCTGCAAGGCAATGGCATAATTAGCTAGTATACATAGCATACTAGCTCATTATGAATAACTTACCTGAGAACGAAGCCCCCAAAGCATTCCTCCTTCATTATCTTCACCGCTGCCATGTATCCTGGAGTGACTTCCGGGTCTCGCTGCTCCGGCACCGGAGCCACGATGACGTCACTCCCACACATGCGCACGGGAGCCACCAAGAACAGCATATCCCCATTAGCAGCAACATGCCCAGTGCACCTGCGCACCGCTGTCAGCGATGCCTGTCTTTTTGCAATTATCTCCTAAACTGTGTAGGTTTAGGAGATATTTCTTGGACTTACAGGTAAGCCTTAATCTAGGCTTACCTGTAGGTCAAATTGTTTGTAAGGGTTTACAACCACTTTAACTGACAATTGAGCGACCTGTGATGTTACATCAAAACAAAATTGACGTCTTTTTTTTCCCACAACTAGAGCTTCCTTTTGGTGATATTTGATCACCTCTGTGGTTTTAATTTTTTGCGCTATAAACAAAAAAAGAGCGACAATTTTGAAAAAAAAGCAATATTTTTTACTTTTTTGCTATAATAATTATCCCAAAAAATATATAAAAAAACTAATTTTAGTTTAGGCCAATATGTATTATTCTACATATTTTTGGTATAATAAGCATATAGTGATTGGTTTGCGCAAAAGTTATAGCGCCTACAAAATAGGGAATAGATTTATGGCATTTTTATTATTAAATTGTTTTTTATTGGTAATGGTGGCGATCTGTGATTTATATTGTGACTGCAACATTATGGCGGACACATCAGACACTTTTGACAGTATTTTGGGAACATTGGCATTTATACAGCGATCAGTGTTATAAAAATGCACTGATTACTGTGAATATGACACTGGCAGGGAAGGGGTTGAACACTAGGGGGCGATCAAGCATTTAAGTGTGTCCTAGGGAGTGATTATAACTGTGTGGGGATGGGCTACCACTGATATGACAGCGATCACTGCTCCCGATGACAGAGAGCAGTAGATCCCTGTCATGTCATTAGGCCGAACGGGGAAATGCCTTGTTTACATAGGCATTGCCCCATTCTGCGGCTACGTGACAAGATCGTGGGACTCCGGCGGACATCGAGTTATGCTGTGCGCGGCGGGCACAGACGCCCACTAGCCCCGCCAATTAAAGGGGACGTACAGATATGCCCATTTGCCCACTGCTGCCAGTGTGCCAAAGTATATCGGCGTGCGGCGGTCAGCAAGTGGTTAAAGTGACACAGTGTGAAGGTATCCTAGTGGGTTTGGTGATTTTTAGATACAGATTCATACTATATATAGTGTTAAAAAAAAAATCTGTCATTTTATGTTTTTTTTATAAACATTCCCTCTCCAGTCCTTAAACAGCTCAATACTAGAACCTGGTAGTCCTCTTGGAACAAGAAAGGACCATCCCCGAACTGTTCCCACAAAGTTGGGAGCATGAAATTGTCCAAAATGTCTTGGTATGCTGATGCCTTAAGAGCTCTCTTCATTGGAACTAAGAGGCCACGCCCAAGCCCTGAAAAACAACCCCACATCATAAATCCCTCCTCCACCAAGTAGTTTGGACCAGTGCACAAATCAAGGTCCATAAAGACATGGCTAAGTGAGTTTGGGGTTAAAGAACTCTACTGGCCTGCACAGAATCCTGACCTCAACCCGATAGAACACCTTTGGGATGAATTAAAGCTGAGACTGTGAGACAGGCCTTCTCGTCCACATCAATGCATGATCTCACAAATGCACTTCTGGAAGAATGGTCAAACATTCCCATAGACACACTCCTAAATCTTGTGGACAACCTTCCCAGAAGAGTTGAAGCTGTTATAGCTGCAAAGGTTGGGCCAACTCAATACTGAACCCTACAGACTAAGACTGGGATACCATTAACCACTTCAATACCGGGCCATAGTCAAATGACGGCCACAGATGGGATCTCCCATCCTGGGTGGACGTCATATGACGGCCGCGGTATTTCGCCGCTCCTGCAGGCCCCCGGGGGCCCGCAGCGCAGCGATCGTGGATGAGCTGTGTCTCTCGGACACAGCCCATCCCCGATCTGTGTGGTTTCCATCGATAGCGACCCCCCCGCTACATGTGACTGGCCATGTCCAATCACAGCCGGTCACATGTACTGCGCCGTTACAGCGCTCGTGCACGCGCCTAGGGAGCGTGCAGAGCGGCAATCGGGGATGCGGCTTGTCACCCTGACACAGCCCAACCCCGATCGCAGTAAAGAGCCAATGAAATTGGCTCTTTACCACGTGACCGGCTGTGTCCAATCACAGCCGGTCACAGAATGTAAACAAACCGCGGTAACGAGATGTTACCGGGTTCTTCTCCTCACACACCGATCGTGTGTGAGAAGGAGATTGCGGTAACATCTCGTTACTGCTCAGTGTACACACCAATCACACTGATTACCCCCCCAATAAAGATTACCTGTCATCACCCATCACAGCTCATCTGAGTACCCGAGTACCTGTCAGCCCATCTGAGTACCCGAGTAACTGAGTACCTGTTCCAGCCCATCTGAGTACCCGAGTACCTGTTCCAGCCCATCTGAGTACCCGAGTACCTGTCCCAGCCCATCTGAGTACCCGAGTACCTGTCCCAGCCCATCTGAGTACCCGAGTACCTGAGTACCTGTCCCAGCCCATCTGAGTACCCGAGTACCCGATTACCTGTCCCAGCCCATCTAAGTACCCGAGTACCTGTCCCAGCCCATCTGAGTACCCGAGTACCTGTCCCAGCCCATCTCAGTACCCGAGTACCCGAGTACCTGTCCCAGCCCATCTGAGTACCCGAGTACCTGTCCCAGCCTATCTGAGTACCGAGTACCCGAGTACCTGTCAGCCCATCTGAGTACCCGAGTACCTGTCACAGCCCATCTGAGTACCTGTCACAGCCCATCTGAGTACCCGAGTACCTGTCCCAGCCCATCTGAGTACCCGAGTACCTGAGTACCTTTCCTAGCCCACCTGAGTGCCTGTCCCAGCCCATCTGAGTACCCGAGTACCTGTCCCAGCCCATCTGAGTACCCGAGTACCTGAGTACCTGTCCCAGCCCATCTGAGTACCCGAGTACCCGATTACCTGTCCCAGCCCATCTGAGTACCCGAGTACCTGTCCCAGCCCATCTGAGTACCCGAGTACCTGTCCCAGCCCATCTGAGTACCCGAGTACCCGAGTACCTGTCCCAGCCCATCTCAGTACCCGAGTACCTGTCCCAGCCCATCTGAGTACCGAGTACCCGAGTACCCGAGTACCTGTCCGAGCCCATTTGAGTACCCGAGTACCTGTCAGCCCATCTGAGTACCCGAGTACCTGTCACAGCCCATCTGAGTACCTGTCACAGACCATCTGAGTACCCGAGTACCTGTCACAGTCCATCTGAGTATCGGAGTACCTGAGCACCTGTAAGCCCATCTGAGTACCCGAGTACCTCTCCCAGCCCATCTGAGTACCCGAGTACCTGAGTACCTGTCCCAGCCCACCAGAGTGCCTGTCCCAGCCCATCTGAGTACCCGAGTACCTGTCCCAGCCCATCTGAGTACCCAAGTACCTGTCACAGCCCATCTGAGTACATGAGTACCTGTCACAGTTTATCTGAGTACCCAAGTACCTGTCACAGTTCATCTGAGTACCCGAATGCCTGTCACCAGCCCGTCGGAGTACCCAAGTACCTGTCACCAGCCCGTCGGAGTCCTCGAATACCTGTCACCAGCCCGTCGGAGTCCCCGAGTACCTGTCACCAGCCCGTCGGAGTATCTGAGTACCTGTCACCAGCCCATCGGAGTACCCGAGTACCTGTCACCAGCCCGTCGGAGTACCCGAGTACCTGTCACCAGCCCATCGGAGTATCCGAGTACCTATTTGCAGCCCATGCCTCAAAGAATACACATTGGAGTGTTTGCTTTCCAAAATGGAGTCATTTTGTGGGTAATTATATTGTCCTGGTGCTCCAGGACCTTCAAAAGTGTGATAGGTGGGAACGAAATGAGATGTGTAATTTATGCTCCTAGAACGCCTGAAGGTACCATTTCCATGTTGGACCTCTGTATGTGGCCAGGCTGTGTAAAAGTCTCACACATGTGGTATCGTTATACTCAGGATGAGTAGCAGAATGTATTTTGGGGTGTAATTTTTGCTATGTACATGCTTTGAGTTAGAAATATCTTATAAACTGACCACTTTGTGTAAAAAATAAATATGTTTTCATTTTCTTTCCACGTTTTCCGAAGACTTGTGGAAAAAAATTAACTGTTCAAAAGACTCATTATGCCTCATAGAATATACGTTGAGGTATTTGCTTTTCAAAATGGGGTCATTTTGTGGGTAATTCTACTATCCTGGTGCTCCAGGGCCTTCACAAATGTAATAGGTCGTTAGGAAATTAGAGGTGTCATTTATGCTCCTAGAACCCCTTACGGTGCTCCCCGCATTTTGGACTTCTCTGTGTGGCCAGCCTGTGTAAAAGTCCCACACATGTGGTACTTAAGGTGCTGAAGTCACGTGGTTCTGAGTTCCAGTCCAGAAGTTGTTGCTGACTCCATGGTCCTGGTCCTCCTGACCAGCCCCCAGGGGCCCTCATGGCCTGGGGTGCGGATCCATCCGTTTCCGAGCCTCGGAACTGGCTAGTTCGAGGCACAGTAACTGGAAGGAGGATTCTGAGGTGTTCCAGTGCTGTTCCAACTTTGGAGAGGCCCAGCAACTCTACATAAGACCAGGGGAGGACTCTTCAGAAAGAGAGCCACGCACAAGGTTGGCTGCTCGGTAAGAGCCTGGAAGCTGAGCTGCCATGGACATTGAATCCACAGTTCTTACAGTATCGCCGGACCGGCTGAAAGATTCTGGTACAGTAAGAAAAGTTCCTACCTCTATCCTTCCAGTTATACCTAAGTTTCCAACCAAGTCTACGTGAGAGACTTTGAAAAGCTAGAATTACCTGTTGGCTGCTTAACCCAAACTTAAGGATTTATCCAACCGTTAAAGAATCCAGTTGCGAGTGGCTATTCCCTGGATTGTGTACAGAGACTTTTATTGAAGTCAGCAGTTTCAAGCACATGAGCTAAACTTTACCCTAATACCCTCTATTCCGAACTTAGAGACTGAGTTTGTTCAACTGGTTTATGCTAAATAAAAATCCTAACAAGGAATTCTAGTGTCGGTCTCTACAGTTACTGGGTCATCAACCCTGGGAACCCCTAGACAAGAACAACGAGTACAAGCTGGTGGAGGTAATCGGTAAGCCCAGAAAATGTCAGCATCTTCGGGGGTTAGTGCTACACTTATGGAACAATTCATTTAACCACTTCAGCCCCATCCATTTGGCTGCCCAAAGACAAGAGCACTTTTTGCGATTTGGAACTGCGACATTTTAACTGACAATTGCGCAGTCGTGCGACGTGGCTCCCAAACAAAATTAATATCCTTTTTTTTCCCACAAATAGAGCTTTCTTTTGGTGGTATTTGATCACCCCTGTGGTTTTTATTTTTTGCGCTATAAACAAAAATGTGGCACCAATTTTGAAAAAAAAGCAATATTTTTTACTTTTTGCTATAATAATTATTCCCCCAAAAAATGTAAAAAAACAAAACAAATTTTTCCTCATTTTAGGTCGATATGCATTTTTCTACATATTTTGGTAAAAAAAAAATCGCAAAAAGGCATTTATTGATTGGTTTGCGCAAAAGTTATAGCGTCTACAAAATAGGGGATAGTTTTATGGCATTTTTATTAATAATTTTTTTTACTAGGAATGACGGCGATCGATTTTATCGTGACTGCGACATTATGGCAGACACATCGGACACTTTTGGCGCTATTTTGGGACCATTCACATTTAGACAGCAATCAGTGCTATAAAAATGCATTGATTACTGTGTAAATATGACAGTGAAGGGGTTAACCACTAGGGGGCTAGGAAGGGGTTAAATGTGTCTAACTGTTAAGGGGCGTGGCTTAATGTGATATGACACTGACCGCTACTCCCGATGAGAGGGAGCAGACAATCAGTGTCCTGTCACTAGGGAGAACAGGGAGATGGTTGTTTACACAGGCATCCCCTGTTCTGCAGCTCCGTGAAACACGAACGCAGGACACAGGCGGACATCGAGTCCGTGGGTCCCATGGGCATGATCACGGAGTTCGCGGCAGGGGTGCACACAGCGGCAAAGTTAAGGAGACGTATATTTACATCTATTTACCTGTACGTGCCATTCTGCCGACGTAAAAGTGAGTGACCCGGTCCTTAAGTGGTTAAATGTGTATTCTGTTTTATTGTAACAAACCAATAAAGTGCCATGGCCAATTTCCTTGCCAAATGCTTGTCTGGCACTGATTATTCTTACATCCAATGTTTATTGTGGTTTTGGGGTGGGGTGGCCTGCAATCCCATGACTTACCCTTTTCAGATATATCCAAAACTATAAAAAAGTATTACCTTTACATATACTTTAATCTGCATGGATCAATTTTCTCATCCCCGATGTGTACTGAACCTAAGCAGACAAAATGTAGTAACTGGCTCATCTATAGAGCCACCTCCTGTTTTTTTGTATATTGAGCCTCCTCTTTGTGTTGATGGAATACTAAAAAAGAAGATTGAATTTAATACCAAGTTGCCAGACCTTCATATGTTTTCAACATCTGGTCTACCACAAATAAGATGCAGGACAGTGGACCCATATATTGTATTATGTAATTTATAAATGACCATTTAATGCTAATACAAAAACCATGTGTAAACTTGGAATTTCATGGTGTTAAATGTGAGTTACAAGTGAGATTTAGAGGCTTACTACAACACAATTAGACTATATTATTGCTGTGAACAGTCTAGCATTGTCATAAGTATCTGTACATATAAAATCTGAACTGTCCGTTATTTCTGTAGAGTTGTCTATATAATAGAAGTTGTGGTTAGGAGTACTAAGAGAAGCTCAGCTCTTTCATGTGCACACTTTATAAATGGTGCTCATTAACCACCTCAATACAGTGCAGTTACACCCCCTTCCTGACCAGACCAATTTTCAGCTTTCAGCGCTCTCACAGTTTGAATGACAATTACTCAGTCATCCTACACTGTATCCATATGAAACTTGCGTCCTTTTTTCCACACAAATAGAGCTTTCTTTTAGTGGTATTTAATCACTAGTGGGTTTTTTATTTTTTGTGCTATAAATAAAATAATACGTAAATTTTGTGAAAAAAATGCCTTTTTCTTAGTTTCTGTCATAAATTTTTGCTAATTAGTAATTTGTCTTCATAAATTTTGGCCAAAATTTATACTGCTACATATCTTTGGTAAAAATAACCCACATTAGTATATATTATTTGGTCTTTGTGAAAGTTATAGAGTCTACAAACTATGGTGCCAATCACTGAAAATTGATAACTTCTGATCAGGCCTTCAGTACATCAGGTGTACCTCATTTCTTGAGACACTAACAAGTCAGGAAAGTACAAATACCCCCCAAATGACCCCTTTTTACAAAGTAGACATCCCAAGGTATTAAGTAAGTAGCATGGTGAGTTTTTTTAAGTTGTCATTTTTTCCCACAATTCTTTGCAAAATGAAGATTTTTTATTTTTTTTTATTTTTTTTTACTAAATTGTCATATTATCAGGTTATTTCTCACACACAGCAAATGCATACAACAAATTACACCCCAAAATACATTCTGCTACTCTTCCCGAGTACGGCGATATCACATGTGTAGGACTTTTACATAGCCTGGCCACATACAGAGCACTAACATTGATGTAGTACCTTCAGACGTTCTACGAGCAAAAATTACGCATCTCATTTCTCAACCACCTATTACACTTTTGAAGGCCCTGGAGTACCAGGACAATGGAATTTCCCATAAAATTACCCCATTTTGGAAAGCAAACACCCCAACGTATAATCTGTGAGGCATAATGAGTCTTTTGAACGGTTCATTTTTTTCCAGAAGTTTTTGGAATATGTGGAAAAAAATTAAAACGCATTTTTTTTTTACACAAAATTGTCAATTTATAAGATATTTCTAACACATAGCATGTATATAGCAAAAATTACACCCCAAAATACATTCTGCTACTCCTCCCGAGTATGGCGATACCACATGTGTAGGACTTTTACACAGCCTGGCCACATAGAGAGGCCGAACATTGAAGTAGTACGTTCAGGCGTTCTAGGAGCATAAATGACACATCTCATTTCATTCCTACCCATCACACTTTTGAAGGTCCTGGACCACCAGGACAGTGAAATTACCCACAAAATGACCCCATTTTGGAAAGCAAACACCCCAACGTATATTCTATGAGACATGGGCTGCAAATAGGTACTCGGGTACTCTGATGGCCTGGTGACAGGTACTCGGGTACTCTGATGGCCTGGTGACAGGTAATCGGGTACTCTGATGGTCTGGTGACAGGTACTCGGGTACTCTGATGGTCTGGTGACAGGTACTCAGGTACTCTGATGGTCTGGTGACAGGTACTCGGGTACTCTGATGGTCTGGTGGCAGGTACTCGGGTACTCTGATGGCCTGGTGGCAGGTACTCGGGTAGTCTGATGGCCTGGTGGCAGGTACTCGGGTACTCTGATGGCCTGGTGGCAGGTACTCGGGTACTCTGATGGCCTGGTGACAGGTACTCGGGTACTCTGATGGCCTGGTGACAGGTACTCGGGTACTCTGATGGCCTGGTGACAGGTACTCGGGTACTCTGATGGCCTGGTGACAGGTACTCGGGTACTCTGATGGCCTGGTGACAGGTACTCTGATGGTTTAGTGACTGGTATTTGGGTACTCTGAAGGGCGGTGACAGGTACTCATATGGACTGTGACAGGTACTCGGGTACTCAGATGGACTGTGACAGGTACTCTGGTACACAGATGGACTGGAACAGGTACTTGGGTACTCAGATGGACTGTGACAGGTACTCGGGTACCCTGATGGACTGTGACAGGTACTCGGTACTCTAATGGACTGTGACAGGTACTCGGTACTCTAATGGACTGTGACAGGTACTCGGGTACTCTAATGGACTGTGACAGGTACTCGGTACTCTAATGGACTGTGACAGGTACTCGGGTACCCTGATGGACTGTGACAGGTACTCGGTACTCTAATGGACTGTGACAGGTACTCGGTACTCTAATGGACTGTGACAGGTACTCGGGTACCCTGATGGGCCGTGACAGGTACTCGGGTACCCTGATGGGCTGTGACAGGTACTCGGGTACCCCGATGTGCCGTGACAGGTACTCGGGTACTCTGATGTGCCGTGACAGGTACTCGGGTACTCTGATGTGCCGTGACAGGTACTCGGGTACTCTGATGGGCCGTGACAGGTACTCGGGTATTCTGATGGGCTGTGACAGGTACTCGGGTACTCTGATGGGCTGTGACAGGTACTCGGGTACTCAGATGAACTGTGACAGGTACTCGGGTACTCTGATGGGCTGACAGGTACTCTGATGGGCTGTGACAGGTACTCGGGTACTCTGATGTGCCGTGACAGGTACTCGGGTACTCTGATGGGCCGTGACAGGTACTCGGGTACTCTGATGGGCCGTGACAGGTACTCGGGTACTCTGATGGGCTGTGACAGGTACTCGGGTACTCTGATGGGCTGTGACAGGTACTCGGGTACTCTGATGGGCTGTGACAGGTACTCGGGTACTCTGATGGGCTGTGACAGGTACTCGGGTACTCAGATGAACTGTGACAGGTACTCGGGTACTCTGATGGGCTGACAGGTACTCTGATGGGCTGTGACAGGTACTCGGGTACTCAGATGAACTGTGACAGGTACTCTGATGGACTGTGATTGACAGGTACTATGAGGGGTGGTGACAGGTCCTCTTTATTGGGGGGGGCAATCAGTATGATTGGTGTACACTGTATGCGGTAACGAGATGTTACCGCAATCTTCTCCTCACACACGATCGGTGTGTGAGGAGGAGAACCCGGTAACATCCCGTTACCGCAGTTTGTTTACATTTTTGTGATCGGCTGTGAAAGGATCACAGCCGATCACGTGGGTAAACAGCCGGCCAATGGCTGTTTACCAGCGTCGGTGACGAGCAGTGTTCCCGGGGAACACGCCGCCACCGACGTGCACGCACAGCGCGCTCGCGATCGCGCGCATGCGCCGTGCACGTTCGGGGTGTGACCATCTGTGATCGGCCGTGACTTCATCACGGCCGATCACGTGGTAAACAGCCATAACGAATGGCTGTTCACCCCCTTCGGTGGCGTGCGGTGTCTCCGTGACACGCCGCCACCGAAGAAACAGGGATGCGCGCGCACGATCGCGCGCATTCCCTGTTTAATATGACGGCCTCCCGCCACAATAGGTGCGCCGCCTGGCCATCATTTGACGGCCGGCGGTCAGCAACTAGTTAATAACTATTTTGTCTAGATGTCTGTTCTGGAATTGTAGGAGGGAGAGAAGCAAATCCACACTCCAGACCTTACATGGCCATAGTACATTTGGAGAACTCATTCTGTGGAGGCGTTTTAATTAAAGATGACTGGGTTCTAACTTCGGGCCAATGTAGTTTGTAAGTATTCTTTTTTTGTTGGCAAGATAACATATCTGTAAAGAAGAGGTGCAACTAGTAGTGGTTGCAGGACTCATAGACACAGGATAATGTATAGGATAACAACATCTTTATCTGACCAGCAGGCAGACTGGCTGCATTAGGGTACAAAATCCATGCTTAGGTGCAAAAATACAAATATTTAGAAGGAGGTGTAGGAGGTTTCTTCTGCATGAAATTCAGGGTGAATTAGACTTTCTATAATAACTAGAATTATGAGTTGCCTATTGCAAATTTTTAACTTGTTACATTTCATCATTCCATTCCAAGTCCTGGCTTCTATGGACTATAGCTTAAAGAGTAATATGACCAGGGGTGGACTGACCATTGGGCCACCCGGGCACTGCCCGAGGGCCCCCGTGCCACTAGGGGGCCCCATCAGGGTTGCCAGCCTCAGTAAAACCAGGGAAAGTATGTAAAAATCTGTGGTTTTTTTTACACCTGTCTCAGAAATGTCCCTTACCGACATCCTTTTGGTCTAAAAATCACGAGATTATAGCTGCCCCACCTCTCCAGTACCTTCTCAGCCAATAGAAACATGTCTGTGTATACTGTGTGATTGTATACTGTTTGTGTGTGTTTGTGTATACTGTGTGGTCCCATAATGTCTGATTACCTGGGGGCCCCATAATCTCCGATTGCCCGAGGGCCCCATTAGTTGTCAGTCTGCCCCTGAATGTGACTATAAAATTAGGAAAGGGTAGGACACCTATACCTGTCCTATGCCCACCTATATTCTAGACAACGTATGCTTGGGTTTACTATCTTCTATTACATATGAAGTTCATATTTCTAACCTCTTGTTTCCAGAACTGAAAATATAACCTCAGTGACCCTGGGTGCACATTACAGAGACCTGGGATCTCATTTACAGATTATTAATGTAAAAAGATCTATCACACATGAGCATTTCAACAGGAAAAACTTCCAGAATGACATTCAGCTTTTGCAGGTATGATCTATCTATCTATCTATCTATCTATCTATCTATCTTATCTATCTATCTTATCTAGGTATCTATCTATCTATCTATCTATCTATCTATCTATCTATCTATCTATCTATCTATCTATCTATCTATCTATCTATCTATCTATCTATCTGTCTATCTGTCTATCTGTCTATCTGTCTATCTGTCTATCTGTCTATCTATCTATCTATCTATCTATCTATCTATCTATCTATCTATCTATCTACAGTGCCTTGAAAAAAAGTATTAATAGCCCTTGAAATTTTCCACATTTTGTCATGTTACAATCAAAAACTTAAATGTATTTTAATTGGATTTTATGTGATAGACCAACACAAAGTGGCACATAATTGTGAAGTGGAAGGAAAATGATAAATGTTTTTTTCAATTTTTTTTACAAATATGTGAAAAGTGTGGGATGCATTTGTATTCAGCTCCCCTGAGTCAATACTTTCTAGAACCACCTTTCGCTCCAATTACAGCTGCAAGTCTTTTTGGGGATGTCTCTACCAGCTTTGCACATCTTGAAAGTGACATTTTTGCGCATTCTTCTTCTTCTTTGCAAAATAGCTCAAGCTCTGTCTGATTGGATGGAGAGCGTCTGTGAAGAGCAATTTGCAAGTCTTTGCCAAAGATTCTCAATTGGATTTAGGTCTGGACTTTGACTGGGCCATCCTAATACATGAATATGCTTTGATCTAAACCATTCTATTGTAGCGCTGGCTGTATGTTTAGGGTCCTTGTCTTGCTGGAAGGTGAATCTCCAGTCTAAAGTCTTTTGCAGACTCTAATGCCCAGTACACACGAGGGAATTCTGCTCAAGCTTGGCTTGCATACACACGGTCACACAAAAGTTCGCTTAACTTTCGACCATCAAGAAAATGGTGATGCCACCACCATGTTTCAGGAAGGGGATGGTGTGCCCAGGGTGATGTGCAGTGTTAGTTTTCCACCACACATAGCATTTTGCTTTTAGCCTAAAAAGTGAAATTTGGGTTTCATCTGACCAGAGCACCTTCTTCCACATGTTTGCTGTGTCCCACACATGGCTTCTCACAAACTGCAAACAGGACTTCTGATGACTTTCTTTCAACAATGGCTTTCTTCTTGCCACTCTTCCATAAAGGCCAGATTTGTGGAGTGCACAGATAGTAGTTGTCCCGTGGACAGATTGTCCCACCTGAGCTGTGGATCTCTGCAGATCCTCAAGAGTTACAATGGGCCTCTTGGCAGCTTCTCTCATTAATTCTCTTCTTGCCCAGCCTGTTAGTTTAGGTGGATGATCATATCTTGGTAGGTTTGCAGCTGTGCCATACTCTTTCCATTTTTAGGTGATGGATTAAACAGTGCTCCGTGAGGTGTTCAAAGCTTGGGATATTTTTTTTATAACCTAACCCTTTAAACTTCTCCACAACTTTATCCCTGACCTGTCTAGTGTTTTCCTTGGCCTTCATGATGCTATTTGTTCACTAAGGTTCTCTAACAAACATCTGAGGGCTTCACAGAACAGCTGCATTTATACTGAGATTAAATTGCACATAGGTGTACTCTATTTACTATTTAAGTGACTTCTGAAGGAAATTTGTTCCACTTTATTTTAGTTAGAAGTAAAGGGGGCTGAATACAAATGCACGCCACACTTTTAACATATTTATTTTTATTATTTTCTTTCCACTTCACAATTATGTGCCACTTTGTGTTGGTCTATCACATAAAATCCCAATAAAATACATTTACATTTTTGGTTGTAACATGACAAAATGTGGAAAATTTTAAGGGGTGTGAATACTTTTTCAAGGCATTGTATCTGCAGCACTACACCCGTAGGGGTTGCAGATGATTGGGTTCTCCACTCCTACACAGTCAGGAAACAAGTATTGACTTAAATAGTGAAGTGCCTAAGGAAGTAGTGACTGCTAGGTGGGTAATTCCAAAAAACGATACAAAAGTATAAGGAGGGTAAACATTGAGAGCGAGGGAAAAAAAATGGAATTAAAATAAGATAAAATAGAGATAAAAATAAAAATAGAAATAGATAAATAAATAAATGTGAGTGAAAATACAAAAAAAGGTAGCTCAAGTGAAAAGTGTATATAAATATTCAATAATTAATTGATGAAATCATCTTAAATTAATATGGGTATCAAAAAAGTGCTCAGTGAGCTAATAGATAAACAGCATAAATAAATACAGTGATAAGATTAATCGTAATAAAATGTGAAAGAAAATATTAATGTATATAATTCAATCAATTGGTGGTATATAGTTCATAGAGAATTCACAAAAGTTAAAGTTCATAAGTGAAGTTCATAAGGGGTTAAAATTCATAAAGTGTTGACAAACAGTCTTCCAATCATGTATTTTGTCTGGACTCTCACCTTCTTCCTTTGTATTATGTGCATATAATCATTTATTAAGTGGACACTTCCGTATACTGCTGCATAGTGACTCTGGCATAGAATCAATTTCTGAGTAGCACTCCTCTCTTTGTTCCTCCACATAGAAGATCTCCGTCACTTATCAATGTGTCAAAGAAGGAAAAGAGAAAGAAAACCTCCACTAGTGCAGTATGTTTAGACCAAATGGATACATTTATTAAATAACTAAAGATGGTCTCTTACAATATAACAGTATAAAAACAGGGTAAAAATGTCTTCTGACAAACGTCCATCTCAGCCAATCCCTATGCGTTACGGCCAGGTGCCTTCATCTGGCTTTTTTTTTTTTCTTGCTCTCAATATTTACCCTCCTTATACTTTTGTATCCTTTTTTGGAATTATCCACCTAGCAGTCACTACTTCCTTAGGCATTTCACTATTTGAGTCATTTTGCTTTTGCGTGAAATTCTACATAAATCCTTTTTCTTTTTGGTGTTATTGTGAACACTTTTATTTTGCAGCATTTGTGAATACACTTACACCCGTTTACACGCATGCAGCTCTTTCTTATTTACTCCCAGTAGCGCAAAGGCCTTTACTACTTTCAGGCAACATGTATTCTCTACACTTTCTCCAGACACAAGGATCAGTCTTTGTCATGTTTTTTTTTTTCTTTTTGTTTTATTAAGGGTAATAACTTAGATGGGGGACAAGAATTAGGGGATGCCCAACTTAAAAGCAACAAAACAAGGGACAACGTCCTCCCTATGTACAACTCTTCCTCCTCTTTTCTATGCCCATCTCTGATTGATTCCTCTCTTGTCAACTGACAGTCTCCAGTAGAAAAGCAAAAGCCCCATAAGGGCTAGGAACTCTGTCCCTTTTGAAAGTAGCACACCATGTTGTAGACTGCATCCTGGAGTACCTCCAACTCCCCATGTAGACACTCTTCCTAACTCTATCAACCACTGGAAATTCCAGCCAACTTGACTGCTTCTCCACCAGTATGCCTGACTGCTCCAGAGATCTCCCAGGGCAAGGTTAGGGAAGATTTAGGCATCCGGCTTCCATAGAGACCTGCTACATGTGGCAGTCTCTCCCATTGTAAGTCCCTGACCGTGCTGTAGTACTCACACTGTCCTCCTTGCTCCCATAGTTTATGCATAGTTTAGTCTCTACAGTCCCCTATAACAACAGAGTGTCTAGCTCAGATCCACTACTTTCATAAAACAGTTCAAAACACAAGCAGCTATTTGTGATTATCTTCAAACAACATCCCTCTCAGTCTAGTCAAGGGTAGCTCTTGTAACACAGGTTAACAGCCGGAGGGATCCAAGACCCAAGAACAAAGGGTCAGCCATTGGAAATAGAGAACCCTGGTAGCAATTAGGGACCTCCCCACCATATCCGGGTCTTCTGGAGAGGCTGCATGCAATTTGGTTGCTCACACACTGTTTCTGACAGTGGAGAACCCCCACTTGCCCAGCTACCTCTTCATCAGGTATGTCCTCTCTGAGCTACCGAAGGAGGAAAGCTGAAAAACTTTTAATCCCTGGTAGTGTTCAGGTACCCAGGGAGTTGTGGGAAATAGGAGTTAAAAGGGGCATATGCCTGCATTTGAGCATGGTCAGTGAATGGTCACTCAGCTACACCGTAATTTATTTTCTATTAATACCTATCATTGATTCATATAATTTACCAGGTAGAATCACCCCCTAGGGTACACATACTAAACCACAAATCTATAGCAAAACATAGCAACTTCATAGTATGATTTACCATTTTAATGGACAGATCTATTTTTTATTTATTTCAGCTGGCACATAGGGCAAAGCTAGGAAAATATGTAAACTATATAATACTGCCAAAAACATATGACGATGTTGCAGATGGAACAGTCTGTGAATCTGCTGGCTGGGGAACACTTGAAAATAGCAGACTGTCTGATAAGTTAATGGAAGTCAATGTCACAATTCTAAACAGAACGAGATGTAGCAGAAAATGGAAAAATAAATATCAAATAACGAATGAAATGCTGTGTACCATTGTAGGACGTGAAAAGAAAGATGTTTGCAGGGTAAATATAATTATCTGTATTATTATAATTACCCAACTCAATGCTACAGACATACAATACCCCAGAAGTTTTAATACAATGAATACAATCAGGGCCGGGACAAGGGGTGGGCAGGAGGGGGAGCTGCCCTGGGCACTGTGCTATCATGTCAGATGGGGGGGCACTGCAATGAGGTTGGTGGAAGGGGATTTGCATTGAGAGGGGGCATTTGGGGGTTTGCAGGGGATAAGAATTGTTCTAGCACACCTCCCTAAATGTCCTCTCCTAGGAATGGTGATTTGAAGGGATTTGTGCCTGGAGTGTAATTTTTTGGGGGGTTTGTGCTGGAAAAGGTGGATGAGAGGGAATTTGTGCTAGGAGGGATTTTTTTTTGGGAGGGGGGAGGATTTGTGCTAGCAGGGATGATTGAAGGTATTTGTGCTAGGAGTGACAATTTGGAAGGCATTTGTGCTAGGATGGGGGATTGGGGAGAATTTGTGCTGGGAGGGGCATTTGGAGTGGGGGCAGAGGATTTGTGCTCACAGGGCAAATTTGAGGGGTAGAGGATTTGTAATAAGAGGGCAGAATTTTTTTAGGGGGTGAGGTGGATTTGTGTTGGGGGCATATGGGGAATGAGAGGATTTGAGCTGGGGGGACAAAGATTTGTGCTGGGAAGGGGATTTCAGCAGGGGTGGATTTGTATGGGGGGGGGGGTTATGCTTAGGGAGTAAACATGTAGATTGGTTCCCAGTTTTTTTTGGGGGGGGGCCTTTTGCTGACACATAATGCTCATACATCTTGGGGGGGGCAATTTGACATGTTCGCCCTGGGCTCTAGATGACCTTGTCCCAGCACTGAATACAATTGTATTGTGTAATACCACTACAGATTTCAATTCAATATGCACAAAATATTGTGTGTTATATCAAATACGCTCACTGACCAGGTGTATGAGAAATAAAAATTAGACCATCCTGCCACAGTTCTAAATAAACTTGAAAGTTCAGTCTTTGCATTGTGCATGGAAATTGTTAAAATAAACATGTGTCCTTCTTGAAACAATTTTAAACTTCTCAAGAAAGTTCTCTCCACTGTGAATAAAAAGTTAATCTACCTGTACATAGTCTATCCTCCCTTCAATCCATCATAAATGCCGCTTCCAGACTTTTACACCTCACCAACCACTCTGTGTCTGCTAAGCCTCTCTGGCAATCTCTCCACTGCCTCCGCTAACCCAACAAGCAAAATTCCAACAAGCAAAATTCAAAATACTGAAGCCATTCCCAATCTGCAACTAGCTACATCACCAATTTTGTTTCAAAATACCACCCGAACTGTTCTCTTCGCTCCTCCCAAGACTTCCTGTTCTCTTGTCGCCTACTCCCACACTCACCTCCAGGACTTCTCCATATCCTGTCTCATCTTCTGGATCTACTTACCCCAAACTGTCCAACTATCTCCTATTCTACTGTGACCATAGACTGTGGGAAAGACCCTATGACTAAGCCCTATGGGTAGGGCGAAATGTGTCAGCGGTGTGGCCTGGGAGCTGATGGGCTGAAGCTGTTTTTACTCAGTAGCTTCTTTGGTGTATAACGCTTCCTTCTTGCCTTCTCTACATAACTCCTAGTGTGGACTTGTCACTTCCGGGTCCTGTATGTGACATCCATCTTTCCAGTATATCCAGAATGAGGTGTGCGTGGATCTCACGCTGCCGCGATTTTGATATGGCAACCTGCACGTGTTGTAGACATCTTAGAGCTGGGAATAGCACAGTCACATGTAAATGTAATCTTTGTAAATTTTTAAATAAGTTTTAATAAAACTTACTACACTACAAGGCCCTGTACACACGATAGGATTTTCCGTCAACAAATGTTTTTTCCGACAACAAATGTTCGATGGGAGCTTGTTGTCGGAAATTCTGACCATATGTAGGCTCCATCTGACATTTTCCGTCGGAACTTCCAACAAATAAAATTTGAGATCTGGATCTCAAATTTTCAGAAAATTCACAATTCCGACAATTCACAATTCCGACGCACAAAATTCCACGCATGCTCGGAATCAAGCAGAAGAGCCGCACTGGCTATTGAACTTAATTTTTCTTGGCTCATCATAAGTGTTGTATGTCACAGCGTTCTTAACGTTTGGAATTTCCAAAAAGATTTGTGTGACCCTGTGTATGCAAGAGAAGTTTGAGCCAACATCCGTTGGAGAAAAAAACATGGATTTTGTTGTTGGAAAATCCTATCGTATGTACAGGGCATTCAAGTTCTTCTTTGTGTCCTTGGTGGAGTCTGTACCCTTATCCTCAGTCTTTCTTGGAGGGGGTCCCATAGCAAAATGTCTACCTAGGATCCACTTGGTCCATTCAATGAAAGCACAATCTGACCTACTGTAAAAAGTAGTCAAACACCTCTGGTGAATTGCCATCTACCTCATGAGCACTCATGGTGAAGCTTGTATTTGAAGGAACATCAAACAAGTAGATTTTCTATGTATATGGTGGGATTGTCACTTTGGACTTTATTAGTTTTCTTGTGTGCACATGGTATACTTATACGAATTCATATGATGTATTCAATCATGATGTTTATAGCGCCAACACCTTTACTTTTGCCTATTCACATGTCTCCTATTCAGGTGAAAACACATCTCTTCAGGAAGGCCTATCCATCCTCTAATTAACTTTCAAGTTACTTTTAATTTCACCATCAGCTCATCCCCACAGTTATTACCTTTTGCATGGGCGTAGCAAAAGGGGTCGCAGTGTCGACCCCACTCATGCTCCAGGGGGCTCAGAGAGCAAGAGGAACAGGGACAGGAGGGACGACTGTGGCATTAACTAGACCCAGATCAGCTGTATTTTCCTGCAGCAGCTGAAAGACCGCTTCTCCCTCTCCTGCTGGCATTCAGCTGCTGCAAGAAAATACAGCTGATCGGGTCTAGTAAATACCACCGACGCCCCTCCTGTCCCCGTTTCTCTTGCTGCCCGGGCCCCCTGTGTGCTCCCCTGGTCTCCAGGTTGAGTTCCTTCATATGCTAGTGTGGCAGTTGCATCGGGCTCAGCTTTTCACAGGCAGTGTGCCCTTTTGCTTTATCATCTGGCTGGCAGCTTCGGTGTTTCTTTTCTCCCCCTCCCCCCCCCCTCAGGAATTCCCAATTTCCCCCTCATGTTGTGGACAGTTCTGCATTCACATCAAGTACCCTCAGAATCAGGTGCTTGGGGGGCCCTGCAGTTCCCCAACCACTCCTGCAGTTTCCCGCGCTCCTCTAGCACTTTGCAGAGTTCTGGGTTCTGTACTGCTCCAATCACAGGGGACAAATAGGAGAGGAGAGTCCGTGGAGATCGAAGCAGTACACATACCACAAGCAGGATCTAGGGGGTGCACGGTGGGCTCCCCCCTCCATTATAAGCTCTCCCCTCTCCAAGTCTTCTACCAACCCTGATGGCAGTCTCCCATTCCTGCATGGTACACATCTTGAGCACAGCACTAAGCCCTTGTACACACGGTCGGATAATCTGTCGGATTGCGTCTAATCGGACCGTGTCGTCGGATAATCCGACTGTGTGTGGTATGCATCAGACTGATTCCGTCCGAATCTCCGTCCGACCCAATTTTCCAACATGTTGGAAATATTTCCCGACCAACTGGACCGGATGGACCTAATCTGATCATGTGTAGAGCATTTTCATTGAACCAAGTGCCACGCATGCTCAGATCAAATTCCTACATCAAAGCTATTGGCTACTAGCCTGAACGTAGTCCCATCGTAACGAAATTATGTCATCACGTTCTGAAAGATCGGATTTTTCGCCAAATTGGCCCGACCGTGTGTATGCAACAGTTTCGGACAAGATCCGACTGACAAAATCCGACAGGCAAAATCCGACGGATTTGGTTGTGGAAATCTCCGACCGTGTGTACAGGGGCTTAGAGCTCCTCCTCCCCATCCCTTACAGCTACAATGTGCACAGTGTATAGCTAGCTACTGCAACTAAGTCAAAATTCCGACCATGAAATTTCAGAGGTCGGAACTACAACCAGTAGCTATCTATACACTGTGCACATAATGTCTGTGTAAGAGGGAATCAGATTTCAACTCCAGTGTGTGCTGTGTGGGGAGCAGGAGTTCTTAGTGCCTGTGCTCAGGATATCTCCAGTGCAGGGATGGGAGAAGGAGCTCTGCCTAGTGCACTACCAGCAGCGACCTCTGTGCTGTGCCCTCCTGCCTGTCCTGTGCCTTCCTGCCCACCCTGTACTAGGCCCTCCTGCCCTTCCTGTACTCTGCCCTCCCTGTACTCTTCCCCTCCTGCCCACCCTGCACTGTCCCCTCCTGACCTCCCTGTACTGTGCTCTCCTGCCCTCCCTGTACTGTGTCCTTCCTGTACTGTGTTCTCCTGCCCGCTGTCAGGAAGGGCTAGCCAATATCCAAGATGGCGGCCGAAGAATAAGAACACCTCCGGTGCATCTGCACGCACCTGTGCACGCACGTGTACGCACATGCGCATATGCACGCACACATGAGAATCCAAGACCTGTCAGATTGCCGCCCGTGCGCATGCACACATCTTTGCACGCACATGTGCGCAAGCACGTGCGCGCACCTGGTAACAGCTTTGGCGCCCAACAGCCTATTTAAACACTGCCTATGCACAGATTTGGTGCTGTCTGCTGTACAGCATTCCCGTGTGTTCCTGATACCTGCATCTTGTTACCTGTTCCTGTTACCCGACCCGGCTTGCCTTTGACAATCCCTGCTATCTGCCTACACCCGACCCAGCTTGTCTGACCACCGCACCTGCCTGCTCCTTCTGCTACTTCACTGCCAGCCCGTTGCCGACCCGGCCTGCATCCTGACTATTCTTCTGTCTCCGCATCTGCTCCTGACGTGTCTGCCAGTGTATGACCCGGCCTGCCTGTACCATCCCTCTCTTCTGCCTGGAGAATCCTGCTGTGCTACCGCTCCTCCTACAGCTGTTTCGTATTCCATGGTTTGCAACCAATCAGGCACTCGTGCGACTCTGCACTCCTGCACTCCCTGTCTGCTCTACTGGGGGGCCTCGAGTCAGAGGTGTAAGAGAGGCCATGCGCTGCATATCAGGCTCTACTGTCAGGTATGTGACACCCGCCCTGTACTGTGCCCTCTTGCCCGCCCTGTAATGTGCACTTCTGCCCACCATGTACTGTTCCCTCTTGCCCTTGCTGTAATGTGCCCTTCTGCCTGCCTTGTACTCTGCCTTCCCTCCCTGTACTGTGCCCTCCTGCCCTCCCTGTACTGTACCCTCCTGCCCATTCTGTACTGTGCCCTCCTGCCCTCCCTGTACTGTAGCCCCCTTGCCCACCCTATACTTTGCCCTCCCTGTATGGTGCCCTCCTGCCCTCCCTGTATCTAAGTAGTAAAGTGAAGCAGTGCTATAAACTATAACCAATACTAAAACAATATAAAATGCTAAATCACAAATATAAAAATAAAGTGCAAATGCGATAAACAAATCGTATGTCAATGTGCAAAAGTGCAATCATATCATCAAAAATAGTCCAATGACAATAGAAAAAATGTGCATCAAATATCACAATGATTGAAAGTCTCTTCAATTGTGCAAAATGGGTCCAAAAACAGGAGGGGGGAAGGAGGGGGAAAAAGTGTCCAAGTGCAAATCAGCAGGATAGGATGTGATGATAGCCTGTAGATAAACTTCAACAATCCACACCAAGTGTGTTCTAGCCTCTCACCTCGGGGATAGACCCCAATGGGTCTGGTCATGCATCAAGATGTTGGATCCTGGTGAACTGTGCTGTCTTCCTCTTGAATGGAAATATCCCAGAGGGATAAGGAACAACTACAGCCTCAAGGGATGGATGGATGGGTATTTTCCCATGTGATCCACGTTCCACAAAAAGCTCTTCTGATATTATCTCCATATCCAGGAGGTTACATAAAGGATACAGTGGTGTGAAAAAGTGTTTGCCCCCTTCCTCATTTCCTGTTCCTTTGCATGTTTGTCACACTTAAGTGTTTCGGAACATCAAACCAATTTAAACAATAGTCAAGGACAACACAAGTAAACACAAAATGCAATTTGTAAATGAAGGTGTTTATTATTAAAGGTGAAAAAAAATCCAAACCATCATGGCCCTGTGTGAAAAAGTGATTGCCCCCCTTGTTAAAACATACTATAACTGTGGTTGTCCACACCTGAGTTCAATTTCTCTAGCCACACCCAGGCCTGATTATTGCCACACCTGTTCACAATCAAGGCATCACTTAAATAGGAGCTGCTTGACACAGTAAGGTCCACCAGAAGATCCTTAAAAGCTACACATCATGCCGAGACCCAAAGAAATTCAGGAACAATTGAGAAAGAAAGTAATTGAGATCTATCAGTCTGGAAAGGGTTATAAAGCCATTTCCAAAGCTTTGGGAATCCAGCAAACCACAGTGAGAGCCATTATCCACACATGGCGAAGACATGGAACAGTGGTGAACCTTCCCAGGAGTGGCCGGCCGCCCAAAATTACCCCAAGAGCACAGCGACGACTCATCCAAGAGGTCACAAAAGACCCCACAACAACGTCCAAGGAACTGCAGGCCTCACTTGCCTCAGTTAAGGTCAGCGTTCATGCCTCCACCATCAGGAAAAGACTGGGCAAAAATGGCCTGCATGGCAGAGTTCCAAGGAGAAAACCACTGCTGAGCAAAAAGAACATCAAAGCTCGTCTCAATTTCTCCACAACACATCTTGATGATCCCCAAGACTTTTGGGACAACATTCTGTGGACCGATGAGACAAAAGTGGAACTCTTTGGAAGGTGTGTGTCCAAGTATATCTGGCGTAGAAGGAACACTGCATTTCATAAAAAGAACATTATACCAACAGTAAAATATGGTGGTGGTAGTGTGACGGTCTGGGGCTGTTTTGCTGCTTCAGGACCTGGAAGACTTGCCGTGATAAAAGGAACTATGAATTCTGCTGTCTACCAAGAGATCCTGAAGGAGAATGTCCGACCATCTGTTCGTGTACTCAAGCTGAAACGAACTTGGGTTCTGCAGCAGGACAATGATCCTAAACACACCAGCAAGTCCACCACCGAATGGCTGAAGAAAAACAAAATGAAGACTTTGGAGTGGCCTAGCCAAAGTCCTGACCTGAATCCTATTGAGATGTTGTGGTATGACCTTAAAAAGGCCGTTCATGCTCGAAAACCCTCATGTAACACCCTAATGTAACTGAATTAGGACAATTCTGCAAAGATGAGTGGGCCAAAATTCCTCCAGGACGCTGTAAAAGCCTCATTGCACGTTATCGCAAACGCTTGGTTGCAGTTGTTGCTGCTAAGGGTGGCCCAACCAGTTATTAGGTTTAGGGGGCAATCACTTTTTTCACACAGGGCCATGATGGTTTGGATTTTTTTTCACCTTTAATAATAAACACCTTCATTTACAAATTGCATTTTGTGTTTACTTGTGTTGTCCTTGACTATTGTTTAAATTGGTTTGATGTTCCGAAACACTTAAGTGTGACAAACATGCAAAGGAACAGGAAATGAGGAAGGGGGCAAACACTTTTTCACACCACTGTATACACATACACATATATATTTATGAATATATATATAGTTCTTAACCACTAGGCATCCGCGCTATAGCCGAAAGATGGCTGCAGCATGGACGCCAATTGCCGGGAGGGCACCCCTGAACGCATCTGGGAAGTTCTGTGCTGGCTGTGTCACAGATCACAGATCACTGTAAATGTCCAATGACAGATGATCTCATATGTAAACATATGAGATCATCTCTCATTGCCGGCTCTCCCTCCTCACACAGAAGCAGAATGTGAGGAGGGAGAGATGAACTGCTGCAGCGGTTAGTAAAAATAAATAAATAAAGCCACATATAAGTGCCACCTGTCATCAGTGCCACGTGTCATCAGTGCCACATATTAGTGCCATCTTTCATCAGTGTCACGTGTCATCAGTGCCACGTATCAGTGCCACATATTAGTGCCATCTTTTATCAGTGTCACGTGTCATCAGTGCCACGTATCAATGCCATCTGTCATCAGTGTCACGTCAGTGTCACATGTCACTGTCCTGGTGCTCCAGGGCCTTCAAAAGTGTAATAGGTACTCAAGAAGTTAGATGTGTAATTTATGCTCCTAGAACACGTGATGGCGCTCCCTGCATGTTGGGCCTCTGTATGTGGCCAGGCTTTGGAAAAGTCCCACACATGTGGTATCGTTATACTCAGGAGGAGTAAAAAAAATCTTAATTTTGCAAAGAACTGTGGGAAAAAAATTATAACATCAAAAACCTCACTATGCCCCTTTCTAAGTACCTCGGAATGTCTACTTTCAAAAACTGTGTCATTTGGGGGGTATTTGTACTTTCCTGGCTTGTTTGGGTCGCAAGAAATGAGATAGGCCACCAGTACATCAGATGTGATAATTTTTTAATGATTTGCACCATAGCTTGTGGACTCTCTAACTTTCAAAAGACCAAATAATATCCACTAATTTGGGTTATTTTTACCAAGGATATTGTCATGGTTATGCAATAGAGTTCATCTGCTTACCTGTCTCCATGTGTTCATTTCTAGAGACCAGCTGAGCCTCACCTGACTGCTTTTATAATCCATCCTCTGGCATGGCTCCACCCTAGCTCCTATCAGACAACTCTATATTAACCTGTGCACTGCTAGCCAATCTTGCTGATCAACCTTTGTGTGTTAGCTTCCTGTTTCCTGCCGTGTGCTCTGCTACTGTTTTCCGTTACCAACTTTGGCGTGTCTTTGACTATCCCTGTTTGCCTGTGATCCTGACCTTTTGGCGTGTCCCCGACTATTCTTGTCTGCTTGTGGCCCCGACCTTGGCTTTGTCCCTCACCATCCCTATCCTCCTGTTGCCTACTGTGGGTGTGAGCTGGGGGACCCTGGGGGTCACGACCTGGAGCCAGTTGCAGCCAAGTCCATCCTCACCACTAGAGGCACTGGTGAACACCTGCTGGCTCTAAGGCCGCGTACACACGGGCGGACTGTTCGCCCAACCTTGTCCGCTGAACAGTGTTTGGGCGGACAGTCCGCTCGTGTGTGGGCTTTCAGCGGACAGTTTCAGCGGACAGTTGGACGGACAAAGTCTTTCGGAAATTCCGAAAAACTGTCCGCTGAAACTGTGTTTGAGCGAACAGTCCGCCCGTGTGTGGGCCTGTCCGCTGTACTTTCGAAATGAGCGGACTGTTCCCGCTCGGAAAGTCCGCCCATTTCGAGCGCGTGTACAGGTAGGCGGGGCCCGCGAAGGAGACGTCGCGGGCTCCGCCGCCTGGAATGGGCTTAAAGGGGAACCCCAACGCCGAAAAAAATCGGCGTGGGGGTTCCCCCAAAGTCCACACCAGACCCTTGTCCGAGCACGCTACCCGGCCGGCCAGGAAAGGGGGGCGAGCGAGCGCGCCCCCCCTCCTGAGCCGTACCAGGCCGCGTGCCCTCAACATGGGGGGGGTGCCTTGGGGAAGGGGGGGCCGCGCGGCCCCCCCACCCCAAAGCACCTTGTCCCCATGTTGATGAGGACAAGGGCCTCTTCCCGACAACCCTGGCCGTTGGTTGTCGGGGTCTGCGGGCGGGGGGCTTATCGGAATCCGGGAGCCCCCTTTAAGAAGGGGGCCCCCGGATACCGGCCCCCCACCCTATGTGAATGAGTATGGGGTACAATGTACCCCTACCCATTCACCTGTGAAATAAAGTACAAAAAAAAACACAACACAGGGGAAAAAATATTTTATTGCACAGCTCCGGGGGTCTTCCGTCTTCGGGGGTCTTCTCGCCGGACTCCTCCGCTATGTGTGTGTAGCTCTTTTACTAGCGGAGGAGTCCGGCTTTCTTCCTCCCCGCCGCCGGCCTCTTCTCCCGACTTCGGGGGTCTTGTCCCCCTCTTCGGTTCTTCTGCCGGGCCACCGCGCCTTCTTATAGCTCTTTTACAGGCGGTGGCCCGGTCTTCTGTCGCCGCTGCCTTCCGTTCTTCTGTCGCCGCCTTCGGTTCTTCTGCCGGGCCACCGCGCCTTCTTGTAGCTCTTTTACAGGCGGTGGCCCGGTCTTCTGTCGCCGCTGTCGCCGCTGTCGTCGCCGCCGCCTTCCGTTCTTGTTCTTGTTCTTCTGCTTCTTCTCCTGGAGATGTTGACTCGACGAGCTCTCCGGCCGGAATGCCAGAGCCGCGCTGTGCGGTCACTTATATAGTGACAATGGGGCGGTGTCACATGGTATATGTCACATGGGTTGGTCACATGGGTTGATGTCACATGGGGACTATGACATCGTAAGGGGGCGGGGTCACCATGTGACCAACCCATGTGACATATACCATGTGACACCGCCCCATTGTCACTATATAAGTGACCGCTCAGCGCGGCTCTGGCATTCCGGCCGGAGAGCTCGTCGAGTCAACATCTCCAGGAGAAGAAGAAGAAGAACAAGAAGAAGAACAAGAACGGAAGGCGGCGGCGGCGGCGACGACGACAGCGGCGACAGAAGACCGGGCCACCGCCTGTAAAAGAGCTATAAGAAGGCGCGGTGGCCCGGCAGAAGAACCGAAGAGGGGGACAAGACCCCCGAAGTCGGGAGAAGAGGCCGGCGGCGGGGAGGAAGAAAGCCGGACTCCTCCGCTAGTAAAAGAGCTACACACAGATAGCGGAGGAGTCCGGCGAGAAGACCCCCGAAGACGGAAGACCCCCGGAGCTGTGCAATAAAATATTTTTTCCCTGTGTTGTGTTTTTTTTTGTACTTTATTTCACAGGTGAATGGGTAGGGGTACATTGTACCCCATACTCATTCACATAGGGTGGGGGGCCGGTATCCGGGGGCCCCCTTCTTAAAGGGGGCTCCCAGATTCCGATAAGCCCCCCGCCCGCAGACCCCGACAACCAACGGCCAGGGTTGTCGGGAAGAGGCCCTTGTCCTCATCAACATGGGGACAAGGTGCTTTGGGGTGGGGGGGCCGCGCGGCCCCCCCTTCCCCAAGGCACCCCCCCATGTTGAGGGCACGCGGCCTGGTACGGCTCAGGAGGGGGGCGCGCTCGCTCGCCCCCCTTTCCTGGCCGGCCGGGTAGCGTGCTCGGACAAGGGTCTGGTGTGGACTTTGGGGGAACCCCCACGCCGATTTTTTTCGGCGTTGGGTTTCCCCTTTAAGTCCATTCCAGGCGGCGGAGCCCGCGACGTCTCCTTCGCGGGCCCCGCCTACCTGTACACGCGCTCGAAATGGGCGGATTTGCCTCCTCCTTACGTGGGCGAGTCCGTTCATTTCAAAAGTTGAGCGAACTGTTTGCCCAACCTTGTTCGTCAAACAGTCCGCTCGTGTGTGGGCAAGTCCGCTCATGCAAATTTTGAGCGGACTGTTTGCCGAAACTGTTTGACGAACAAGGTTGGGCAAACAGTCCGCGCGTGTGTACGCGGCCTTAGACTCCGCGCCCTAGGGAATCTTACGCTCTAATCCCAGTGATATCTGTCCCCCATCTGCAGCAGTCAGCCGTAGGGTCCACAACCTTGCGGTGCACTCCTGATCCCTACGGTGTGCACCTGTCACCTCACCTCAAGGTGATCTGACAGATATGTAGCAGTATAAATTGTGGGCAAAATTTTTGAAGAAAAATTAATCACTTGCAAAATTTTATCACAGAAACAAAGAAAAAAGTATTTTTTTCCAAAATTTTCTGTGTTTTTTCATTTATAGCACAAAAAAAAACCCCCAGAGGTTGTTGTGCTTTTAAGGACATTTTCCCGCACAATATTTCCTAAGTAATTTTTAACGAAGAGATTTTTAAGATACAGAATCAGTCTATATGACACAGTCTATATATGTGAAACGTATTCACGGAGACGAGTGATCATACAAAATAGTTACATTTATTGGTTGACAGAAAACAAATATTTACATGAAATATTAAAATACAGATTACATTACTTGATCATTTTGACAATTTCTGGAAACACCCTCCAACTGGGCGTAGTAGTACCTTGGACACCATTATCACCATTATCACTTCTCGGTAGAATCAATAACCTTTTGATAATTGACAATTAAACAGAAGGTCTGTATTTCACACATCCAACCGTTACTATACTGCAGGTAAGTAAGTGGTTAAAAATGTGAAATAAATTAGACATTTGTTTGTCAATAAAATTGGCATCTATGCAAAAAGAAATTTATAATGAAAAATTTAATTTAGAGAAAAATCTAAAAGGCGGTTATTGATTCGGGAGAAGTATTTCAATAATAGAATATTCAAAAACATCAATATTTAAAAGAACATAAAATAGATGATAAACATATATTTACCCATTTCCAATATGGCTATTAGTGTGGAGTATTAGTTACCAGGAATTTTAAGATGGCTGCCGTGGCTTCAACATTCCAAGGAGCAGGGATCTTCATGAATGTAAAATGTGTATTCATGCATGTCTTCCAGTGTCCCTTCTCAGGGGGGGTCCCTAAGCTTCCCCCTGACTCTCTCCCCCCAGCTCTCCTCCGAGCTTCCTTCCTCTCTCCTTCCCATCTCTCTAGTTTCTTAAATATCCTCTTCAACAAAAGGATTATAAAATTATACTAAGTTCTGCCCAGAGGGTATGTGTTCCCCCCTCATTGGCCGACAGACTTAATGGTTAGCTTTCCCGGGAGTCTCGTGATTTTAAGGTAATAGCACCTTCCACCACCAGGTGTCTCACCTATGTTGGGTGTTTTATTTCTTTAAGTGAATATTTTTCTAATTCTGTAATATGTGTTCGTTATTTATATGTTCTAACGAATATATTCGAGTGTTCAAGAATTATGGCATAATGTAGAATACTCTTTAACATAAATTTCAATAATCACTTGCATAAATTGTTGATATATATGTATATCAATGTATATCTGTTAATCTTTAGTCCGTTTAGAAAGGACACAGGTTAGATATATCACAAACAATATCACATACAATTATTATCTATATGGATCCATGTATAATTTGGGTATCCAATCAATATTTGTTTATCTAAACATAGGTTAAATTCTTATACAATTATAATCATGATTATATGTTTTTCATAATACTAATTTGTTGCTAAAACACTTCTACTTATAATCACACTTTCATATATAATTCTTTATGACAAAGTTCTTTAGATCATTAGATACTAAATTTATAATCTCAGTTGTGACCTATGTATAAATTGAATGGCTTAGAAAAATATAGATGATACTGGTAGATGAATCTTACAGCATGTTTTGGGATGAACTCTGAGCTTCCAATAAATGATTAAATGGGTTAGCTGTGTCCTTCAATATGTTTTTGGATGAGGCGTCAGCTATTTGCACGGTTGTATATTGTCCAAATAGTCTTTTACTTACGTACAATGGGGTTCTCTAGTTAAGGGTTATTTCCATGTGATAAATACTTATGCAAGTTTGGCCTTCTCACTCTAACCAACAAAATAAGTAAACAGCTTTTTATTTGGTGACAGAAGATACCATTGTTTCAGCGAGTTTCTTTTTTAAACACAGGTTTTGTAAAAGTTTAACAAGAACTAATCCTTTCAACATTTGGAAAAAAAAAACCTGCGAGATCTTGTACTTTGCTTTAAAGGTCTCCAAGAGGTCACAGTTCAATAAAATACTGAAATCCCTCATCTCGGCCAGCGAATATTAAATGTATTTCTTCATGAATTCACAACAAAGCCCCCCTTGTGAAGTGTTCAAATGCCGGAAGTCGTTTGAAAGACTTCACCAATGCAACAGTTTGAAGAAATATGGCTTCGCTCGGGCCTTGTAAGTTGAGTTGTGACGATGGATCCGGATTATGGCTATATATAATTAAGAGGTATAGACACTTGCAGATGAGTGTAACTCTTTGAAAAACAAAATGGGTTTGTGATCGATGTGTGCATCTCAGGACCGTCATCTGTTGATTGGCAGGAAATGGACCATTCCGGGCACCTTTAGTCCTGGCCGTCCTGGTGGGTTCCGTCCATGTAGACTGGCCATCAGTGGTATCCCTGGATCCCCCATACGGTTCCTTCTCTGGATGTTCACACATGTTGGACTCTCGGTTCTGTTGACCGGCTCATGGACATCTTAGTCCTGTAAATGAAAATGGATTCCATGAGAAAAGATATATAAGTTTTTTTTTAACATGATCTGTGTTTGAGATCTCAGTGTCAAGTTGGTATCCTGGGCTTCCTCAGAGCCCTCCTCTTTCCCATTATGTTATCAGTCCTTTAACTAAACACTCTGGAAATCAAGACAATGTATGACACATTGGCTATGGGAGACCAAGCTCCAGGGCTCATTATCATGAGGCCATTTATTAATATCTGTGGATACCAGACAATTCTGACTGACTTATGTTCTTCAGAACCATTTTTTTTTTAGCTTAATTGTAGCGGTTCTGGAATAATAAAAATTAAAAACATTTCATTTTGACATGTGACACTTACTGTCAGTATCAAAATATTTGACATCATAGTCAACCTTCTACTTGGGAGGAATAAAACAGATAAAATCTTCCCCCTTTGGGGTGTCAATACAACTCATTTGAGGCAATCAAACTACCTTATACGGGTGACTCCTCATCTTTTACCAAAATATCAAACCATTTAGGCCTCCTGATATTTATGTCTTTAGGATTCGGTCTTCCTCTGGAATTACCGTCTTCGGGACTTCTTGAAATTGGGCTGTTTGGAGCGACCTGTTTATGTCAGAGGAATGAAGTGACCACTGAAAAATAGGAGAATAGTTAATATCTAACAACCACAATCCCTCGGTAGGGATTTCAGGATCCTCATTACTGTAACCTGGGGAAAAACATGGTGTTAGAACCTCTGCTTCCTATATCTTTATTCAGTGCATTCCTCTGATTTATTTTAACATAGGCGCTTAAAAGGCTCTGTGGCCCTTGGGCTGGCCACAGGATTTGTCCCTGGAAGAAGTGTTATTCACGTTCCGTATAGCAATGAAACCGTGTAACATATCCATAATTTTGTCTATTTTGGTTTCCGTATTGCTTACAGGCTGATCAGAATTTGTTCGTGGGACCCGGTTTCTATACTTTCTGGGGACTACTGGCTCAATTTTATCAGACATATCCACATCAGAAACATTGTCTTGATTCTGGGATAGTTGTCTGGGCCTTAGTTGTTCCCTATTGTTCTGGGGATTTTGGGGTGTCTTACCCTGTAATTTCTCCCTATTTACCTGTGTAGGCCCCCGAAGTCCATTACACCGGTAAAGGTGAGGGTGTCTACCCTTAGTTTTAAATCTGACCCGTTGGAGATATACCCTATAGTTTCTCCTAAACCTCGGGTCTGGATCCTTTGGATGAGACTCCTGAGGTGGTCTTTTAACTCCCCCTCTAAAGGGTGGTCTCTGCTCCCCCCTTCTGATGGGTGGGGACATTGGTTTCCCGCTGGGGAGACTCGGTAGCATCTCTCTGACTATATCAGCGTATCTCTTTCTCTTGGTTTTGGGCTGTAATGATTGAGGAGATACATAAAATTCATCCACAAGTTTCATTATAGGGCTTTCAGGCCTTCCATTGTTTTCACCAGTTTGTTGGATAGAGTACAAATTGTTACTCTCTTTTACCAAAGACTCCAGTGAACACCCCCCTTTGTAGTCTTTCGCCAAATTCACTTTTATGTGGGTAGGCGGGGCCTTGAAGAACATGGGTTCAAACTCAAGTTCATTATAACTTGGCTCCTTTTCTGCTAAGTGGACAGCACCCTTGAGCACAGCCATAACTTCGGTGGGGCTTTGATCACTGGTGCGTGTGATATTGTGTATATCCACTCTAGCTGCGTTAACATTTTTATGTGGGACAAATCCTAGATGACAGATGTTTTTAATTGTTTGCCAGGCAGTACCCCACAGACTTATTACATCTTCGCAGAATGAACGGAGTTTGGGTTCAAATACCCACGGTAAGAAATGAATCTTAGATTGGTCATCATTTAGGCCTAAAACTGATAAAGCATTTTCATAGATTTCAATGTGGTCAATAATGTGCATGGATCCCTCTTCCTTAAACACCGGGACAGCATCTTTTAAAAATTTTATTATTTCTGAGGCGTCCTGTTTAGGGGTGCCTGTATTTTTCTCTGATCCCAAAGAAAACTGATTAGGCATACCTTCATGTGGTGGTTCAATTTTTACCCCCCTTTGCTCTACAGATGGCTTGGGGTAGAATATAGTTTCTTTTTCTAATTCTTTTTCATTACGTAACTCCCAAATTTTAGGTTGAGAGTCATATTTTGGAGTATTGTCAGACTCTATACTTTCAGGTTTAAGCATCTGAGCATTATCCTGAGGCATAAACTCCCCTTGTTCTTTTAATTCTTCTGGTTGCTTAATTAGGGATTCCTGTCCTGACCTAAGCTGATTTGTTTCTTCTTTTAAATTTCCACTGCATATTACTCGGCAACTTTCTTCAGGAGACTCGTTTTCCTGCAGAAAATTTTCCTTCTCCTCTCTTGTATTGTTTATTATTTCTTTATGTAATTGATAACATTTGTACAGCATTATTATTGTATTATTGTGCATCTGTTCTGCTTTAATTAAGAACCTCTCCTTCTCTTTTGATTGTTTATACTTTTTATTTAATTGGTGAAATTCGTCCAGCATTATTACATCATTTTGTAACTGTTCTGTTTCATATTTCACCATTGTCACTATAGACTCATCAAAATAATCTGCCTCGTCTTTAATCTCCTTTAGCTTTTTTGTGAGCTCACATTCCCCTTCTATTAAATGGGACTGGGATTCTAAGATATCACTCTCTAGTTGGGTATATTGACGTTTAAACTCACTATAAAGATACACCAGGTTAGTGCTTAATTCAAAATACATGTGATCAGGCCTTTCTATTTCCTTTGTCTCAGATGAGCTGTCTGTGAGTTCAACGCTTTGACCTTCCACGTTCCCTACGTCTTTTATTGATTGACGGGTGTGGTTTATAAGGTCTTCAATGAGTGCTTCTAGATCATTCTCATTAGACAAACTTTTTTCGGCATGATTTATCATGTTACTTTTTGACATTATATCCAACATTTCCTGTTCTTGTATCCATTTTGTCTGAGTACTCATATTACCACTAAGGGCTGACTCTTGATAATCCCTATCAACATAAAATTCACTTTGACCAGACATTTTTCTTTTGGCAAAAATATTCTTTTTTTTTAAAAGTTAATAATTAATCATTTCATGCAAAATATTATTTCTGTCACCACCGTAACTATGACTGATCCTGTACAAAATATCGAAGTTATCTCAGCAGTGCCTCCATTTATATATGTTGTGCTTTTAAGGACATTTTCCCGCACAATATTTCCTAAGTAATTTTTAACGAAGAGATTTTTAAGATACAGAATCAGTCTATATGACACAGTCTATATATGTGAAACGTATTCACGGAGACGAGTGATCATACAAAATAGTTACATTTATTGGTTGACAGAAAACAAATATTTACATGAAATATTAAAATACAGATTACATTACTTGATCATTTTGACAATTTCTGGAAACACCCTCCAACTGGGCGTAGTAGTACCTTGGACACCATTATCACCATTATCACTTCTCGGTAGAATCAATAACCTTTTGATAATTGACAATTAAACAGAAGGTCTGTATTTCACACATCCAACCGTTACTATACTGCAGGTAAGTAAGTGGTTAAAAATGTGAAATAAATTAGACATTTGTTTGTCAATAAAATTGGCATCTATGCAAAAAGAAATTTATAATGAAAAATTTAATTTAGAGAAAAATCTAAAAGGCGGTTATTGATTCGGGAGAAGTATTTCAATAATAGAATATTCAAAAACATCAATATTTAAAAGAACATAAAATAGATGATAAACATATATTTACCCATTTCCAATATGGCTATTAGTGTGGAGTATTAGTTACCAGGAATTTTAAGATGGCTGCCGTGGCTTCAACATTCCAAGGAGCAGGGATCTTCATGAATGTAAAATGTGTATTCATGCATGTCTTCCAGTGTCCCTTCTCAGGGGGGGTCCCTAAGCTTCCCCCTGACTCTCTCCCCCCAGCTCTCCTCCGAGCTTCCTTCCTCTCTCCTTCCCATCTCTCTAGTTTCTTAAATATCCTCTTCAACAAAAGGATTATAAAATTATACTAAGTTCTGCCCAGAGGGTATGTGTTCCCCCCTCATTGGCCGACAGACTTAATGGTTAGCTTTCCCGGGAGTCTCGTGATTTTAAGGTAATAGCACCTTCCACCACCAGGTGTCTCACCTATGTTGGGTGTTTTATTTCTTTAAGTGAATATTTTTCTAATTCTGTAATATGTGTTCGTTATTTATATGTTCTAACGAATATATTCGAGTGTTCAAGAATTATGGCATAATGTAGAATACTCTTTAACATAAATTTCAATAATCACTTGCATAAATTGTTGATATATATGTATATCAATGTATATCTGTTAATCTTTAGTCCGTTTAGAAAGGACACAGGTTAGATATATCACAAACAATATCACATACAATTATTATCTATATGGATCCATGTATAATTTGGGTATCCAATCAATATTTGTTTATCTAAACATAGGTTAAATTCTTATACAATTATAATCATGATTATATGTTTTTCATAATACTAATTTGTTGCTAAAACACTTCTACTTATAATCACACTTTCATATATAATTCTTTATGACAAAGTTCTTTAGATCATTAGATACTAAATTTATAATCTCAGTTGTGACCTATGTATAAATTGAATGGCTTAGAAAAATATAGATGATACTGGTAGATGAATCTTACAGCATGTTTTGGGATGAACTCTGAGCTTCCAATAAATGATTAAATGGGTTAGCTGTGTCCTTCAATATGTTTTTGGATGAGGCGTCAGCTATTTGCACGGTTGTATATTGTCCAAATAGTCTTTTACTTACGTACAATGGGGTTCTCTAGTTAAGGGTTATTTCCATGTGATAAATACTTATGCAAGTTTGGCCTTCTCACTCTAACCAACAAAATAAGTAAACAGCTTTTTATTTGGTGACAGAAGATACCATTGTTTCAGCGAGTTTCTTTTTTAAACACAGGTTTTGTAAAAGTTTAACAAGAACTAATCCTTTCAACATTTGGAAAAAAAAAACCTGCGAGATCTTGTACTTTGCTTTAAAGGTCTCCAAGAGGTCACAGTTCAATAAAATACTGAAATCCCTCATCTCGGCCAGCGAATATTAAATGTATTTCTTCATGAATTCACAACAAAGCCCCCCTTGTGAAGTGTTCAAATGCCGGAAGTCGTTTGAAAGACTTCACCAATGCAACAGTTTGAAGAAATATGGCTTCGCTCGGGCCTTGTAAGTTGAGTTGTGACGATGGATCCGGATTATGGCTATATATAATTAAGAGGTATAGACACTTGCAGATGAGTGTAACTCTTTGAAAAACAAAATGGGTTTGTGATCGATGTGTGCATCTCAGGACCGTCATCTGTTGATTGGCAGGAAATGGACCATTCCGGGCACCTTTAGTCCTGGCCGTCCTGGTGGGTTCCGTCCATGTAGACTGGCCATCAGTGGTATCCCTGGATCCCCCATACGGTTCCTTCTCTGGATGTTCACACATGTTGGACTCTCGGTTCTGTTGACCGGCTCATGGACATCTTAGTCCTGTAAATGAAAATGGATTCCATGAGAAAAGATATATAAGTTTTTTTTTAACATGATCTGTGTTTGAGATCTCAGTGTCAAGTTGGTATCCTGGGCTTCCTCAGAGCCCTCCTCTTTCCCATTATGTTATCAGTCCTTTAACTAAACACTCTGGAAATCAAGACAATGTATGACACATTGGCTATGGGAGACCAAGCTCCAGGGCTCATTATCATGAGGCCATTTATTAATATCTGTGGATACCAGACAATTCTGACTGACTTATGTTCTTCAGAACCATTTTTTTTTTAGCTTAATTGTAGCGGTTCTGGAATAATAAAAATTAAAAACATTTCATTTTGACATGTGACACTTACTGTCAGTATCAAAATATTTGACATCATAGTCAACCTTCTACTTGGGAGGAATAAAACAGATAAAATCTTCCCCCTTTGGGGTGTCAATACAACTCATTTGAGGCAATCAAACTACCTTATACGGGTGACTCCTCATCTTTTACCAAAATATCAAACCATTTAGGCCTCCTGATATTTATGTCTTTAGGATTCGGTCTTCCTCTGGAATTACCGTCTTCGGGACTTCTTGAAATTGGGCTGTTTGGAGCGACCTGTTTATGTCAGAGGAATGAAGTGACCACTGAAAAATAGGAGAATAGTTAATATCTAACAACCACAATCCCTCGGTAGGGATTTCAGGATCCTCATTACTGTAACCTGGGGAAAAACATGGTGTTAGAACCTCTGCTTCCTATATCTTTATTCAGTGCATTCCTCTGATTTATTTTAACATAGGCGCTTAAAAGGCTCTGTGGCCCTTGGGCTGGCCACAGGATTTGTCCCTGGAAGAAGTGTTATTCACGTTCCGTATAGCAATGAAACCGTGTAACATATCCATAATTTTGTCTATTTTGGTTTCCGTATTGCTTACAGGCTGATCAGAATTTGTTCGTGGGACCCGGTTTCTATACTTTCTGGGGACTACTGGCTCAATTTTATCAGACATATCCACATCAGAAACATTGTCTTGATTCTGGGATAGTTGTCTGGGCCTTAGTTGTTCCCTATTGTTCTGGGGATTTTGGGGTGTCTTACCCTGTAATTTCTCCCTATTTACCTGTGTAGGCCCCCGAAGTCCATTACACCGGTAAAGGTGAGGGTGTCTACCCTTAGTTTTAAATCTGACCCGTTGGAGATATACCCTATAGTTTCTCCTAAACCTCGGGTCTGGATCCTTTGGATGAGACTCCTGAGGTGGTCTTTTAACTCCCCCTCTAAAGGGTGGTCTCTGCTCCCCCCTTCTGATGGGTGGGGACATTGGTTTCCCGCTGGGGAGACTCGGTAGCATCTCTCTGACTATATCAGCGTATCTCTTTCTCTTGGTTTTGGGCTGTAATGATTGAGGAGATACATAAAATTCATCCACAAGTTTCATTATAGGGCTTTCAGGCCTTCCATTGTTTTCACCAGTTTGTTGGATAGAGTACAAATTGTTACTCTCTTTTACCAAAGACTCCAGTGAACACCCCCCTTTGTAGTCTTTCGCCAAATTCACTTTTATGTGGGTAGGCGGGGCCTTGAAGAACATGGGTTCAAACTCAAGTTCATTATAACTTGGCTCCTTTTCTGCTAAGTGGACAGCACCCTTGAGCACAGCCATAACTTCGGTGGGGCTTTGATCACTGGTGCGTGTGATATTGTGTATATCCACTCTAGCTGCGTTAACATTTTTATGTGGGACAAATCCTAGATGACAGATGTTTTTAATTGTTTGCCAGGCAGTACCCCACAGACTTATTACATCTTCGCAGAATGAACGGAGTTTGGGTTCAAATACCCACGGTAAGAAATGAATCTTAGATTGGTCATCATTTAGGCCTAAAACTGATAAAGCATTTTCATAGATTTCAATGTGGTCAATAATGTGCATGGATCCCTCTTCCTTAAACACCGGGACAGCATCTTTTAAAAATTTTATTATTTCTGAGGCGTCCTGTTTAGGGGTGCCTGTATTTTTCTCTGATCCCAAAGAAAACTGATTAGGCATACCTTCATGTGGTGGTTCAATTTTTACCCCCCTTTGCTCTACAGATGGCTTGGGGTAGAATATAGTTTCTTTTTCTAATTCTTTTTCATTACGTAACTCCCAAATTTTAGGTTGAGAGTCATATTTTGGAGTATTGTCAGACTCTATACTTTCAGGTTTAAGCATCTGAGCATTATCCTGAGGCATAAACTCCCCTTGTTCTTTTAATTCTTCTGGTTGCTTAATTAGGGATTCCTGTCCTGACCTAAGCTGATTTGTTTCTTCTTTTAAATTTCCACTGCATATTACTCGGCAACTTTCTTCAGGAGACTCGTTTTCCTGCAGAAAATTTTCCTTCTCCTCTCTTGTATTGTTTATTATTTCTTTATGTAATTGATAACATTTGTACAGCATTATTATTGTATTATTGTGCATCTGTTCTGCTTTAATTAAGAACCTCTCCTTCTCTTTTGATTGTTTATACTTTTTATTTAATTGGTGAAATTCGTCCAGCATTATTACATCATTTTGTAACTGTTCTGTTTCATATTTCACCATTGTCACTATAGACTCATCAAAATAATCTGCCTCGTCTTTAATCTCCTTTAGCTTTTTTGTGAGCTCACATTCCCCTTCTATTAAATGGGACTGGGATTCTAAGATATCACTCTCTAGTTGGGTATATTGACGTTTAAACTCACTATAAAGATACACCAGGTTAGTGCTTAATTCAAAATACATGTGATCAGGCCTTTCTATTTCCTTTGTCTCAGATGAGCTGTCTGTGAGTTCAACGCTTTGACCTTCCACGTTCCCTACGTCTTTTATTGATTGACGGGTGTGGTTTATAAGGTCTTCAATGAGTGCTTCTAGATCATTCTCATTAGACAAACTTTTTTCGGCATGATTTATCATGTTACTTTTTGACATTATATCCAACATTTCCTGTTCTTGTATCCATTTTGTCTGAGTACTCATATTACCACTAAGGGCTGACTCTTGATAATCCCTATCAACATAAAATTCACTTTGACCAGACATTTTTCTTTTGGCAAAAATATTCTTTTTTTTTAAAAGTTAATAATTAATCATTTCATGCAAAATATTATTTCTGTCACCACCGTAACTATGACTGATCCTGTACAAAATATCGAAGTTATCTCAGCAGTGCCTCCATTTATATATGTTGTGCTTTTAAGGACATTTTCCCGCACAATATTTCCTAAGTAATTTTTAACGAAGAGATTTTTAAGATACAGAATCAGTCTATATGACACAGTCTATATATGTGAAACGTATTCACGGAGACGAGTGATCATACAAAATAGTTACATTTATTGGTTGACAGAAAACAAATATTTACATGAAATATTAAAATACAGATTACATTACTTGATCATTTTGACAATTTCTGGAAACACCCTCCAACTGGGCGTAGTAGTACCTTGGACACCATTATCACCATTATCACTTCTCGGTAGAATCAATAACCTTTTGATAATTGACAATTAAACAGAAGGTCTGTATTTCACACATCCAACCGTTACTATACTGCAGGTAAGTAAGTGGTTAAAAATGTGAAATAAATTAGACATTTGTTTGTCAATAAAATTGGCATCTATGCAAAAAGAAATTTATAATGAAAAATTTAATTTAGAGAAAAATCTAAAAGGCGGTTATTGATTCGGGAGAAGTATTTCAATAATAGAATATTCAAAAACATCAATATTTAAAAGAACATAAAATAGATGATAAACATATATTTACCCATTTCCAATATGGCTATTAGTGTGGAGTATTAGTTACCAGGAATTTTAAGATGGCTGCCGTGGCTTCAACATTCCAAGGAGCAGGGATCTTCATGAATGTAAAATGTGTATTCATGCATGTCTTCCAGTGTCCCTTCTCAGGGGGGGTCCCTAAGCTTCCCCCTGACTCTCTCCCCCCAGCTCTCCTCCGAGCTTCCTTCCTCTCTCCTTCCCATCTCTCTAGTTTCTTAAATATCCTCTTCAACAAAAGGATTATAAAATTATACTAAGTTCTGCCCAGAGGGTATGTGTTCCCCCCTCATTGGCCGACAGACTTAATGGTTAGCTTTCCCGGGAGTCTCGTGATTTTAAGGTAATAGCACCTTCCACCACCAGGTGTCTCACCTATGTTGGGTGTTTTATTTCTTTAAGTGAATATTTTTCTAATTCTGTAATATGTGTTCGTTATTTATATGTTCTAACGAATATATTCGAGTGTTCAAGAATTATGGCATAATGTAGAATACTCTTTAACATAAATTTCAATAATCACTTGCATAAATTGTTGATATATATGTATATCAATGTATATCTGTTAATCTTTAGTCCGTTTAGAAAGGACACAGGTTAGATATATCACAAACAATATCACATACAATTATTATCTATATGGATCCATGTATAATTTGGGTATCCAATCAATATTTGTTTATCTAAACATAGGTTAAATTCTTATACAATTATAATCATGATTATATGTTTTTCATAATACTAATTTGTTGCTAAAACACTTCTACTTATAATCACACTTTCATATATAATTCTTTATGACAAAGTTCTTTAGATCATTAGATACTAAATTTATAATCTCAGTTGTGACCTATGTATAAATTGAATGGCTTAGAAAAATATAGATGATACTGGTAGATGAATCTTACAGCATGTTTTGGGATGAACTCTGAGCTTCCAATAAATGATTAAATGGGTTAGCTGTGTCCTTCAATATGTTTTTGGATGAGGCGTCAGCTATTTGCACGGTTGTATATTGTCCAAATAGTCTTTTACTTACGTACAATGGGGTTCTCTAGTTAAGGGTTATTTCCATGTGATAAATACTTATGCAAGTTTGGCCTTCTCACTCTAACCAACAAAATAAGTAAACAGCTTTTTATTTGGTGACAGAAGATACCATTGTTTCAGCGAGTTTCTTTTTTAAACACAGGTTTTGTAAAAGTTTAACAAGAACTAATCCTTTCAACATTTGGAAAAAAAAAACCTGCCAGATCTTGTACTTTGCTTTAAAGGTCTCCAAGAGGTCACAGTTCAATAAAATACTGAAATCCCTCATCTCGGCCAGCGAATATTAAATGTATTTCTTCATGAATTCACAACAAGGTGATCAAATACCACCAAAAGAAAGCTCTATTTGTATGAAAAAAAGGACAAAAAAATAATTTGGGTACAGTGTTACATGACTGAGTAATTGTCATTCAAAGTATGAGAGCGCTGAAAGCTGAAAATTGGTCTGGGCAGGAGGGGGGTGGGGGGTTTAAGTGCCCAGTTGTCAAGTGGTTAATTAAGTTTTTTCGATTTTTATTATTTTTTTTTTTTGTATTTGTTTACATTTTTTATGAAAGGTGACTGCTGCAGAAGGGGTAATAAAGGTGGACAAACCTTTGGAGACTGAAATTATTTTCAAGTAATATTACTATAAATGGTCTTATTATAATTTTCGTAATAATTAGCATATATTTTTTTTATTACTATGAAACACACACACACACACACACACACACACACATACACATACATATATATATATATATATATATATATATATATATATATATATATATGGAGAGCTGTTCTCACCGGTCTCAAAAGGTGAAGGCATTCATCTCTCAACAAGACCCTTGAGTTTCAAACTATCTTTTGATTTATATTCAGTAAAGCCTTTGTTTCGCACCTGGGCACATCTTTTATCCTTTATCTGTGTGTGGGGACAATCATTGGATTTCATTTAATGTATGTATAATTTTTTTAAAGAAATATATCTATCAATTACCTTAATTTTTGTTATATTATACATAATAATTATTATACAAAAAAAACTGAATTACATTTTAATACATTTTTAATTCATTAAATATATACATACAAACAACTTTTCATTCGAGTTCAATTATTCTAAATAAAAAAAAAGTGTCTATCTATCTAGAAATATATATCCTTTACATATATATAGATCTCTCTCTCTCTCTCTCTCTCTCTCTCTCTCTCTCTATATATATATATATATATATATATATATATATATATATATATAGTTTTTGTTTGCCTAGTAATTGGGCAATTAGATGTACCTGATTACTCAGCCTGCTCCAGGAGGTATGGTCACTGTTTCTTCTGTATTACCTTGTTTCTGGAGCAAGCTGTGAGTTGCTATGCCTATGAAGAGGCTTGGCAATGTTATTAGTGCGCATGCGCGGGTTTACCGAGACAGTTATGTACTGTGGGTGGAAGTAATGATAATATCAGATGCGGAAGGCCACACCGAGAATGGCTCCAGCAAAGATACAAGAGAAACGGGGAAAAATAATATATAAATACAGTAAGATAAAGATTTTATACATATAAATAGTGATCAATCATTTTTTAATTAAGATGTCTTTCATAATATTAGGAAATTGGAATTAATGTGGGAGCTTTAAATGTTGACTGGGAGAGTGAAGTTCCACTTTAACGTTCTTTGGATATTTTAAATGTTGAAGCTGCTTACTAGACATGTGCAGAGTAAAATATTTCGTTTCGTAATTTAGTTTTTGTCCGAAAACTTAATTTATTTAGTTACTCCCGAAATTAGTTTTTATTTATTTTGTTTTTCGTTCAAAAATTGCATTCGTCCGAAAATCCACATGAATTACGGTCGAATCTGTCTTTGAAGGCTTATGGTGTCTGTCGAATGTATAAAGAAGATTCGACGGAGCTAGTATATAGCATACTTTAGAACCCTATTAAAGTCTATGGGACTCCAACGTTCAAAATCTAAAGTGCTAATTTTAAAGACTAATTTGCAAGTTACTGTCCTAAAAAGTGTTTGGGGACCCGGGTCCTGCCCCAGGGGACATGTATCAATGCAAAAAAAAGTTTTAAAAACGGCCGTTTTTTCGGGAGCAGCGATTTTTATAATGATTAAAGTGAAACAATAAAAGTGTAATATTCCTTTAAATTTCGTAGGGGGGGTTGTCTATAGTATGCCTGTGAAGGGGCTCATGTTTCTGGTGCTTAGAACTGTCCCTGCACAAAGTGTCATTTATGCAGGAAAAAAAGTCCTTTAAAATCACTCGCAGCTATTATGAATTATCGGCTCCCGTAATACAGAGAACACTCATTGAAAGTCATTGATAAAAATATAAATAAATAAAAAAGCGTGGGGGTCCCCCAAATTCAATTGCCAGGCCCTTCAGGTCTGGTATGGATATTAAGGGGAACCCTGCCTCAAATTTAAGAAAAAATTTGATGTGGGGTTCCCCCTAAATATCCATAACCAGACCCTTCAGGTCTGGTATGGATATTAAGGGGAACCCCACGTCAAATTAAAAAAAAAATTGACGTGGGGTTCCCCCTAAAAATCCATACCAGACCCTTTATCCGAGCACACAACCTGGCAGGCCGCAGGAAAAGACGGGGGGACGAGAGAGCGGCCCCCCCTCCCTCCTGAACCGTACCAGGCCACATGCCCTCAACATTGGGAGGATGCTTTGGGGGTCTGTGACCCCTCAAAGCACCTTGTCCCCATGTTGATGAGGACAAGGGCCTCATCCCCACAAACGTGGCCGGTGGTTGTGGAGGTCTGCGGGCGGGGGGCTTATCAGAATCTGGAAGCCCCCTTTAACAAGGGGACCCCCAGATCCCGCCCCCCCCCCCCCGTTTGAAATGGTAAGGGGGTACAAAAGTACCCCTACCATTTCACAAAGAAAGTGTAAAAAATGGTTAAATAAAACAAACACACTTTTGAAAAATTCCTTTATTAAAAATAAAAAAATAAAAAAAAGATTCCAGCGGAGGTAATCCACTCTTGCTATCCAGCTGACGGACGGTCATCTCTCCAGCGATGGCTCATCTCATCCAGCGCAGCGAATCCATCCTTCTTCTGTCTCCGTGGAGGAGACACTGCAAGGATTCCGGCGGCCTGACGTTTCTTATATACGGTGGGCGGGGCCACCCGTCACCTGACCCCGTCCCCCTCTGACGCAAGGGGAAACCCGGGGTTCCCCGTGACGTATGGGTGACCCCGCCCCCCTCTGATGTAACGGAAACCTGCCTGTGTTACATCAGAGGGGTGCGGGGTCACTGGATGTCATTGGTAGGCCACATTCTGGTATATTTCTTGACATTTTAGAAGTAATAAGCCATCACAACATGTCATTAAAATAAAAAATTGAAACACATTGGAGACACACTGTCAGTTACTTCTCCAATAAAATTCACAATGAATTTATCAGTTTATTGGCCAACACTGTTCACTCTACCCAGGGCCGGATTAACATAGGGGCTATTGGAGCTGCAGCTTCAGGCCCCTTTCTCAAAAAAAAAAAAAAAGAAGACCCACTCCAGCACTGGTTAAAATAAAATATGGGGCTGTTATCATCTATGGTTCCGGAGATACGGGGCTCCTTGCGTAGCCTGTCAGAAGCTACATACAGAGCAGCCAGTTTAAAGTGGTTCTTCACCCTAAAGGGGAAGTTCTGCTAGTATTATCCCTCCCCCCCTCCGGTGCCACAATCGGCACCTTTCGGGGGGGAGGGGGGTGCAGTTACCTGGATAATCCAGGTATCTGCACCCACTTCCGGCCAGACCGCCGCATGGCTCCGCCCACCCCCGCATGGAAACACAGTTCCCAGAGACACAGCGGGGGACCATAAGAGAAGCGCAGCGCAACTCGCGCATGCGCAGTAGGGAACCGGGCAGTGAAGCCCTCATGCTTCACTTCCCGATTCCCTGACAGAGGATGGCGGCGGTGGCTGCAGCGAGACGAGCGATCGCTCGTTATCTGCCGCCGACATCGCTGGAACCTGGGACAGGTAAGTGTGATATTATTAAAAGTCAGCAGCTGCAATATTAGTAGCTGCTGGCTTTTAATATTTTTTTTTTAGGTGCAGCTCCTCTTTAAATACAAGCTGGAACATTGCAGCAGACTGAGAGAATGACCTCACAGTGCTTATAATAATTATTTGTACATTACTTATGATAATTAACCCCTTGCCACCCAGGCCTATTCTGAGACTTCTCTCCTACATGTAAAAATCATCATTGTTTTTATGCTAGAAAATGACTCAGAACCCTCAAGCATTATATATTGTTTTAGCAGACACCCTATGGAATAAAATGGTGGTCTTTGCAACTTTTTATGTTACACTATATTTGCGCAGCAATTTTTCAAACTTTTTTTTGGAAAGAAACAGTTTCATTCATAAAAAAAACACTAAAGTTAGCACGATTTTTTGTTGTGTACTAAGCGATGCTTTAAATTTTTTTACAGGTTACATGTTTAGAGTTACAGAGGTCTAGTGCTAGAATTATTGCTCTCTCTCTAACGATCGTGGCTTATGTAACCTGTGTGTATCTTGCTCTGATACTAACCAGTGCCTACCCAGGGACTGACTAGTATCTCTCCCCAGCTTGTCCCCACACACCCTCTCACCTGCTGACCTGTGAATGGGGAAATCACTCCCGCAGTGTTATTGTGTTCTGCCAGTGAATACAATGATTAGTGTTGCTAACTATAGCTGGCAGCAATAAATGTTTTGGGGAAAACCTGACAGGCTGGTTGTACTCAAGTCGGTTAATAGGTTGACTTGTATAAAACCAGCTAGCCCATACATAGATCGACTATGGCTGGTCTCTGCTTAATTGGTGTAATTTCAATCCATGTATGGCCTGCTTAACCACTACGCAGTCCTTAAACATCCTTCCACAAACCTTTACATTTTTCCTTCCCAGATTACTTCATCCTCCTCTCCAATACATAGTGCCCACTGTCATACTCTCCGAACTTCTCTCCTATACATAGTGCCCACTGTCATACTCTCCACACTTCTCTCCTGTACAAACTGCTCACTGTCATACCCTCCACACTCCTCTGCTGTGCATACTGCCCTCTGTCATACCCTTCACACTCCTCCTCTCTTGTACATAGTGCCCGCTGTCATACACTTCTCTCCTGTACATAGTGCCCACCGTCATATCCTCCACACTCCTCTCCTGTACATACTACTCACTGTCATACCCTCCATACTCCTCTCCTATACATAGTGCCCACCGTCATGCCCTCCCTCCACACTCCTCTCCTGAAATTGCTACTTACTGTCCTACTCTCCACACTTCTCTCCTGTACATAGTGCCCACTGTCATACCCTCCACACTCCTGTACATATTGCTCACTGTAATACCCTCCACACTCTTCTCTTATACATAGTGCCCAATGTCATACCCTCTACAATCCTCTGCTGTGCATACTGCCCACTGTCATACCCTTCACACTCCTCTGCTGTACATAGTGCCTTCTGCCATACCCTCTGCACTCCTCTCATGTACATAGTGCCCACTGTTAGACCCTCCACATTCCTCTCCCTCACCTGCACATACTTCCCACTTTTATACCATCCATACTCCTCCCCCATGCCTCTTACCCACAAAAACTGTTCTTTAAAATTATACTGAATATCCTCAATGTTACCAGCTCTAGAACGGGCACACATTTATTAGTTCAACTAAAGGAAATCTCACAGTCCTCATATTTGTTCTGCCCAATTATTAGTACTTATTTAATTTTGTAATTACTATTGTGATGTATAGAGGAACATAAGGGATGCCAGCTACTCTAAATATAGCACTTGTAAAAAAAAGTCCCTGAAAATATTTTTGAAATGTTTACAACTAGGCACTGCCCAAGGGCCACAGTGTCAGTAGGGGGCCCCATGAGAGGCTCCTGTGATTATTAAAGCGGTAGTAAACTTTTCTAACATTACTAATTTTTAGAGGCTAGGTTATGCCATAATGTACAAGTATGCACAGCATATTAGCACATTCCCTGCTTCTCCTCTCAAGACTGTTCCTGCCGACGGTGCTCCCCCTGTATTATTACAAATCCTATTGTTATTGACATTTTAAAATACTCATACTCAAATAGAGACTATACAGTGACTGATTTTTTGCGCCATCTGAGCCCAAATATTTCTCTATTAGGAGATTAGGGTACACTTAAATTGTCAGACTGAGCCCTCCAGTGCTGTGCTGTGATCAATCCGGCAGGGCCCGGGCACTTCCATCTTCATCCGGTCTTCCTTCTGGGTTCTGTGCCTTCAGTCACTTGCCTTGGCCAGGCTGCGTTGATGTCATTCCCACACATGCTCATGTGCATCCTCTTTCTCTCATCCCCCCCTTTCTCTCTCATTCTCCCTCCCTTACCCCTCACACCTCTTTCATCCCCTCTCTCTCTCTCTCATCCTCCCTCTCTCTCTTTAATTTAATTTGTTATAACAAAAAATTGTTTGCATTTTTATTTATTTATTGTTTATAAAAGGCCCCACCAAAATCCTCAGCACCAGGCCCATGATGTTCTTCATCTGGCCCTGACTCTACCATTTTATTAAGGATAAAGAAGGCAAAGTTTTTTCATTGCTTTTGATTGATTGTACTCCAGACATCTCCCATCATGAGAAAATGAGTGAAATTATACGCTATGTCACTGTTGTTAAAGGGAAGGTGACAATAGAAGAGAGCTTTATAGATTTTATTCATACAAAAGAGAAAACTGGAAGTGGTCTAGCCTCAGAAATTATTAACAAGTTAAAAACCGATGGAATTAACCTTAAGGATGCAAGGGGTCAAGGCTATGATAATGCAGCTAACATGGCTGGCAAATACAATGGTGTGCAGGCAAGAATTCTGCAAGAAAATCAACATGCAAGATTTGTTCCATGTGCAGCCCATAGCCTAAACCTGGCAGGGGTACATGCAGCTTCCGTGAGTCCAGAAGTTAAAACCTTTTTCGGAACTGTTCAAAGAATGATTACATTTTTCTCCAGTTCCACATCCCGCTGGGAAACCCTAATGAAGCTTGTAAAGACAACTCTAAAGGGTCATACAGATACTCGATGGTCTTCAAGAGCAAATGCAATAAAAGCTTTATTTACACAGATTACCAATATATGTGAAGCTCTTACGGACATTATAGAAAACTCATCAAATCCCGAATCCTTATCAACATCTGAAAGTCTTCTGCTGCAGGTCAATTATCGTTTTTTGTGTACGCTGTTTGTGTGGAACAGAATCTTAAATCAGGTTGATCGAGTAAACAAAGCTATCCAGGCCAAAGGGATTTACATACTAGAGGCATCTTATATGATTGATAGACATGTGCGATTCGTTTCGCACGAATCTCAAATTCGTATGAATTTCTCAAAATTTGTACGTTCGGGAGGATCCGAAATACGAATTGCCGTGCGTCCGAATTCTGTATGGAATACGAACTTTTGTTTACGAATTCCGGATTTCGGATCAGTTGTCATCGAATCGACGACGTCTTCAAGCGTTTTTTGCGGCGTTTGTTACCGGGATTCGCTGCGTTTTTTACCGCGTTTTTCAGTCATTATGCTTATTATGACTTGCAGAAGACTTCTGTGATAGAAGTCAATGTAAGTTGCCTGAAGACATCAGTGAAGGACTTTCATCCTCTCTGGGCAGGCTGCCAAGAAAAGAACAAAATGATACAATGTTTCTTCTTCAATGGGCTGAACAGTGTGTAGAAGTTCTCAGTTTAACCATTTAAAGACTAAATCTTTTTTGACACTTGTTGCTTACAAGTAAAAATCCAGTATTTTCTGCTAGAAAATCACTCAGAAGCCCCAAAAATTATATATATTTTTTTAGCAGAGACCCTAGGGAATAAAATAGCGGTTGTTGCAATATTTTATGTGACGCGGTATTTGCGCAGAGGTCTTTCAAACGCAAGTTAGCCCTTTTTTTTCGGTCGACCTCTAGGGAGCACTGACATTAGCAGTGTGACATACAGCAATGACACCTGCACCGTGATAGAGTGATCTGACACCAGCACCGTGATAGAGAGCACTGACATCAGCAGCATGACATACAGCAATGACACCTGCACCGTGATATACAGCACTGACACCAGCACCGTGATAGAGAGCACTGACATCAGCAGCGTGACATACAGCAATGACACCTGCACCGTGATATACAGAACTGACACCAGCAGCGTGACATACAGCAATGACACCTGCACCGTGATAGAGTGATCTGACACCAGCACCGTGATAGAGAGCACTGACATCAGCAGCGTGACATAATGCACTGACACCAGCACCGTGATATACAGCACTGACACCTGCACCATAAGCAGCCCCAGGAGGAAGTCAGCATAGCACAGGGATGGTGGGAGCCCCTCATAATAAGCAGCCCCAGGAGGAAGTCAGCACAGCACAGGGATGGTGAACTTTACAAACCTACAGGTCATATTTGCAGCCACAAAATAATTACTAGCTGTGCACACATAGTCCCACCACATGGCCAATGACATAACACATGTATGAGGTGAATCTGGGATCGACAACTATAAGCATTCTTTTTTTATATGTGAAATTCTGAAAATTCAGGAATCTTGTGATAATGGAGGCAAGGGAAGGTGAGAGTAGGCAAAGAAGAGGGTGCAGGAGATGATCACCAGCACCAGCACCGTGATATGGAGCACTGACACCTGCACCGTGATAGAGTGATCTGACACCAGCACCGTGACATAACACATGTATGAGGTGAATCTGGGATCGACAACTACAAGCATTCTTTTTTTATATGTGAAATTCTGAAAATTCAGGAATCTTGAGATAATGGAGGCGAGGGAAGGGGAGGGTAGGCAAAGAAGAGGGTGCAGGAGATGATCACCAGCACCAGCTCTATATCACGGTGCTGGTGCTGGTGATCATCTCCTGCACCCTCTTCTTTGCCTACCCTCACCTTCCCTCACCTCCATTATCTCAAGATTCCAGAATTTTCAGAATTTCACATATAAAAAAAGAATGCTTGTAGTTGTCGATCCCAGATTCACCTCATACATGTGTTATGTCACGGTGCTGGTGTCAGATCACTCTATCACGGTGCAGGTGTCATTGCTGTATGTCACGCTGCTAATGTCAGTGCTTTCTAGAGGTCGACCGAAAAAAAAGGGCTAACTTGCGTTTGAAAGACCTCTGCGCAAATACCGCGTCACATAAAATATTGCAACAACTGCTATTTTATTCCCTAGGGTCTCTGCTAAAAAATATATATATAACATTTCCACCAAAGAGGCAAAGAAAACCTAAAACCAGAGCCTTATAAGAGTCCCAAGATGCTCAGGTCAAGAAGACCATTTTAGAATTGACTTTAACCAGGTTTTTGATGTTCTCATCGCTGACATGACATGGAAGTCACAAACACTAATGGAAACATCCCAGGACTTTGTGTTCCTCTCTGGCCCTGCTCTTGTCACAATGACTGCGACAGAATTACAAAAATCTGCATTTAACTTGGCTTCCAAGTATAACAAAGATCTGGATGGCTTGGAAATCTCTGCTGAGATTGAAAGCTTTAAATTTTTCATTCAATCTATACCATCAAATTTAAAATCTGCAACACCTCTTGAGCTGTGTCAGATAATACACGACTATTCTCTTAATGCATGTTATACAAATATTGAAACAGCATTGAACATTTTTTTGACTCTTCCTGTGACTGTTGCAGCTTGTGAAAGGAGTTTCAGCAGCTGAAAAAAAATAATTACTTACGATAAACCATGGGTCAAGATAGGCTTTCAAACCTCAGCATACTTTCTATTGAGTATGCAACTGCAAAATAAATTAATTTTGATAGTGTCATCAATGATTTTGCTTCTATGAAAGCCAGAAAGGTTTCTTTGTGATTATGTCATAATACAGGCATGCCCCACTTTTAAGTACACAATGGGGTTTATTTACTAAAGATGGAAAGTGCAAAATCAGGCTCAATTCTGCAAAGAAACCAATGAGCTTCTAACCTTGGCTTGTTCAATTAAGCTTTGGTAATAAAACCTGGAAGCTGATTGGTTTCTATGCAACAGTGAGCCTGATTTTGCACTTTACAGCTTTAGTTAATAAACCCCATTGTGTAATTAAAAGTGGGGTATGCCTGTACTAACTTTTTCATAGGGGTATACTTGACTGATGTCTGTTTGTTGTTTTTTTGCACTTTTCATATTTCTATGTTATATGTTTTGCACTTTTATATATTAATATTAACTCTGTTTCTATTGCATTATACGTAATTTAACTTGTATTGTTTTAAATATATTCTTGTTTTGAAACGACAATGGTTCTTTATTAAAAACGGGGGGGGGGGGTCGCAGTTTGCCATCTTCGCCCTGGGCACCAAATGGCCTTGTCCCAGCACTGGTAATGGCCTGCAGGGAGATAGGAAAACCAGCAATTGGGTAGTGTATATTGTGCTGGAGGCACACAACACCCACTAACTCCTGCAGATGCCTGTATGATAGAACACCAGCAATAAAGGGTAGATACAGGTTTATACTGTGCTGGAGCACACAACACCCACTAACTCCTGCATATGGCTGTATTAGAGAACACCAGCAATAAAGGGTAGATACAGGTGTATATTGTGCTGTGCTGGAGGCACACAACACCCACTAACTCCTGCAGATGGCTGTATTAGAGAACACCTGCAATAAAGGGTAGATACAGGTGTATACTGTGCTGTGCTGGAGGCACAGAAACACCCACTAACTCCTGCAGATGGCTGTATTAGAGAACAACAGCAATAAAGGGTAGATACAGGTGTATATTGTGCTGTGCTGGAGGCACACAACACCCACTAACTCCTGCAGATGGCTGTATTAGAGAAAAACAGCAGGGTATATACAGGTGTATATTGTGCTGTGCTGGCACACAACACCCACTAACTCCTGCAGATGGCTGTATTAGAGAACAACAGCAATAAACGGTAGATACATGTGTATACTGCGCTGGAGGCACACAACATCCACTAACTCCTGCAGATGGCTCTATTAGAGAACAGCAATAAAGGGTAGATACATGTGTACACTGCGCTGGAGGCGCACAACACCCACTAACTCCTCCAGATGGCTCTATTAGAGAACAGCAATAAAGGTAGATACAGGTGTATACTGCGCCGGAGGCACACAACACCCACTAAATCCTGCAGATGTCTCTATTAGAGAACAGCAATAAAGGGTAGATACAGGTGTATACTGCGCTGGAGGCACACAACACCCACTAACTCCTGCAGACACCGGAACACTACTCAAGGCACGCTGGTGGCCTTATATAGTGTGGGGCATGTACTAAACCCCCTGAGCTATAATTATGGCTCTCCTTGCTGCCGGCGCTGTGATTGGCCAAGCATGCAGGGTCACAGTGCATGCTTGGCCAATCATGAGCCAGCAATGCACTGCGATGGCGCAGTGCATTGTGGGCTGTGAGCGCCACACGAATTTGGCACGAATGGCCCACAGAGTTCTGGCTTTGCCGAACGGGCGAACAGCCGGTGTTCAACTTGAACACCAAGCTCATCCCTACTCAGAAGTCTTGCTATGAGTCTGGGTTGTCTCAAGGCTCTGCATGTAACTGTTTATTAGGGTGTGCTATAAGTGTTTTGTCCCTTTCTACATGTGCATTTTTTAAATTTTGCTGAAGATTTGTTCAAGTGGTCCTGTTTGACCTGCAGTGTATTAGTGCGCTTGTGTTTTTCTCTTTCATACAGGCTCCTGTATGAAAGAGAATTATACTGTATGTATTGTTCAGGACACCAGGGATGGGTCCCCATTATTTGGGTTGTGGTCCATTCAGGGGGATGACAAAGACAGAAGGAGTACTCAAGCATTCCCACCCATGCATGGTGAGGGGTTCTGGGTTGATCCGGTAGAAAGGAAAGAACTGATTTACAGTTTTCCTACGATTGTTGATTTCTGGTATAGGACCTGGAATTTGGAGGCTCTGAGAGATTTTGGGTGGGAAAGAGCCTCCAGCCCTGATTACAGGTACTTTTGTTAATCCACCTGCAAGATAGAGCTGAACAAGTCAGGAAGCTCTCAGCAGGTGTCTGTGAGGTGTTGAGTGGAACAGTACACAGTTGTGAGAAGGCTGTGGACTCTCTGGCTACTGAAATTCTGCTTGGGCTCCTATGAGCCTTTTACTGGACCCCCAAAGCATGCAGGAACCTTAAACCCAGTTTATACTGGAAGTGAGCTGCAGGTTAGTTTTCTGTATGGACTGTTATGGACTAGGTTATGGACTGTTTTTGTTTGCTATGCTGAAGGAAAGCTTTTTTTGTTGGGCTGTTTTGAACAATAAAAGACAGTTTATTTTCACAAAAGTTGGCTGGCTGGTGATCTGAAACCCCACATTATCACAGTATGTATGCCATATCTATCTATAGTATATCTCAAACACCTCTATGAATGTGTCAACTGCATTCTGGTTAAAAAGGAAACTGAAAAGGGAAGTGATATACTGTAGATGATAACATGTATATTTGCCTTTGCATGTCAAGAGCCCATTTATTGGTTTCATACATTATCTTTCTTTTATTTCACAAGGGCAGAAGAGGAAAAAAACATTTGCTGCAGAAGAAATCCATCATGAGAACTGTCCTTAGCATACTTCTTATTGCAGCTTTTCTACAGACTTGTTTAAGTAAGTTTTCATTTACCTTACCTATAACAGGGAACAGTGCATGTAGAATGTATGGAATATTAGTTTAATTACCAATTTAATGGCTTGTATAGATGGGGAAATACTGCGTGCTTTTAGGTAAATTTGGCTTAACTCCTTCTGTGTCTTACTTCCTTATATGCCATGTAGGATAACTAAACCCAAGAATAGGGATGAGCTTCGAGTTCGAGTCAAACTCATGTTCGCCTCAAACATTGCCTGTTCGCCCGTTCGCCCAAAAGCGAACAATTTGGGGTGTTCGCGGCAAATTCGAAAAGCCGCGGAACACCCTGTAAAAGTCAATGGGACAAATCTAAAGTGCTCATTTTAAAGTCTTATATGCAAGTTATTGTCATAAAAAGTGTTTGGGGGACCTGGGTCCTGCCCCAGGGGACATGTATCAATGCAAAAAAAAGTTTTAAAAACTGTAGTTTTTTTCAGGAGCAGTGATTTTAATAATGCTTAAAGTGAAACAATAAATGTATAATATTCCTTTAAATTTCATACCTGGGGGGTGTGTATAGTATGCCTGTAAAGGGATGCATGTTTCCCGTGCTTAGAACTGCCCCTGCACAAAGTGTCATTTCTGCAGGAAAAAAAGTAATTTAAAAGCACTCACGGCTATAATGAATTGTCAGCTCCCCATAATACAGAGAACAGTCATTAAGTCATTGATAAAAAAAAAAATGCGTGGAGATCCTCCCAAATTCAATTACCAGGCCCTTCAGGTCTGGTATGGATATTAAATGGAAAAAAAATTTGGGGTTCCCCCCAAATATCCATACCAGACCCTTTATCCGAGCACGCATCCTGGCAGGCCGCAGAAAAAGAGGGGGGGACAGGAGAGCGCCCCCCTCCTGAACCGTACCAGGCCACATGCCCTCAACATTGGGAGGATGCTTTGAGGGTCTGTGACTCATCAAAGCACCATGTTCAGAATCTATCAAGGGGACCCCCAGATCCCGGCTCCCCCCCGTTTGAAATGGTAACAGGTACATTGTACCCCTACCATTTCACAAAGAAAGTGTACATTTTTTTTTAAAAAGACACAGACACAGTTGGGATACGTCCTTTATTAAAAATAAAAAAAATATTCCAGCGGTGGTAATCTTGCTATCCAGTGATGGGTGATCTCTTCTCCGCGGTCCAGCATTGGTTGGTTGATCTCTCCCGATGACGTCCAGCACTGCGCCTCCTGTCTCCACCGGAGACAATGCGGGAATCCCAGCAGCCTGACAGATCTTAGCTGAGGAGGATGGGGCCACCCATCACCTGACCCGCCCCCCCCTCTGACGCAAGGGGAAACCCGGGCTTCCCCAGTGATGTACGGGTGACCCTGCTCCCTCTGATGTAACGCAGGTTTCTGTTATATCAGATGGGGCGGATCACCCGCACGTCACTGGGGAAGCCCGGGTTTCCCCTTGCGTCAGAGGAGGGCGGGGTCAGGTGACGGGTGGCCCCGTCCTCGTCAGGCTGCCGGGATTCCCGCAGTGTCTCCAGTGGAGACAGGATGCGATGCGCTGGACCATCGGGAGAGATCACCCATCGCTGGACCCCGGAGAAGAGATCACCCATCGCTATACCCCAGAGAGGTGATCAGCCATCGCAGGATACCAAGAGTGGATTACCACCACTGGAATCTTTTTTATATATTTTTTATTTTTAATAAAGGACTTATCCCAACAGTGTGTCTTTTTTAACAATTTTTTACACTTTCTTTGTGAAATGGTAGGGGTACAATGTACTCGTTTCCATTTCAAACAGGGGGGCGGGATCTGGGGGTCCCCTTGTTAAAGGGGACTTCCAGATTCTGATAAGCCCCCCGCCTGCAGACCCCCACAACCACGGCCAGGGTTGTGGGGATGAGGCCCTTTTCCCCATCAACATGGGGACATGGTGCTTTGAAGGGTGACAGACTCCCAAAGCACCCTCCCAATGTTGAGGGCATGTGGCCTGGTACGGTTCAGGAGGGGGGCTGCTCTCTCATCCCCCCTCTTTTCCTCCGGCCTGCCAGGTTGCGTGCTCGGAAAAAGGGTCTGGTATGGATATTTGGGGGGAACCCTACGTCATTTTTTTTTTATTTGACGCGGGGTTCCCCTTAATATCCATACCAGACCTGAAGGGCCTGGTAATTGAATTTTGGAGAACCCCACGCATTTTTTATTTATTTATTTTTTTATCAATGACCTTCAATGATTGTTCTCTGTATTACGGGGAGCCGACAATTCATTATAGCCCCGAGTGCTTTTAAATGACTTTTTTCCCTGCAGAAATGACACTTTGTGCAGGGACAGTTCCGGGAAACATGCGCCCCTTTGCAGGCATACTATACACCCCCCCCCCCCCCCGTACAAAATTTAAAGGAATATTACAGTTTTATTGTTTCACTTTAAGCATTATTAAAATTACTGCTCCCGAAAAAACTGCAATTTTTAGACCTTTTTTTTTGCATTGATACATGTCCCCTGGGGCAGGACCCAGGTCCCCAAACCCTTTTTAGGACAATAACTTGCATATTAGCCTTTAAAATTAGCACTTTTGATTTTTAACGTTCGAGTACCATAGACTTTAATAGGGTTCTAAAGTTCACACGAATTTTAGGTCTGTTCGCAGTTTCTGGTCCTAACCGAACTGTGGGGGTGTTCGGCTCATCCCTACCCAAGAACAAAAATGCAATATACTGCAGCTTACAGGCCCTTGATGTGGTGGCTGCATTCGTTTTTTTTTTTTGTTCAAGCAAATAAAACTTTCAGCAAATATAGAAAATACCTGTTAATTTGGCCAGAAATGCAGTGCTCTTTTCAATTCCTATGAGCTGCACCAAAGAATATCTTCCTTCCTAGCTATCTTTGTAAGCCACCAATTAGCCTTCTCCCCATGTACTGGAGATGAAGAGCTATGGACAGGTTTGTAGTTTATATCAGGTGAACAGCCTGGGGTGACAGCAATAGATACAGTGGAGAATAGCCACCCAAGTGTAATGCCAGAATTTTGGTCGGAAAAAGCTCTGATGGTTTTCCCAATGGAATTCTGATGGGATTTTGCTCAAGCTGTCTTGCCTACACACACAAGTTTTCTGAACTTTCGACTGTCAAGAATGCAGTGACATACAACGCTACAATGAGCCGAGAAAATGAAGTTCAATACTTCCAAGCATGCGTCGGAATTTTGCACGTCGGAATTAGTACAGACGATTGAAATTTACAAACGGAACTTTTTCCAACTAAAAAATTGAGAACATGCTCTCAATCTTTTACTGGCCAAAATTCCGCCAGCAAAAGTCCAATAGAGCATACACACTCTCACATTTTCCGATCAAAAGCTCTCATCTGTCTTTTGCGGGCTGAATTTCCGACCGTGTGTACAAGGCATAAAAGTTACAGGATTGCTAGGTGAAAATAAAGCAAAAGAAGATAGAAAAAAAGAAAACAAATGCAATCACCACATCTAAGGACCGGTAAGCTGAAACATATTACATTTTTGGTTTTGGACTAAAATGCACTGCTTTTGCATTCCTGTTGACTTGTATTAGGGAAAACCAGTCCAAGTACAAGCACATGCCTATGTATGTAAACCTTTAAGGATTTTGTGAAACTCTTATATGAATCAGCCCAATGGGAAAATGTTATTAGAAGTGTATGCACTTCACCACTACTTTATATGTTATTTTAAGACTGTTATAAGGGATACATGTCCATATTAAATATATTGTATAACTATTTAGAATGTTGTATAGCATCCTATACTGTGGGGCAAAAAAGTATTTAGTCAGCCACCAATTGTGCAAGTTCTCCCACTTAAAAAGATGAGAGAAGCCTGTAATTGTCATCATAGGTATACCTCAACTATGAAAGACAAAATGTGGAAACAAATCCAGACAATCATATTGTTTGTCTGATTTTTGAAAGAATTTATTTGCAAATGATGGTGAAAAATAAGTATTTGGTCACCTACAAACAAGCAAGATTTCTGTATCTTCTTCTTTATCCACTTGACCACTGGGCACTTATGCACCCTTAATAACCAGACCAATTTTCAGCTTTTGGTGCTCTCACATTTTGAATGACAATTACTCAGTCATGCAACACTGTACCCATATGACATTTTTTCCTTTTTTTCACACAAATGGAGCTTTCTTTTGGTGGTATTTAATCACCACTGGGTTTTTTATTTTTTGTGCTATAAAAGAAAAAATACCGAACATTCTGTAAAAAAAATTATTTTTCTTCGTTTCTGTTATAAAATGTAGCATATTAGTAATTTTTCTTTATAAATTTTGGCCAAAATTTATACTACTACATATCTTGGGTAAAAATAAGTACAAATTGGTGGATATTATTTGGTCTTTGTGAAAGGTATAGAGTCCACAAGCTATGGTGCCAATATCTGAAAATTGATCACACCCGAAAGACTGACGGCCTATTTCAATTCTTGAGGCCCTGACATGACATGCCAGAAAAGTACAAATACCCCCCAAATGATCCCTTTTTGGAAATAAGACATTCCAAGGTATTAAGTAAGAGGCATGATGAGTTTTTTGAAGTTGTCATTTTTTCCTACAATCCTTTGCAAAACCAAGATTTTATTTTTTATTTTATTTTTTCACAAAATTGTCATATTATCAGTTTATTTCTCACACAGCATATGCATACCACAAATTACACCCCAAAACACATTCTGCTATTACTTCCGAGTATGGCAATACCACATGTGTGAGACTTTTACACAGTGTGGCCACATACAGAGGCCCAACATGCAGGGAGCGCCATGAGGCGTTCTGGAGCACCCAGGCCAATTCTGACATTTCTCTCCTACATGTAAAAATCATCATTTATTTGCTAGAAAATTACATAGAACCCCAAAACATTATAATGTTTTTTTTTAGCAAAGACCCTAGAGAATACAATGGTGGTTGTTGCAACTTTTTATCACGCACGGTATTTGTGCAGCAATTTTTCGAACACATTTTTTTTGGAAAAAAAATAGCTTTGTGCTTTAAAAAACAAAAAAAAACAGTAAAGTTAGCCCAATGTTTTTGCACAATGTGAAAGATGAAGTTACGCTGAGTAACTTCATCTTTCACATTACGCTGTATATTCTGTGCCCAAGACCTTAATATAAGTGGTTTGATATGTTGCAATATTGTCAACGTTTTAAAATTATTTTAAATGCCCTATTAAAGCATATGTGAACCGAACCCTTACCTTGTAAAACAACAAACAACAACAAAAAATATTTTTGCGTTGTGTAGATAAACAAACATTACAAATACCTTTTGTTTTTTGTACAAGTGATTTACACAATCTCTGTTCTCAGCTGCATAAGAGGCTTGGAGAGGTTGAGAAAAAGCAGTACACCGATCTTCCCAGTGTATGGCTGTGCAGGAGGGTATGTCAGCACAGTTTTGGCCATTGTCGGTCAGGCAGGCTGTGCTCCCAGCACATCAAGAAAACTGACCACGCTGGGAAGGATGTGCTCTCATGCCTGGTGTAGTCGATTTGCAATAGGAAAGTAGGGGGACTGGCAGAATCATCAGGGATTTCACATAAAGGAAGCAATACAAAGAAACAAGATACTTTTTAACACAAGTACATGGTACATCAGACCAGGGGCGGATCCAGAGTCTAGTCTCGTGAGGGGCACTGCTAGAAAATATGTTTTTTGGGGGACAATTTATCATGGAAATGGCTGGTATTGGCGCTTCAATCATCACAGCACCATGGTTGTTATGATGTCATGATGATTGAAGCGCATAATTTCTATTATTACATTGTAATATAAAATTAAATGGTTCAACTCACCATAATGCAGAATCAGTGGGAGCCCTGAGGGTGTCACTTGCCACGTCGCCTGCCACCAAATGCGGATTGTCACTTGCCACGTCACTTGCCACACACTGCGGATTGTCACTTGCCACGTCACTTGTCACCAAATGCGGATTGTCACTTGCCACGTCACCTGCCACACATTGTGGATTGTCACTTGCCACGTCACCTGCCACACATTGCGGATTGTCACTTGCCACACATTGCGGATTGTCACTTGACACGTCGCCTGCCACACATAGCGGATTGTCACTTGCCACGTCACCTGCCACACATTACGGATTGTTTACTTGCCACGTTGCCTGCCATGCATTGCAGATTGTCACCTACTGTGTCACTTTGCTGCTAAGGTGGTCTTTTGCTGTGTCCCAGAGTGAAGTTAGGCAGCAGAGAGATGATGTAATCTCTCTGCTTCCCACGGCTTCCCGCACATTGAGGGTGGAACTGCAGGGATGCAGGGCAGTGGGAGATGATGTCATGATGCCCACTGGCTTCCTGATTGGCCAGAATCCCGCTTAAACACTGAGCTGCCCAGCTGACCCCCTCTCTCACCCGCCTACTCACCGACCTAGCCGCTCACACTGTCACCCGCGGAACCGCCTGCGCTATCACCCGCGGAGCCACCCGCATTCTCGGAGGGGGCAATTGCCCCGTTCCCCCCCCCCCCTCCAGATCCACCCCTGCATCAGACACATATCAGGAATCTGAAACATTGTGGTAACATGTTCTTTAAGTTTGAGCTGCTGACTCTTAACACAGCTCTTGGACAACCATGGGTACAGCAGACTTAGTATTAGACACATGCACTACATTACCAAAATTTTTGGGACGTCTGCCTTTACACACACCTGAACTTTAATGGCATCCTAGTCTTAGTCCATAGGGTTCAATATTGAGGTGGCCCACCTTTTGCAGCTATAGCAGCTTCAACTTTTCTAGGAAGGCTGTTAACAAGGTAGAGTGTGTCTATGTTTTTTTTAACCATTCTTCCAGAAGTGCATTAATGAGGTCAGGCACTGATGTGGACGAGAAGGCTTGGCTCGCAATCTCCACTCTAATTAGTCCCAAACGTGTTTTATCAGGTTAAGGTTAGGACTCTGTGCAGGCCAGTCAAGTTCCTCCACCCAAAACTCGCACATCCATGTCTTTATTGACCATCCTTTGTGCTCTGGTGCACAGTTAGGCTCGGTTCACACAGGGGGCGACACGACTTGCCGCGCCGCGACCTGCCGCAACCTCAGCGGCGACTTGCAAACGACTTCTGTATAGAAGTCAATGCAAGTCGCCCGAGGTCGCCCAAAAGTAGTACAGGAACCTTTTTTCTAAGTCGGAGCGACTCGAGTCGCTCCTCTTAGAACGGTTCCGTAGTACAGAACGGGGGCGACTTGTCAGGTCGCGGCGCGGCAAGTCGTGTCGCCCCCTGTGTGAACCGAGCCTTAGTTAGTTTGTTTACTTTATTTCGAACATGTAAAAAAACAAAAACAAACAAACATCCAAAATAAAAGAAGTAGTCATTCAGTAGTAGACAATCACGAAAAAAAATAGCTACAAGAGATGACAAAAAAAACTATATAAAAAAAAAAATTTTGTTTAAATATACAATAAGGAATGGGAAGAAGTACAAACATATCTAATCCCACCCATTCTCCATAATTAATAATAAACTATTCAATATCCCAAGACTATAAAGTACACCTCTTCAATTGCTTGGTAACACAAATTGCTAATCAGCCAATCACATGGCAGCAATTCAATTCATTTAAGCATCTAGACGTGGTGAAGATGACTTGCTGAAGTTCAAACTGAGCATCAGAACGGGGAAGAAAGGGGATTTAAAGAGGAAGTAAACCCTGATGGGTTTATTTCCTCTTTGTCTCCCTGTAAAGGTAAAGCATAATTATGTGTCACTTACCTGACACAGGAGCCAGCGATGTCGCCGCTGTCCCCTGTAGCTCAGAGTGTCCATCTTCTTCCGGGTATCGCTGCTCCAGCCACTCACAGCGCCAGAGCAGCGATGATGTCACTCCCGCGCATGGGAGCCGCCGCTAACGGCATATCGCCATTAGCAACAGCACACTCAGTGGCATGCGCCGTAGACAGCGGTGACTGTCTTTTTGTAAATATCTTCTAAACCATGTAGGTTTAGGAGATATTTCTTGGACCTACAGGTAAGCCTTAATCTAGGCTTACCTGTAGGTCAAAGTGGTTTGCAAGCGTTTACAACCACTTTAAGTGACTTTGAGCATGGCATGGTTGTTGGTGCCAGATGGACTGGTCTGAGTATTTAAAAAAAACTGCTGATCTACTGGGATTTTCATGCACATCCATTTCTAGGGTTTACAGAGAATGGTCCGATTAAGAGAAAATATCCAGTGAGCGGCAGTTGTGTGGACAAAAAGGCCTTGTTGATGTCAGAGGTCAGAGGAGAATGGGTAGACTGGTTTGAGATGATAGAAACAGTAACTCAAATAACCACTTGTTACAACCAAGGTATGCAGAATACCATCTCTGAATGTACAACTCATAAAATCTTGAAGCAGATGGACTACAGCAGCAGAAGACAGCACTGGAGCCACTCCTGTCAGCTAAGAACAGGAAACTGAGGCTACAATTCACACAGGCTCACCAAAATTGGACATCAGAAGATTGGAAAAATGTTGACTGGTCTGATGAGTCCTGAGTTTAGCTGCGAGATTCAAATGTTAGGGTCAGAATTTGGTGTAAACAACATAAAAGCATGGGTCCATCCTGCCTTGTATCAATAGTTCAGGCTGGTGGTTGGTGTAATCAGGGCCGGTGCTAGACTATTTTGCGCCCTAGGCGAAACCAGCTACTTGCGCCCCCCAAAAAAAAAATCGAAAATGAATTCAATAGTTTTAGCACCAGAACTCCTTGTGGAGGGATGAGCCAGGTGGACAGGAGGGGGGGTGCAGCCAGGTGGAGGGATGAAGTCAGGTGGACAGGAGGGGGGGTGCAGCCAGGTGGAGGGATGAAGTCAGGTGTAGGGATGAGTCAGGTGGACAGGAGGGGGTGCAGCCAGGTGGAGGGATGAGCCAGGTGGACAGGAGGGGGTGCAGCCAGGTGGAGGGATGAGCCAGGTGGACAGGAGGTGGGTGCAGCCAGGTGGAGGGATGAGCCAGGTGGACAGGAGGTGGGTGCAGCCAGGTGGAGGGATGAGCCAGGTGGACAGGAGGGGGGTGCAGCCAGGTGGAGGGATGAGCCAAGTGGACAGGAGGGGGTGCAGCCAAGTGGAGGGATGAGCCAGGTGGACAGGAGGGGGTGCAGCCAGATGAGCCAGGTGGACGGGAGGGGGTGCAGCCAGGTAGAGGGATGGAGTCAGGAGGAGTGATGAGCCAGGAGGTGGGTGCAGAAAGGTGGGGGGAGACACACACACACCAGTGATAAGGTCTGACTTGGGGCCCTCATCCCCAGCGCTTCCCCCCACCACCTGACAAGTTCTTACCTTGGGGCACTTCCTTCCAGCTCACTCCACATGTCAGGCAGTGGGCGTCGGTCGTCATCACCAGTCCCAGGATCCTGCACGGGGAACCTCCTCCAGCTCCTCCTCGTTCAGATCAGCTGATCATTCGGTTCCACCACCGAGCTCCGGCGGTCCCGGTGAGGCTGGTTAAGCAGGGCGAGCTGCAGGAGCAGCTTTGCTTAGGATCCTCCAGCTCCAGGACAAGTGTCCCGGCGGCCTCGGCCCAGTGAGTGTCCCATGGCCAGTCCGGGCCTGGGTGGATCCATCCTGGCTTTCTCTCTCTGTGCACAATGCCACCCGCCCTGCTCCTCCAATGGCTGCACATCACCAAGGGAGGAAGGCGGGGCGGGCAGAGAGCTGTAACATTGGCATGGTCGCCTTTGGCTCAGGGGAATGGGGGGGATCTGCCTGCATATTCTCCCCGCCCAGCGACTCTGCGGCCGCCAGATAGAACCACCTCTGGTTACATTCCGCACCGCACCAGCCACCACCCGCCAAGTCGGAATCTGATATTCCTGAGGGGACCCAGCGGCTATGGTTGCGCCCCTAGGTGGCAGTGCGCCCTAGGCAGCTGCCTAGTTTGCCTAGTGGGAGCGCCGGCCCTGGGTGTAATGGTGTGGGGGATATTTTCTTGGCACACTTTGGGCCCCTTAGTACCAATTCAGCATCAATCAAACACCACGACCTACTGGAGTATTGTTGCTGACCATGTCCTTCCCTTTATGACTGCAGCAGAATAATGCACCATGTCACAAAGCTCAAATCATCTCACCACTGGTTTCTTGAACATGAAAATTAGATCACTGTACTCTAATGGCCTCCACAGTCACCAGATCTCAATCCAATAGAGCACCTTTGGGATGTGGTGGAAGATTTGCATCATGGATGTGCAGCCGACAAATCTGCAGCAACTGCGTGATGCTATCATATCAATATGAACTAAAATCTCTGCGGAATGTTTCCAACACCTTCTTGAATCCATTCCACGAATAATTAAGGCAGTTCTGAAGGCAAAATTGGGTCCAACCCGGCACTAGTAAGGTGTACTTAAAAAAGTGGCCAGTGAGTGTATAGGCATACATACATGCACACACACACACACCCAAACAAAACTAACAAAAAAACAATCCCAATATTAATAAACAAACAATAAACACACAATAATAATTCAAACACCTTCATTCTTATACCTCAAAAAAATATTTCTTTATACGTTTTTTTAAACTGGTTTATGCTAATGCCCCATACACATGATCGGACTTTCCGCCAACAAATGTTTGAGAGCAGGTTCTCAAATTTTCCGATCGTGTGTACTTGGCATTAGTTGGGCTCCACATTGAAACTGTTCTACAGTTTCACTCCACAAATAAAAATACAGAGGCTTTTCCTAGTTGTGCGCACAGTCAGTCTTAAAATTAAAAATTCCCCTTAGATTATAATTTACGTTCCTTGCAATAAATAGTTTTTGTATATTTCCTGGTAATAAATCGTTTTTTGATTTAAATATTATTTGTGCAGTCTGTAGTTGCACCACATTCTTGAATTTTAGGAGTTTGAACTGTAATGGCCCCGTACACACGATCGGATTTTTCGACAACAAAACAAAATTTTTTCTCCCACAGGATGTTGGCTCAAAATTGTCTTACATACACACGGTCACACAAATGTTGGCCCAAAATTTCCGAACGTGAGAACGTGGTGACGTACAAGACGTACGACAAGCGAAGAAAAGGGACGTTCAATAGATAGTGCGGTTCCTTCTCCTTTATTCCGAGCATGCGTGGACTTTTTTGCGACGGACTTGTGTACACACGATTAGAATTTCCGACAACAAAGTGAAGTTGTCGGAAAATTTGAGAACCTGCTCTCAAACATTTGTGTGCGGAAATTCTGACAGCAAATGTTCGATGGAGCATACATACGGTCAGACTTTCTGACAACAAGCTCACATCCAACATTTCCTGTCGGAAGGTGCGACCGTGTGTACAGGGCATAAGAATAATGAGTTAGTGAGATCCCTACATCCTGCCCCATAAATAATCTGTATTGCTTTCTTTTGTAGTATGATCATTGGATATTATTCTAGTTATAAATTTTGCCCCAAACCTCTGCAAAATAATTGCGATATGGCAGAACTATTGAACAATATAAGATAAAGAGGGATTTAAAATCCAGAACATGTCTTACTTTATTTTAAACTGCTATACTTTTGGATACTTTGGATTGCACATGCTTAATATGTGATTTCCAACAGATTTGGTCATCTATTATCACCCCGAGAAATTATATTTCATTAACTTTTTTGATATTAACCTCTTTCATCTGAATATCTATTTGTGAGTTAATTCTGCAGTTCCCAAAAGTTTTTTTGCTGCATACACAAGACCGTTTTCTCAGGAATAAACTCTGACGTTTTTTTCCAATGGAGTTCCACTCAAGCCTGTGTAGGATAATAGGAATAACTTTAATGGAAAAAAATAAAATTAAAAAAAAAAAGAAAAGAAAAAATAATATATATATATATATATATATATATATATATATATATATATATATATATATATATATTCCATTATAGTTATTCCTATTATCCTAAGAAGTGATGAATTAACTTCTGCATCCTTAGTTCTCTGTGCCATGAATTCTCTGTATACTGTATTTTTCTTTTTACAGGCATTTTTTAAAAGCTTTGTAATCCAAGGATGATCAATATATTTAAATGTCCTGTACATTGTTTTTCTATAGGACAATTTTTATCATATAATTTTTTAAATATACTTAAAGCAGACCTTTGGTCATTTTTCAACTTTCCTTCTATTACATTTTCTGCCCTTGTTGTTTTAACTTTGGATAGTAAAACATTATTTTTTTCTGCCAGTAAATACTTTATACAGCCCACTTCCTGTTTTTTGTCTGGTCATTAGCCTAGGCCAAGGGTGCCCAAACTTTTTTCAAAGAGGGCCAGATTTGATGAAGTGAACATGCGTGAGGGCCGACCATTTTGCCTGACATACTTTGGTCTAAGTGTGTATGAGCACGAATACACTGCCCAAAAATAATTCTCTTGCCTTTGTGGCTGAGTGTGGTGAAGAGATGAGTGTGTTATTTGGAGATTCCCCGGGACTGTGCTGTCATAAGGGGTGGGGTCACTGGGTGACATCACCTGGGTGACCCCGCCCCATGCCTTTATATGTCGTAGCGCACCGTGCACACAGCATTGCAGTGGGAGAGAGCGTTGTGTCAACATTGGAAGAAGACCGGAGGGAAGAAAACGGAAAACACCGGGCCACCGCTAGCAAAAGAGTGGTAAAAGAGCAGAAGATAATTCAGGAGCCTGGGAGAAGAATCGGAGAGCGTGAGAAGAGGCCGGAGAGCGGGAGAAGAACCAGAGACCAGGAGAGAAGACCGGAGAGCGGGAGAGAGCGGGAAAGAGCGGAGGAGTCGGAAGAGACCCCCAAAGATGGAAGAAACCCCCCGCAGCTGCCTAATAAACTACTTTAAAAACCTGTCTAGTGTGTTTTTTTTATTGACACTTTTTTTCCCCAGGTGAATGGGTAGGGGTACGATGTACCCCATACTTATTCACATAGGGTGGGGGGCCGGGATCTGGGGTCCCCCTTATTAAAGGGGGCTCCTGGATTCCGATAAGCCCCCTGCCCGCAGACCCCACCAATCAAAGGCCAGGGTTGTCAGAAAGAAGCCCTTTTCCTCATCAACATGGGGACAAGGTACTTTGGGGTGGGGGCCCGCAGGGTGCAGCCCTTCCCCAAAGCACCCAACCCCCAAGTTGAGGGCATGCAGCCTGGTACGGTTCAGAAGGGGGGGCACTCGCTCATCCCCACAACCTTTCCTGACAGGCCGGGCTGCGTACTCTGATAAGGATCTGGTATGGAGCTTGGGGGGAACCCCATGCCGTTTTTGGCATAGAGGGTTCCCCTTAAAATCCATACCAGTCCCAAGGTGTCAATCTCGCCAATAAAAGCGGTGAGATTGACTTCCTTTTCTAGTCCCGTCGTAACTCATCACGTTCAAAATGAAGGGACTTTAGTCCGTGTGTGGGCAAGTCTGTTCATTTGGAAGTCCGTCAAAAGACAGTCGGACCTAGTCTGCCGGAAAGTCCGGTCATGTGTGTGCAAGTCCGTTAGTTCGGAAAGTCCATCAAAACTCAGACGAAATTCCATCGTGAAGACCGTCAGACCTAGTCTGCTGGAAAGTCCGGTCGTGTGTACGCGGCATTACACATTCCCAAAACATCAGCAATCCACCATTTCATTGTAGGCCTTGTTGACTCCTCTCCAAATATAGTGTTTATGGTTGTGGCCAAAAAGCTCAATTTTGGTCTCATCATTTGTGCCGGAAGGTTTGAGGCTTGTCTCTGTGCTATTTGGTGTATTGTAAGCAGGGTACTTTGTGGTATTTGCGTAGTAATGGCTTTCTTCTGGCGACTCGACCATACAGCCCATCTTTCTTCAAGTGCCTTCTTATTGTGTATCTTGAAACAGCAACACCACATGTTTTCAGAGAGTCCTGTATTTCACCTGAAGTTATTTGTGGGTTTTTCTTTGCAACCCGAACAATTTTCCTTTCAGTTGTGGCTGAAATTTTAGTTGGTCTACCTGACCCTGGTTTGGTTTCAACAAAACCCCTCATTTTCCACTTCTTGATTAGAGTTTGAACATGGCTGATTGGCATTCTCAATTTCTTGGATTTTTTTTTTATATTCCTTTCCTCTTTTATACAGTTCAACTACCTTTTCCCGCAGATCCTTTGATAATTTGTTTGCTTTTCCCATGGCTCAGAATCCAGAAACGTCAGTGCAGCACTGGATGAAAGATGTAAGGGTCTGTCAGGTGTCCAGAAACTCATTAACCTTTTATACACACACACACACACACACACACTAATTACATGCAAACAGATCACAGGTGAGGATGGTTCCCTTTAATAGCCATTCAAACCACTTTGTGGTACATATTAAATATGAATAAATATCCATTTATTCCTTACAGAATTACGCTATGTGCCCTGCTACTTCTCTTTTGTTTATCTAAATGGGTGGGCTGATTGCCCGTTCTTATCTAATCTGCTGACATCCACCGTCCTGAACATCCATGTGGAGGTTGTGTCCATACAGTGAGCCTGAATCATCCCAGGTACTTCACAAAGCTTGATTGGCTCATTGGGTGTACACCTATATGAGTTCAATCCCTCTGGTAAGGGATTGGTGTTTATGGTGGTGGATCTCCTATCAATTCACATCATTATTTTTTGATACAAATGTATAATCCAGTTGACTGTCATTAATCCTATTTGACCATAATTTGTTTTTGTTTTTCACTTTAAAGGACTTTTCTTGGTCCCCAAGTTTCACCTATGGACACTTTCTTGTATTTTTGTATATTGAGTTGATGTCATTAGTACATTTAATTTTTTCACTATATTGATTTTAGTTCAGTTCTAAAATCGTTCATTTGTTAGTGCTGCACTTTTCCAACCATTTTCTTACATTTTACAATTGATTCATTGCTGTGTTGGCTGCTATTTTGTCCTATAGTTCCTCCTGCACTCCAAGCCTCTCTTTCATCAGCCGGAAGTGGAACCACATCATAACTGGATGTTTACACCACCGCTAAGACATGCATGACTAGGAACACTCATGGTGGCCATGTTTAGGGAGACCAGACAAGGAACATTATACAATATATCAATCTGGTTTCCGAGAGAGGATAAGGAGAAAGAACAGGGCCAATTTGGAAACAGAGATGATAAATAAATGGAAGTAATCAAAATAACTAAAAAATAAAAAAAATAGAAAGTAGAAAAAAATGTATAAAATTCCACAAACGACTTAATCAAAGATTGACAGTGGAATAGAAGCAACACTGCCATCTAGTGGTTGTAAAAAGGTAATATTTAAAAAATACAAATACATAAGAACAACATGAAAGAATTTGCTAAAAATGTATAGAAAATAAGAAAGGTTAATCTAGGGATTCAGTTATTGTTGATAAACACATTAACATCACACTCTATATTTAAGCCAAATGGTCTAAAAGATTTTAAACAAAAAATCCACTAAGTCTCCATCTTTGGGATCTCTCTCCTGATATGGCTGCCTCTCCAATCAGGATCAAACCTATTTATAGCCATAAATAATGTACCCTTTAAACTCTTATTATGGCTCAAAGTGTAATGTTTTAATAGACTATGGTTTAAAAAAACTTTACAATTATTTGCCATATGCACCTTGAGCCTGATTTCTAGCTTGCGAATAATGCGACCCACATAATGTAGGCCGCAAGGGCATGTAATCAAATAGACCACATTCTTGGTCGCACAAGTAATGAAAGATCCCACATCATACGTTCGACCAGTAACATTAGAACTGAAGGAGAGATACTTTCTCTCCCTAAGCTATTATTTTGACAATCCTTGCACTTTCTATACTGATAGTAGCCTTTAAAATCTCCAAAGAAACTTGGTCTTACTGGAGTTCTAATTACATTTGGGGCTATCTGGAGTCTCAGAGGGGGTGCACCTCTATATGTTGATTTATAATAATAGGCTTAACCATGAGTGAAAGAAATGGTTTTTGTGTTATTCATATTCTCTTAAAAATGGCCAAGAAATTATAAATTCTGCCAGGGTATGCCCTGTACTCACAAAAGGATTTCCCAACCAAAATTGTTGGATGTGAGCTTGTTGTCAGAAAGTCTGACTGTGTGTATGCTCCATAGAACATTTGTTGTTGGAATTTCCACCAACAAATGTTTGAGAGCAGGTTCTCAAATTTTCCGACAACAAAAACTTGTTGTCGGAAATTCCGAGCATGTGTAAATAAATCCGTCGCACAAAGGTCCACGCATGCTCGGAATCAAGCAGAAGAATGCGCAAACGTGTGGCGTTACACCAAAACAAAATTGATGTCCTTTTTTTCCACAAATAGAGCTTTCTTTTGGTGGTATTTGATCTGCGTTTTTTATTTTTTGCGCTATAAACAAAAGAAAGCGACGACTTTGAAAAAAAGCTATATTTTTTACTTTACTTTTTTGCTATCATAAATATTCCCCAAAAATATATAAAAATTAAAAAAACAAATGTTCTCCTCAGTTTAGGCCGATATGTATTCGTCTACATATTTTTGGTATGATAAGTGTATATTGATTGGTTTGCGCAAAAGTTATAGCGTCTACAAAATAGGGGATAGATTTATGGCATTTTGATTATTAAATTATTTTTTATTGGTAATGGCGGCGATCTGTGATTTATATCGTGGCTGCGACATTATGGCGGACACATCGGACACTTTTGACAGTATTTTGGGATCATTGTCATTTATACAGAGATCAGTGCTATAAAAAAGGAACTGATTACTGTGTAAATGACACTGGCAGGGAAGGGGTTAAACACTAGAGGGCGATCAAGGGGTTAAGTGTGTCCTAGGGAGTGATTATAATTGTGGGGGGATGGATTACCACTGATATGACAGCGATCACTGCTCCCGATGACAGGGAACAGTCGATCCCTGTCATGTCACTAGGCAGAATGAAGAAATGCTTTGTTTACATATGCATCTCCCCGTTCTGCGACTCCGTGACACAATCATGAGACACCGGCAGACATCGAGTCCGTGGGATCTGCAGGCATATAGAACACCGGGCCACCGCTAGCAAAAGAGTGGTAAAAGAGCAGAAGATAATTCAGGAGCCTGGGAGAAGAATCGGAGAGCGTGAGAAGAGGCCGGAGAGCGGGAGAAGAACCGGAGACCAGGAGAGAAGACCGGAGAGCGGGAGAGAGCGGGAAAGAGCGGAGGAGTCGGAAGAGACCCCCAAAGATGGAAGAAACCCCCCGCAGCTGCCTAATAAACTACTTTAAAAACCTGTCTAGTGTGTTTTTTTTATTGACACTTTTTTTCCCCAGGTGAATGGGTATGCAAGTCCGTTAGTTCGGAAAGTCCATCAAAACTCAGACGAAATTCCATCGTGAAGACCGTCAGACCTAGTCTGCTGGAAAGTCCGGTCGTGTGTACGCGGCATTACACATTCCCAAAACATCAGCAATCCACCATTTCATTGTAGGCCTTGTTGACTCCTCTCCAAATATAGTGTTTATGGTTGTGGCCAAAAAGCTCAATTTTGGTCTCATCATTTGTGCCGGAAGGTTTGAGGCTTGTCTCTGTGCTATTTGGTGTATTGTAAGCAGGGTACTTTGTGGTATTTGCGTAGTAATGGCTTTCTTCTGGCGACTCGACCATACAGCCCATCTTTCTTCAAGTGCCTTCTTATTGTGTATCTTGAAACAGCAACACCACATGTTTTCAGAGAGTCCTGTATTTCACCTGAAGTTATTTGTGGGTTTTTCTTTGCAACCCGAACAATTTTCCTTTCAGTTGTGGCTGAAATTTTAGTTGGTCTACCTGACCCTGGTTTGGTTTCAACAAAACCCCTCATTTTCCACTTCTTGATTAGAGTTTGAACATGGCTGATTGGCATTCTCAATTTCTTGGATTTTTTTTTTATATTCCTTTCCTCTTTTATACAGTTCAACTACCTTTTCCCGCAGATCCTTTGATAATTTGTTTGCTTTTCCCATGGCTCAGAATCCAGAAACGTCAGTGCAGCACTGGATGAAAGATGTAAGGGTCTGTCAGGTGTCCAGAAACTCATTAACCTTTTATACACACACACACACACACACACACACACACACACACACACACACACACACACACACACTAATTACAAGCAAACAGATCACAGGTGAGGATGGTTCCCTTTAATAGCCATTCAAACCACTTTGTGGTACATATTAAATATGAATAAATATCCATTTATTCCTTACAGAATTACGCTATGTGCCCTGCTACTTCTCTTTTGTTTATCTAAATGGGTGGGCTGATTGCCCGTTCTTATCTAATCTGCTGACATCCACTGTCCTGAACATCCATGTGGAGGTTGTGTCCATACAGTGAGCCTGAATCATCCCAGGTACTTCACAAAGCTTGATTGGCTCATTGGGTGTACACCTATATGAGTTCAATCCCTCTGGTAAGGGATTGGTGTTTATGGTGGTGGATCTCCTATCAATTCACATCATTATTTTTTGATACAAATGTATAATCCAGTTGACTGTCATTAATCCTATTTGACCATAATTTGTTTTTGTTTTTCACTTTAAAGGACTTTTCTTGGTCCCCAAGTTTCACCTATGGACACTTTCTTGTATTTTTGTATATTGAGTTGATGTCATTAGTACATTTAATTTTTTCACTATATTGATTTTAGTTCAGTTCTAAAATCGTTCATTTGTTAGTGCTGCACTTTTCCAACCATTTTCTTACATTTTACAATTGATTCATTGCTGTGTTGGCTGCTATTTTGTCCTATAGTTCCTCCTGCACTCCAAGCCTCTCTTTCATCAGCCGGAAGTGGAACCACATCATAACTGGATGTTTACACCACCGCTAAGACATACATGACTAGGAACACTCATGGTGGCCATGTTTAGGGAGACCAGACAAGGAACATTATACAATATATCAATCTGGTTTCCGAGAGAGGATAAGGAGAAAGAACAGGGCCAATTTGGAAACAGAGATGATAAATAAATGGAAGTAATCAAAATAACTAAAAAATAAAAAAAATAGAAAGTAGAAAAAAATGTATAAAATTCCACAAACGACTTAATCAAAGATTGACAGTGGAATAGAAGCAACACTGCCATCTAGTGGTTGTAAAAAGGTAATATTTAAAAAATACAAATACATAAGAACAACATGAAAGAATTTGCTAAAAATGTATAGAAAATAAGAAAGGTTAATCTAGGGATTCAGTTATTGTTGATAAACACATTAACATCACACTCTATATTTAAGCCAAATGGTCTAAAAGATTTTAAACAAAAAATCCACTAAGTCTCCATCTTTGGGATCTCTCTCCTGATATGGCTGCCTCTCCAATCAGGATCAAACCTATTTATAGCCATAAATAATGTACCCTTTAAACTCTTATTATGGCTCAAAGTGTAATGTTTTAATAGACTATGGTTTAAAAAAACTTTACAATTATTTGCCATATGCACCTTGAGCCTGATTTCTAGCTTGCGAATAATGCGACCCACATAATGTAGGCCGCAAGGGCATGTAATCAAATAGACCACATTCTTGGTCGCACAAGTAATGAAAGATCCCACATCATACGTTCGACCAGTAACATTAGAACTGAAGGAGAGATACTTTCTCTCCCTAAGCTATTATTTTGACAATCCTTGCACTTTCTATACTGATAGTAGCCTTTAAAATCTCCAAAGAAACTTGGTCTTACTGGAGTTCTAATTACATTTGGGGCTATCTGGAGTCTCAGAGGGGGTGCACCTCTATATGTTGATTTATAATAATAGGCTTAACCATGAGTGAAAGAAATGGTTTTTGTGTTATTCATATTCTCTTAAAAATGGCCAAGAAATTATAAATTCTGCCAGGGTATGCCCTGTACTCACAAAAGGATTTCCCAACCAAAATTGTTGGATGTGAGCTTGTTGTCAGAAAGTCTGACTGTGTGTATGCTCCATAGAACATTTGTTGTTGGAATTTCCACCAACAAATGTTTGAGAGCAGGTTCTCAAATTTTCCGACAACAAAAACTTGTTGTCGGAAATTCCGAGCATGTGTAAATAAATCCGTCGCACAAAGGTCCACGCATGCTCGGAATCAAGCAGAAGAATGCGCAAACGTGTGGCGTTACACCAAAACAAAATTGATGTCCTTTTTTTCCACAAATAGAGCTTTCTTTTGGTGGTATTTGATCTGCGTTTTTTATTTTTTGCGCTATAAACAAAAGAAAGCGACGACTTTGAAAAAAAGCTATATTTTTTACTTTACTTTTTTGCTATCATAAATATTCCCCAAAAATATATAAAAATTAAAAAAACAAATGTTCTCCTCAGTTTAGGCCGATATGTATTCGTCTACATATTTTTGGTATGATAAGTGTATATTGATTGGTTTGCGCAAAAGTTATAGCGTCTACAAAATAGGGGATAGATTTATGGCATTTTGATTATTAAATTATTTTTTATTGGTAATGGCGGCGATCTGTGATTTATATCGTGGCTGCGACATTATGGCGGACACATCGGACACTTTTGACAGTATTTTGGGATCATTGTCATTTATACAGAGATCAGTGCTATAAAAAAGGAACTGATTACTGTGTAAATGACACTGGCAGGGAAGGGGTTAAACACTAGAGGGCGATCAAGGGGTTAAGTGTGTCCTAGGGAGTGATTATAATTGTGGGGGGATGGATTACCACTGATATGACAGCGATCACTGCTCCCGATGACAGGGAACAGTCGATCCCTGTCATGTCACTAGGCAGAATGAAGAAATGCTTTGTTTACATATGCATCTCCCCATTCTGCGACTCCGTGACACGATCATGAGACACCGGCAGACATCGAGTCCGTGGGATCTGCAGGCACAGTCACGCTGTACGCGGCACATGCGTGCGCCCACTAGCCCTGCCAATTAAAGGGGAGGTACAGGTATGCCTATTTGCCCACCGCTGCCATTGTGCCAAAGTATATCAGCGCTCAGCGGTCAGCAAGTGGTTATAGTGACACAGTGAGAAGGTATCCTAGTGGGTTTGGTGATTTTCAGATACAGATTCATACTATATACAGTGTTAATAAAATCATCTGTCATTTTATGTTTTTTTTTATAAACATTCCCTCTCCAGTCCTTAAACAGGTCAATACTAGAACCTGGTAGTCATCTTCGAACAGGAAGGGGCCACAAAGTTGGGAGCATGAAATTGTCCAAAATGTCTTGGCATGCTGATGCCTTAAGAGTTCCCTTCACTGGAACTAAGAGGCCAAGCCAAAGCCCTGAAAAACAACCCCACACCATAATCTGCCCTGGGGTCCAGGAACTTGATTGGCCTGCACAGAGTCCTGACCTCAACCCAATAGAACACCTTTGGGATGAATTAGAGCTGAGACTGTGAGCCAGGCCTTCTCATCCACATCTGTGCACAATCTCACAAATGCGATTCTAGAAGAATGGTCAAACATTCCCATAGACACTCTCCTAAAACTTGTGGACAACCTTCCCAGAAGAGTTGAAGCTGTTATAGCTGCAAAGGGTGGGCCAACTCAGTATTGAACCTTACGGACTAAAGCCGCGTACACACGGGCGGACTGTCTGGCCTACTTAGTCCGCCGAAACACATTTCAGCGGACAGTCCGCTCGTGTGTGGGCTTCAGCGGACTTTTTCAGCGTGCAGTCTGGCGGACTAAGTATTTCGGAATTTCCGTAATACTGTCCGTCGGACTCGCATTTCGGCGGACAATCCGCCCGTGTGTGTGCCAGTCCGCCGTACTTTTGAAATGAGCGGACTTTTCCCGCCCGGAGAAAAGTCCACTCATTTCGAGCGGGTCTCCAGGTAGGCGGGGCCCGCGAAGGAGACGTCGCTGGCCCCGCCGCCTGGTATGGACTTAAAGGGGAACCCCAACGCCGAAAAAAATCGGCGTGGGGGTCCCCCCCAAGTCCACAACAGACCCTTGTCCGAGCACGCTACCCGGCCGGCCAGGAAAGGGGGGCGAGCGAGCGCCCCCCCTCCTGAGCCGTACCAGGCCGCGTGCCCTCAACATGGGGGGGGTGCCTTGGGGAAGGGGGGGCCGCGCGGCCCCCCCACCCCAAAGCACCTTGTCCCCATGTTGATGAGGACAAGGGCCTCTTCCCGACAACCCTGGCCGTTGGTTGTCGGGGTCTGCGGGCGGGGGGCTTATCGGAATCCGGGAGCCCCCTTTAATAAGGGGGCCCCCGGATACCGGCCCCCCACCCTATGTGAATGAGTATGGGGTACAATGTACCCCTACCCATTCACCTGTAAAATAAAAGTACCAAAAAAAACACAACACACGAGATAAAATACTTTATTGCACAGCTCCGGGGGTCTTCCGTCTTCGGGGGTCTTCTCGCCGGACTCCTCCGCTATCTTCTTGTAGCTCTTTTGCTAGCGGAGGAGTCCGGCTTTCTTCCTCGCCGCCGGCCTCTTCTCCCGACTTCGGGGGTCTTGTCCCCCTCTTCGGTTCTTCTGCCGGGCCACCGCGCCTTCTTATAGCTCTTTTACAGGTGGTGGCCCGGTCTTCTGTCGCCGCCGTCGCCGTCGTCGCCGCCGCCTTCCGTTCTTCTTCTTCTTCTTCTCCAGGAGATGTTGCCTCGACGATCTCTCCGGCCGGAATGCCAGGGACGCACTGCGCGGCCACTTATAAAGGGACAAGGGGCGGTGTCACATGGCTTTATGTCACATGGGTTGGTCACATGGGTTGATGTCACATGGGGACTATGACATCGTAAGGGGGCGGGGTCACCATGTGACACCAACCCATGTGACATAAAGCCATGTGACACCGCCCCTTGTCCCTATATAAGTGGCCGCGCAGTGCGTCCCTGGCATTCCGGCCGGAGAGATCGTCGAGGCAACATCTCCTGGAGAAGAAGAAGAAGAAGAAGAAGAAGAACGGAAGGCGGCGGCGACGGCGGCGACAGAAGACCGGGCCACCGCCTGTAAAAGAGGCACCCCCCCATGTTGAGGGCACACGGCCTGGTACGCGGCCTGGTACGGCTCAGGAGGGCCGCTCGCTCGCCCCCCTTTCCTGGCCGGCCAGGTAGCGTGCTCAGACCAGGGTCTGTTGTGGACTTGGGGGGGACCCCCACGCCGATTTTTTCCGGCGTTGGGGTTCCCCTTTAAGTCCATACCAGGTGGCGGGGCCAGCGACGTCTCCTTCGCGGGCCCCGCCTACCTGGAGACGCGCTCGAAATGAGCGGACTTTCCTCCGCGTGTGTGGGCGAGTCCGTTCATTTCAAAAGTAGGGCGGATAGTATGGCGGACTTAGTACGCCGTATTAGTCCGCTCAAAAAGTGGTGTGTGTGGTCAAGTCCGTTCATTCGAAAGTATGACGGACTGTCCGTCGGATTGTCTGACGGACTAAGTTGGCCAGACAGTCCGCCCCGTGTGTACGCGACTTAAGACTGGGATGTCATTAAAGTTTATGTGCGTGTAAAGGCTGGCATCCCAATACTTTTAGTAATATAGTGTATATTAAAGGCTCAGGGTGCCCAAACTGATACTTTTGTTTTTGGGGACTGCTGAATCACACAGCAGCTTCTAGAATGAAACTTTAAGGACTCATTCAGACTTATGCAGTTCATTGCACTGTTGTTAACTTGTGTTATATTGCACATTAATGCCTGTTTTGTTAGGGTAACCTATTAATTATCAATGGGCTGTCAATACACTACAGTGGGTCAGAAACCGCACCTGATCCTTTTTTCTATGCAACACACCAAAACGCATTGTATGTACATTGTAGTGCACTACACAATCTGCTACTCTGTGAATTGGGGTGAAAGTAGTCAGCAGCACAAATAGAGAGGGTTAATCTCAGCACAAAAACAGACAGCATTATGCCGCGTACACAGGAGCGGACTTTTCGAGGGATTAAGTCCGACAGACTTCCGAAGGAGTTCTGCCGGAGTTCTGCCGGAGTTCCGACAGAGTTCTGATGGACTTTTCGAATGAGCGGACTTGGCCACACACAATCACACCAAACTCCGACGGATTTGAACGTGATGACGTACGACTGGACTCGAATAAGGAAGTTCATAGCCAGTAGCCAATAGCTGCCCTAGCGTCGGTTTTAGTCCATCGGAATAGCATACACACGAGCAAATTTTTCGGAGGGACCGGGTCCGGCGCAGTTCCATCGGAAAAATTTGAAGCATGTTCCATTTTCTAAAGTCTGGTAGACTTTTGCGAATCAAAAGTCCGTTGCAGCCCACACACGATCGAATAGTCTGACGGAATCATTCCGTCGGACTTTGGATGTTGAAAAGTCCGCTCGTGTGTACGGGGCTTTAGAAATTTTTCAGGATGGCCTTAAAGCGGGCCACAGAGTGTTGGCCCACTGTCATGGGTTTGCAGCCACTGCCCATCTGCTCCCCCCACAGATGAGGTGACCCCAGGTTTTTGGGGCTATTGCCCCTTTAAGATTTGTCTTACCTGTTCAGGTAAATGGTAATTGGTATATTAGTCACATGTTCCTTTCAGAATTTTCCAGAATTCAGGAATTTAGTATAAAAGGCAGCCATCTATTGGGATCTTTTTGCAGTTGGTCGACAACACAGGACAGCGAGCAAATCACCCACCCTCCCTCCCTTGTTGTAGGCTCTTTATGTGGTATGTATGTCACCTTTAATCAAAGGGGGACTTGTTAATTAAATTATATTTGTGCTTGAGTCATTTTGTCTAAGCATCTGGTTATGTTATATTTCAATACTTGTGGAACAATTCATCTAACCACTTCAGCCCCAGACCATTTGGCCGCCCAAAGACCACAGCACTTTTTGCGATTCGCCACTGAGTCGCTTTAACTGACAATTGCGCAGTCAAGTGACTCCCAAACAAAATTGAGGTCCTTTTTTTCCCACAAGTAGAGCTTTCTTTTGGTGGTATTTGATCACCTCTGCAGTTTTTATTTTTTGCGCTATAAACAAAAACGGAGTGCCAATTTTGAAAAAAAAAGCAATATTTTTAACTTTTTGTTATAATAAATATCCCCAAAAAAATATATACATTTTTTTCCCCTCATTTTAAGCCGGTATACATTCTTCTACATATTTTTGGTAAAAAAAAATCGCAATAAGCGTTTATTGATTGGTTTGCGCATTGGTTATAGCGTCTACAAAATAAGGGAAAGTTTTATGGCATTTTATTAATATTTTTTTTTACTAGTAATGGCAGTGATCAGCGATTTTTATTGTGACTGCGACATTATTTCAGACACATCGGACACTTTTGGCGCTATTTTGGGACCATTCACATTTAGACAGCAATCAGTGCTATAAAAATGCATTGATTACTGTGTAAATATGACTGGCAGTGAAGGGGTTAACCACTAGTGGCTAAGAAGGGGTTAAGTGTGTCCTAGGGAGAGATACGATACTGATCGCTGCTCCCGATGAGAGGGAGCAGATGATCAGTGTCCTGTCACTAGGGAGAACAGGGAGATGCTTGTTTACACAGGCATCCCCTGTTCTGCAGCTCCGTGAAACCCGATCACAGGACACCGGTGGACATCGAGTCCGTGGGTCCTGTGGGCATGATCACGGAACTCGCGGCAGGGGTGCACACGGCGGCAAATTTAAAGAGACGTATATTTACGTCTAGTTACCTGTCCGTGCCATTCTGCCGACGTAAAAGTGCGTGACCCGGGCCTTAAGTGGTTAAATGTGTATTCTGTTTTATTTTAACAAACCAATAAAGTGCCATGGCCAATTTCCTTGCCAAATGCTTGTCTGGCACTGATTATTCTTACATGTAATGTTTATTGTGGTTTTGGGGTGGGGTGGCCTGCAATCCCATGACTTACCCTTTTCAGATCTATCCAAAACTATAAAAAAAGTATTACCTTTACATATACTTGTATACATATATACATATACACAGGGCCGGCGCAACCACTAGGCGAAGTAGGCAGCCGCCTAGGGCGCACTACCACCTAGGGCGCAACCAAGGCCTCTGTCCAGTGTTCTCTCGCCCTCCGTGGTGTGCCGCTGGCGCCACCAATCCCCCATGTTTCCCGCTGAGCGCTCACACGTGTTTATCTCACAGCGCCACTCCGGGACTCCTTTGCTCCAGCCTGTCCCTCTGGAGCGGCGCTGTGTGTCTGTGTGAGTGCAGCGAAGGGGCGGGGCTCGGCGGAGGTGAGAGCATTGAGACGTCGGTCAGCTGACCTCCTGCCCGGCGGGGACATCGTGGAGGAGGGTGGACGGCGCTGGCCTGGTCCCGGCGGGGATATGATGGAGGCGGAGCGGGTGCATGGCGCTGGCGTGGCCCCGGCGGAGCGGGTGGACGGGGGTGGCGTGGACTCCTGAAAAATTCTGCGGAGGAGTCGGAGAGGCCCGGATGATGGTCCCTGAAGGCAGCATCAAAGAGCAGAGGTAAGGAGGAGCCGAGGAGGATGGATCATCCCCGATCTACATTGAGCTGTATGGAGGGGGTTTGTGTGTGAGTAATGCAGGAAGTAGGAGTCAGGTAGGTCAGTGTGATGTGTGTCAGTGCGATGTGTGTCAGTGCGATGTGTGTCAGTGCCAGTGTATGTGTAAGTGTATGTGTCAGTGTGATGTGTCAGTGTCAGTGTATGTGTCAGTGTGATGGTCAGTGTATGTGTCAGTGTGATGGTCAGTGTATGCGTCAGTGTGAAGGTCAGTGTATGCGTCAGTGTGATGGTCAGTGTATGCGTCAGTGTGAAGGTCAGTGTATGCGTCAGTGTGATGGTCAGTGTATGCGTCAGTGTGATGGTCAGTGTATGCGTCAGTGTGATGGTCAGTGTGATGGTCAGTGTATGCGTCAGTGTGATGGTCAGTGTGATGGTCAGTGTATGTGTCAGTGTGATGGTCAGTGTATGTGTCAGTGTGATGGTCAGTGTATGTGTCAGTGTGATGGTCAGTGTATGTGTCAGTGTGATGGTCAGTGTATGTGTCAGTGTGATGGTCAGTGTATGTGTCAGTGTGAAGGTCAGTGTATGCGTCAGTGTGATGGTCAGTGTGATGGTCAGTGTGATGGTCAGTGTATGTGTCAGTGTATGTGTCAGTGTGATGGTCAGTGTGATGGTCAGTGTATGTGTCAGTGTGATGGTCAGTGTGATGGTCAGTGTGATGGTCAGTGTATGCGTCAGTGTATGCGTCAGTGTGATGGTCAGTGTATGCGTCAGTGTGATGGTCAGTGTGATGGTCAGTGTATGTGTCAGTGTATGTGTCAGTGTGATGGTCAGTGTATGCGTCAGTGTATGCGTCAGTGTGATGGTCAGTGTATGTGTCAGTGTGATGGTCAGTGTGATGGTCAGTGTGATGGTCAGTGTGATGGTCAGTGTATGCGTCAGTGTATGTGTCAGTGTATGTGTCAGTGTATGTGTCAGTGTATGTGTCAGTGTGATGGTCAGTGTGATGGTCAGTGTATGTGTCAGTGTATGCGTCAGTGTATGTGTCAGTGTATGTGTCAGTGTGATGGTCAGTGTATGCGTCAGTGTGATGGTCAGTGTGATGGTCAGTGTATGTGTCAGTGTGATGGTCAGTGTGATGGTCAGTGTATGTGTCAGTGTGATGGTCAGTGTATGTGTCAGTGTGATGGTCAGTGTATGCGTCAGTGTGATGGTCAGTGTATGTGTCAGTGTGATGGTCAGTGTATGTGTCAGTGTGATGGTCAGTGTGATGGTCAGTGTGATGGTCAGTGTGATGGTCAGTGTGATGGTTAGTGTATGCGTCAGTGTGATGGTCAGTGTGATGGTCAGTGTATGTGTCAGTGTGATGGTCAGTGTGATGGTCAGTGTATGCGTCAGTGTATGCATCAGTGTGATGGTCAGTGTATGCGTCAGTGTATGCGTCAGTGTGATAGTCAGTGTATGCGTCAGTGTATGCGTCAGTATGATGGCCAGTGTATGTGTCAGTGCCAGTGTATGTGTCATGTCAGGGTATGTGTCATGTCAGGGTATGTGTCAGTGTATGTGTCATGTCAGTGTATGTGTCATGTCAGGGTATGTGTCATGTCAGGGTATGTGTCAGTGTATGTCATGCCAGTGTACGTGTATGTGCCAGTGTCAGTGTGATGTGTCAGTGTGATGTGTCAGTGTGATGTGTCAGTGTGATGTGTCAGTGTATGTGTTTTCAGGGTATGTGTCAGTGTATGTGTCAGTGTATGTGTCAGTGTAGGTGTCAGTGTAGGTGTCAGTGTAGGTGTCAGTGTAGGTGTCAGCGTGATGGTCAGTGTAGGTGTCAGCGTGATGGTCAGTGTAGGTGTCAGCGTGATGGTCAGTGTAGGTGTCAGCGTGATGGTCAGTGTAGGTGTCAGCGTGATGGTCAGTGTAATTGGCAGTGTAGGTGTCAGGTGGGTTAGTGTAGGTGCCAGGTAGGTCGGGGTAATTATCAGGTAGGTCAGTGTGTCAAGGGGTCAGTGTAGGGGTCAGATAGGTCATGTGTAGCAAGGGCAGGGTAAGGTGGAGTCATGTGCGCAGCCGGGGGGGGGGGGGGGGGGGGGGGCGACAAAATTAGGTTTCGCCTAGGGTGTCAACGATCCTTGCACCAGCCCTGCATATACATATGTGCTCTATAGATGAGCCAGTAACTGGCTCATCTATAGAGCCACCTCTGTTTTTTTGTATATTGAACCTCCTCTTTTTTCTAAAAAAAGAAGATTGAATTTTATACCGAGTTGCCAGACCTTTATATGTTTTCAACCTCTGGTCTACCACAAATAAGATGCAGGACAGTGGACCCATATATTTTATTATGTAATTTATAAATGACCATTTAAAGCGGTAGTAAACCCGCATTTTTTTTTTTTTTTTTAAACCTGCAAAGCAAAAGGCATAATGAGCTAGTATGCACCGCATACTAGCTCATTATGAAATACTTACCTTAGAACGGACGAGCGCTGCCGGATTTTCGCGGAGAGAACCCCCTTGTGCGCATGCGCCGCTGCAGTCAGCGGCGCATACCGAGGGGAATATCTCCTAAACCGTACAGGTTTAGGAGATATTTTTTTTACCTACAGGTAAGCCTTATTATAGGCTTTCCTGTAGGTAAAAGTTAAAAAAGTGGGTTTACTTCCACTTTAATGCTAATACATAAACCATGTATAAACTTGGAATTTCATGGTGTTAAAAGTGAGTTACAAGCGAGATTAATGCGGCATACACACGAGCGGAATGTCCGACAGAAAAAGTTAGACGGAAGCTTTTCATCGTATATTCCGATCGTGTGTATGCCTCACCTGACTTTTTTTTCCAAAAATTCTGACGGACCTATAAATATTTCCGATGGAATCAATTCCTATCGGGAAAACCGCTCGTCTGCTCTGAAGCAAGTACGAAACGGAAGCTATTGGCTACTAAACTTCCTTTTTCTAGTCCCGTCGTACGTGTTGTACATCACCGTGTTCTTGACGATCGGACTTTGGTGTGATCGTGTGTACACAAGACATTTTCAGCGAAATTCTGTCGGAACTCCGTCATTTCCATCATCCATCATCAGAACTCCATCTGACGGGAAAACCGGTCGTGTGTACAGGGCATTAGAGGCCTACTACAATACTATCTCCACAATTAGACTATAGTATTGCTGTGAACAGTCTAGCATTGTCATAAGTATCTGTACATATAAAATCTGAACTGTCTGTTATTTCTGTAGAGTTGTCTATATAATAGAAGTTGTGGTTATGAGTACTAAGAGCAGCTCAGGCTCTTTCATGTGCACACTTCATAAATGGTGCTCATTATTAACTATTTTGTCTAGATGTCTGTTCTGGAATTGTAGGAGGGAGAGAAGCAAATCCACACTCCAGACCTTACATGGCCATAGTACATTCTGGAAAATCATTCTGTGGAGGCATTTTAATTAAAGATGACTGGGTTCTAACTGCTGCTCATTGTATTTTGTAAGTATTCTTTTTTTGTTGGCAAGATAACATATCTGTAAAGAAGAGGTGCAACTAGTAGTGGTTGCAGGACTCATAGACACAGGATAATGTATAGGATAACAACATCTTTATTTGATCAGCAGTCAGACTGGCTGCGTTAGGGTACAAAATCCATGCTTAGGTGCAAAAATACAAATATTTAGAAGGATTGTGTAGGAGGGTTTGTAATAGAAATCTGGCTGTATGCTATGTACACAGCCACATCTACTGTGCTCATATAAGCACCCATTTCTGTCTTAATGATATAATATTTTAGCTTACCTTCCAACACACTCATCCCAATGAACAGACATGACCATCCTTCTTACGTTCTCAGTTCCATCAGCCTGACTGCCCCTCACACCAGCCAGCATGGCCTTTTATTATCACAAAAGAATGACAAACAGGAAGTGATGGCCCACAACAGGCAAGCAGTTCCTTAGTACAGAAAATTACATCACAGGAAATGACATACATTAAAGGGGAGGGCACTCACAAGAGGAAGTGCACACACCCCCTTTTAGTCAGCATGGAGCCCAGACAATAGTGTTTCAAAGTAAACAGTATCGGGTAAGCTCATTCTACTGGTTCTTACAGGCTTGAGACAATCTGCGGGCACATTGCTATTGGTGTTGTCAATATACGGTACAAGTATATTAACAAGGCAGATACCAATGTCCTCTTATTAAAGCAGATATGTATCCAAAAGGGATAACGTAGCCACACAGAGATAAAATAATATGTTTATCTCGTTATGTGGACTTCGGTTCTCTAATGCGCATAATCATTTGAAGGCAAGATGCCCAGCGCATTGTGCTTGGTACCTACAAACCAACAAACATCCACAGACACAGAGAACATGTCTCAAATCCCATAAGAAGGTTTTCATACTGACCGTTTTTACCACTAGTCTCGATTTAACCCAAGTGCGCTCTGCTAGAGCGCTCCTCGATTAAACCAGACACATGGAGACAGATGACAATCTATAAAGCACACATCCTAGAATAAAATGTTCACATAAATGTTATACAATCAAATTTCCACAACAGGTTCTTTTGCATGAAATTCAGTGTGAATTATACTTTGTGTTGTGTTAAAACAACTAGACTTATGAGTTGCCTATTGCTAATGTTTAACTTGTTACATTTCATCATTCCAAGTTGTAAAAGCCCTGGCTTTTGTGGACTATAGCTTAAAGAGTAATATACCTGTCCTATGCCCACCTATATTATTTTTTTAGACAACGTATGCTTGGGTTTACTATCGTCTATCACATGTGAAGTTCATATTTCTAACCTCTTGTTTCCAGAATGGAAAATAAAACCTCAGTGACCCTGGGTGCACATTACAGAGAATGGAAACCTCATTTACAGATTATTGATGTAAAAAGATCTATCACACATGAGCATTTCAACAGGAAAAACTTCCAGAATGACATTCAGCTTTTGCAGGTATGATCTATCTATCTATCTATCTATCTATCTATCTATCTATCTATCTATCTATCTATCTATCTATCTATCTATCTATCTACAGTGCCTTAAAGTATTAATACCCCTTGAAATTTTCCACATTTTGTCATGTTACAATCAAAAACAAAAATGTATTTTTATTGGATTTTATGTGATAGACCAACACAAAGTGGCAAATAATAGTGAAGTAGAAGAGATATGTCAAAAATGCAGTGTGCATTTGTATTCAGCCACCCTGGGTCAATACTTTGTAGAACCACTAATATAAGTCTTTTTTGGGATGTCTCTACCAGTTTTGCACATCTTGAAAGTGACATTTTTGCCCATTCTTCTTGTAAAATAGCTCAAGCTCTGTCTGATTGGTTAGAGAGTGTCTGTGAACAGTAATTTTCAAGTCTTGCCAAAGATTCTCAATTGGATTTAGGTCTGAACTTTAACTGGGCCATTCTAAGCCCTTGTACACACAGTCGGACATTCTGATGGACAATGTCCGATAGGACCGTGTTGTCAAATAATCCGACAGTGTGTGGGCTCCATTGGACTATTTCCATTGGAGTATCCGACGGACCAAGTTTTCCAGCTGGGCTATAACATTTTCCGACTACATGATCCGATCCGACTTTGTCCGATTGTGTGTACAGAATTTCCGATCGGACAAAGTGCCACGCATGCTCAGATCAAATTCCTAGACCAAAGCTATTGGCTACTAGCCTGAACGTAGTCCCGTCGTAACGAAATAACGTCATCACGTTACGCACGATCGGATTTTCCGACAACTCCGTCCGACCCTGTGTATGCAACACAAGTTTCGGACAAAATCCGTCAGACAAAATCCGACGGATTTTGTTGTCGGAATGTCCGGCCGTGTGTACAAGGGCTTACACATAAATATGCTTTAATCTAAACCATTCCATTGTTGCACTGGCTGTATGTTTAGGGATCTTGTCTTGCTGGAAGGTGAACCTCTGCCCTGTCTCAAGTCTTTCGCAGACTCTAACAGGTTTTCTTTCAAGATTGCCCTGTATTTGGCTCCATCCATCTTCCCATCAATTCTGACCAGCTTCACTGTCCCTGCTGAGGAAAAGCATCCCCGCAACATGATGCTGCCACCACCATGTTTCACGGTGGGGGTGGTGTGTTCAGGGTGATGTACAGTGTCAGTTTTCCACCATACATAGCGTTTTTCTTTTAGCTCAAAAAGTTACATTTGGGTCTGACCAGAGCACCTTCTTCCACATTTGCTCCCCCACATGGCTTCTCGCAAACTGAAAATGGGACTTCTCATGACTTTCTTTCAACAATGTCTTTCTTCTTGCCCCTCTTCCACAAAGGCCAGATTTGTGGAGTGCACGAATAGTAGTTGTCCTGTGGACAGATTGTCCCACCTGAGCTGTGGATCTCTGCAGCTCCTCTTGGCTGCTTTTCTGATTAATGCTCTCCTTGCCCGGCCTTTTAGTTTAGGTGGACGACCATATCTTGGTAGGTTTACAGCACTTCCATACTCTTTCCATTTTTGGGTGATGGATTAAACAGTGCTCCGTGAGGTGTTCAAAGCTTGGGATATTTTTTTTATAACCTAACCCTGCTTTAAACTTCTCCACAACTTTATCCCTGACCTGTCTGGTGTTTTCCTTGGCCTTCATGATGCTATTTGTTCACTAAGGTTCTCTAATAACCCTATGAGGGTTTACCAGAACAGCTGTATTTATACTGAGATGAAATTACACACAGGTGTACTTAGGTGTATTATTTAAGTGACTTCTGACTTCAATTGGTTCCACTAGATTTTAGTTAGAGGTATCAGAGTAAAGAGGGCTGAATAAAAATGCACGCCACACTTTTCACATATTTATTTTTATAATTTTCTTTCCACTTCACAATTATGTGCCACTTTTCTTGGCCTATCACATAAAATCCCAATAAAATACATTTACTTTTTTGGTTGTAACATAAAATGTGGAAAATTTCAAGGGGTGTGAATACTTTTTCAAGACACTGTATCTGCAGCACTACACCCGTAGGGGTTGCAGATGACTGGGTTCTCCATTCCTACACAGTCAGGCAACAAGTATTCTCAACACTTTTTCCAGACACAAGGATCAGTATTTGTCTTGGGTTTTTTGTTTTATTAGGGGTAATAACTTAGATGGGGAACAGGAATTATGGGATGCCCTGCTTGATGAACAAAACCAGGGAAAATTTCCTCCCTGTGTACAACTTTGATTCCTTTTCTTTTCTATGTCCATCCATTGATTCTTCTCTTGTCAACTGACAGTCTCCAATAGAAAAGCAAAAGCCTCATAAGGGCTAGGAACTATCAGTCCCTTTTGAAAGTAGCACACCATGTTGTAGACGGCATCCTGGATTACCTCCAACTCCCCTGTAGACACTCTTCCTAGCTCTATGGCTGCTTCTCCACCAATATGCCTGACTGCTCCAGAAATCTTTCAGGGCAAGGTTAGGAAGATTTAGGCTTCCATAGAGACCTGCTACATGTGGCAGTCTCTCCCATTGTAAGTCCCTGACCGTGCTGTAGTACTCACACTGTCCTCCTTGCTCCCATAGTTTATGCATAGTTTAGTCTCTACAGTCTCCTATAACAACAGAGTGTCTAGCTCAGATCCACTACTTTCATAAAACAGTTCAAAACACAGCTAATTGTGATTATCCTCAAACAAAATCCCTCTCAGTCAAGTCAAAGTTAGCTTTCGTAACACAAGTTAACAGTCGGAGGGATTCAAGACTCAAGGACAAAGGGTCACCCACTGGAAATGGAGAACCCTGGTAGCAATTAGGGACCTCCCCACCATATCCGGGTCTTCTGGAGAAGCTGCATGCAATTTGGTTGCTCACACACTGGTTCTGACAGTGGAGAACCCCCACTTGCCCAGCTACCTCTTCATCAGGTATGTCCTCTCTGAGCTGCTGAAGGGGGAAAGCTGAAAAACCTTTAATCCCTGGTAGTGTTCTGGTACCCAGGGAGTTGTGGGAAATGGGAGTTAAAAGGTGCATACACCTGCATTTGAGCATGGTCAGTGAATGGTCACTAAGCTACACCGGAATTTAATTTCTATTAATACCTATCATTGATGTTTGATTCATTTAATTTACCATGTAGAGTCACCCCCTAAGGTACACATATTAAACCACAGCTCTATAGAAAAACATAGCAACTTCATTGTATGATTTACCATTATAATGGAGAGATCTATTTTTTTATTCATTTCAGCTGGCACAGAGGGCAACGCTGGGAAAAATTGTCAATTACACAATACTGCCAAAGACATATGAAGATGTTGCAGATGGAACAGTCTGTGAAACTGCTGGCTGGGGAAGAATTGAAAATAGCAGACTGTCTGATAAGTTAATGGAAGTCAATGTCACAATTCTAAACAGAACGAAATGTAGCAGAAAATGGAAAAAGAAATATCAAATAACGAATGAAATGCTGTGTACCATTGTAGGACGTGAAAAGAAAGATGTTTGCAGGGTAAATGTAATTATTTGTTTTATTATAATAACCCAACTCAACACTACATACATACAATACCCCAGAAGTATTAATACAATAAATACAATTGTATTGTGTAATATCGCTGCAGCTTTCAGTTCAATATGCGCAAAATATTTAACACAATATAACAATAAAAAAAGCGCTGCAAACATAGGAGCTGATTTGCAAACGGTTTGCGCCATGAGTTGCGGCGCACGCCGATGCTCAACAGCCGTTTTCGTATTCACAAAGCATTTGCGCCTGTAACATAGCGCAATTCCCCATTTACTATTAACATGCCGGTGCATGGGAGGCGGTGATCGGTCCACCGCTATAGACATGGTGCACGCATTATTCAACTCAGAATTAAAAGAAGGTGGAAGTGCCAATATTATGGGGGTGATGTGGGTGATGTGAGGAAGTATAGTTATAACTGTCCAAGTAACAAATATGCCCGAAATAGAATTGAAAAGTAACTTTCTCTGAGCAAGCTTGCTGCTCCTGCAAATACACTTTGAACTGCTTGAGGTCAATTTATGCACTGCGCATGCGCATGCGGCATTTGCGCACGTTCAAATGCTTTGGTTCACTGCGCCGGAAAAATCGTAGTAAATGTCAAGCCACGTAGATTCATTTGCATAAGTTGAATAGGCACACCTCTCAACTTGACTTTTTTTTTGTTTGCACTGGTTCACTTTTATGGGTTTTTTTTTTTAAGGCTATTTGCACACAGGTCATGTTAGCATTAAGAAAAAGATATGCGTGGGGGTCCCCCGAAATTCCATACCAGGCCCTTCAGGCCTGGTATGGATATTAAGGGGAACCCCGTGCCAAACAAAAAAATGGCGTGGGGGTCCCCCTCAAAATCCATACCAGGTCCTTCAGGTCTGGCATGGATTTTAAGGGGAACCCTGCACCAAAAAAAATGGCGTGGGGGTCCCACTCAAAATCCATACTAGACCCTTCAGGTCTAGCATGGATTTTAAGGGGAACCCTGCATCAAAAAAAAATGGTGTGGGGGTCCCCCTCAAAATCCATACCAGACCCTTCAGGTCTAGCGTGGATTTTAAGGGGAACCCTGCACCAAAAAAAATGGCATGGAGGTCCCTCTCAAAATCCATACCCTTATCTGAGCATACAACCTGGCAGGCCGCAGGAAAAGAGGGGGTATGAGAGAGCACCCCCCCTTCTGAACCGTACCAAGCCAAATGCCCTCAACATTGGGAGGATGCTTTGGGGTACCCCCAAAAGCACCTTGTACCCATGTTGATGAGGACAAGGGCCTCATCCCCACAACCCTGGCCGGTGGTTGTGGGGGTCTGCGGGCAGGGGACGTATCGGAATCTGGAAGCTCCAGTGTTCTTGTCCGGCATCTTCCTCCACTGCGTCTCTTTTTTCTCGCTTCCTTTTCGGGCCGCTCCATGCAATGGGAGGCTCCCGCTGTGTAACACTTCTCTTCTTCTGACACCGGGTGGCCCCGCCCTCCATTATATAAGAACTATCAGAAAAAGAGAAGTGTCACACAGTGGCCTGAGAAGGAAGCGAGGAAGAAGAGACGCCGTGGAGGAAGATGCTGGGCGGTGGTTGTGGGGGGTCTTTGGGAAGCAGGCTTATCGAAATCTAGAAGCCCCCTTTAACAAGGGGACCCCCAGATCCTGGCCTCCCCCCTCTGTGAAATGGTAAGTATCCCTACCATTTGACCAAAAGTATCCCTACCATTTCACCAAAAAAGTGACAAAAGTGTTAAAAATTACAAGAGACAGTTTTTGACAATTCCTTTATTAAAGTCTTCTTCTTTCATCTTCTGGTCTTCTTCCTTCTTCTTTCCTTCATCCTTCGGTTTCTTCCTCCATCTTCTTCTTCCTCCGATCTTCTTCTTGCTCCGGTATTCTCGTCCAGCATCTTCCTCCACGGCGTCTCTTCTTCCTCGCTTCCTTCTCGGGCCGCTGTGTGACGCTTCTCTTCTTCTGATAGTTCTTATGAGGCCCCTCATCAACATGGGGACAGGTGCTTTTGGGGTTGCATCAAGCTCAGCTTTTCACAGGCAGTGTGCACTTTTGCTTTTTCATGTGGCCGACAGCTTTGGGTGTCTCTTTTCTTCCCCTCCCCCCAGAGATTCCCAATTTCCACCTCATGTTGTGGACAGTTCTGCATTCACGTCAAGTACCCTCAGAATCAGGTACTTGGGGGGCCCTCTGCATTTCTCCAACCACTCCTCTAGCGCTTTGCAGGTTTCAAGGAGGAACCCCCTGAGGCAGAGCATGTTACTACTGTGTGGGTGGTATCTGTACTGCTCCAATCACAGGGGATGAATAGGAGAGGAGAGTCAGCGGGGATCGAAGCAGTAAACATCCCACCAACACAAGCAGCAGTGGTAAAATCATGCTTGGATCTAGGGGGTGCTGGGATGGGCACAACCCCCATTCTAAGCCCTCCCCCCTTCCAAGTCTTCCACCACCCTTGATGTTTGCCAGTGTTCTGGCATATTCTGGCATATTCAGTCCGGCCATCATATAGTGTCCGCCCCGTACTGCGAAAGAGCTCTGCCTAGTGCACTGCCAACAGTGACCCCTGTGATGTGCCCTCCTGCCTGTTTTGCGCCATCTTGTCCACCCTGTGCTGTGCTCTCCTGCCCTCACTGTAATGTGCCCTACTGCCTGCCCTCCCTGTGTCACCCCCCCCCCTCCTGCTCTCCCTGTACTATATCCTTCTGCCTGCTCTGTACTGTGTCCTTCCTGTACTGTACCCTCCTACCTGCCCACCCTGCACTGTGTTCTCCTGCCCTCTCTGTACTGTGCTCTTCTGCCCTCCCTGTACTGTGCCCTCTTGCCTGTCCTGTAATGTGCCCTCCTGCCCACCCTGCACTGTGCCCTGTAGCCCCCTGCCCACCCTATACGCTTCCATCCTGGCCTCCCTGTACTGTGCCCTCCTGCGCTCTCTTTATATAAGTAGTAAAGTGAAGCAGAAATATATCACAAATGTCATAAATATAAAAATAAAGTGCAAATACGATAAACAAATCCTATGTCAATGTGAAAAGTGCAATCATATATCATGAAAAATAGTACAAAGGCAATAGAAAAAATGTCCATCAAATATCACAATGGATGAAAGTCTCTTCAATTGTGCAAAATAGGTGCAAAAACAGGAGGGGGGAGAGAGAAAAAGTGTCCAAGTGCAAATCAGCAGGATAGGATGTGATGATAGTCTGTAGATAACCTTCAACAATCCGTAAGAGCCGGTTCACACAGGGGCAACACGACTTCCAACGCGACTTTTGGAGGCAACTTGGACACGACTTGTCAACACGACTTGGGGCGACTTACAACACGACTTTAAGTCGCCCCAGGCCAGGCGACTTTTGCCATGGCCAATCAGAGAATTAGCTGTCAAGGGGGAACTCCACACCAAATTGAAAAAATTAAAAAGGGCGTGAGTTCCCCCTCTGGGAGCATACCAGGGCCTTAGGTCTGGTATGGATTTTAAGGGGAAAGCCCTACACTGAAAAAACGGCGTGGGGCCCCCCCAGATCCATACCAGACCCTTATCCGAGCACGAAGCCTGGGCGGTCAGGAAGGGGGTGGGGACGAGCGAGCGCCCCCCCCTCCTGGACCGTACCAGGCCGCTTGCCTTCAACATGGGGGGTTGATGCTTTGGGGAAGGGGGGCGCCCTGCGGCCCCACCCACCCCAAAACACCTTGTCCCCATGTTGATGAGGACAAGGGCCTCTTCCCGACAACCCTGGCCGTTGGTTGTCGGGGTCTGTGGGCGGGGGGCTTATCGAAATCCAGGAGCCCCCTTTAATAAGGGAGCCCCCAGATGCCGGCCCCCCACCCTATGTGAATGAGTAAGGGGTACATTGTACCCCTACACATTCACCTGGGGAAAAAAGGTCAATAAAAAATACAACACAAGTTTTAAAAGTCATTTATTAAGCAGCTCCAGGGGTCTTCTTCCGACGTCGGGGGTCTCCTGACGACTTCTCCGCTCTGTTCGGCCTCTTCTCCCAGTGTCTGGCCTCTTTTAAAAAATTGTGTTGTGTTTTTTATTGACATTTTTTCCCCAGGTGAATGGGTAAGGGTACGATGTACCCCTTACTCATTCACATAGGGTGGGGGGCCGGGATCTGGGGGGGGCAGGGTTGTCGGGAAGAGGCTCTTGTCCTCATCAACATGGGGACAAGGTGCTTTGGAGTGGGGAGGCCGCAGGGCACCCCCCTTCTCCAAAGCACCAACTCCCCCATGTTGAGGGCACACGGCATGGTCCAGGAGGGGGGGGGGCGCTCGCTTGTCCCCACCCCCTTCCTGACCGGCCAGGCTTCATGCTCGGATAAGGTCTGGTATTGATCTGGGGGGGGACCCCCACGCTGTTTTTTTGGCGTAGGGGGTTACCCTTAAAATCCATACCAGACCTAAGGGCCTGGTATGTCCCCGGAGGGGGAACCCACGCCAGATTTTTTAAATAAATTTGGCGTGGAGTTCCCTCTCAAGAGCTGATAATTCTGTGAGAGTCGTCTCAGTATAGACGGAGATCTGACTTGGAGGCGACTTCCATTGAAATTAATGGGTACCAGTCGCCTAGAAGTCGGAGACAAGTAGTACAGGAACGCCTTAAGCCTATATTAAGGCTTACCTGTAGGTGCTGGAAATATCTCCTAAACCGTGGAGGTTTATTAGATATTTACAATAAAGCTGTTCGCCAATGTCTACGGCACACGCGCATTTTCCATAAACATTTAGCCTAACTTTAAGGGCAAGGCACTACATGTATCACAAGATATTTCAGCCTTATCTGATATGTTGATATTTGTAATTTCTTTCCAGGGAGATGCTGGAGGTCCACTAATCTGCAATGGAGTGCTCAGAGGAATCACATCATTTGGAGTCTTTCCATGTGGCCTGATTGGAGATGCAAGTGTCTTTGCTCGTCTTACAGAGCACAATCTCTGCTGGATTTATAAAGTTGTTAGCAGATGGTCTTAGGGCTCCTTAAGATCACGTCATTTTAAAATGTGTAGCAGATGCAATTAAAGCAGAACTTAAAGTTGCTGTAAACCCACACAATAAAAAAAAAAAAAAACCTGCACGATAAAGGCATAATGAGCTAGTATGCATAGCATACTAGCTCATTATGAATTACTTCATAATGTGAAGCCACTGCAGAGGTTCTCGTTCACCTCTTCGGCTCACCCATCCATTCATGTCTCCATGCTTTATTTTGTTGAGAAATCACTTTGAAAATCACCCCCCCCAGCATTTCTAGCTACAACCATCTTGAGTAAGGGCAAATGATCCATACTTCCTGGAATACATCTGCCTTTAGATCAGAAATGCAGGCAAGAGGTTGTGCTTAGCTGAGATATTCCCCCCAAAAAATGCCAATAATCACTTCTGGGAAGAATAACATCATTTTAGCCTAGGTCAGAATCCAGAATGCAACTGAAGAAATTAAAAATACGAAGTTTAAAACAAGTAAACATAATATACCTTCCTATCTATTTACCAAGGCTAGCAGCATAAGGATTCAAAATAATTAAAGCAGTAGTAAACCGCAGCAGTTTACACCTGTAATGCCTTTTACACGTGGTCAGAAATTCAGACGGAAAAGGTCAGATCGGATTATATCGTCGATCATATGTGGGCTCTATCGGAACCCAGGATCTCAAACTTTCCGACACAAAAATCCGATCTGCCTTTTTCCGATCGTTTGTAGAGAATTCCAATCGGACAAAGTGCCACGCATGCTCAGATCAAATTACGAGACCAAAGCTATTGGCTACTAGCCTGAACGTAGTCCCGTCGTAACGAACGAGCATCATCATGTTCGGATTTTTCAACAACTTTGTCAGACCGTGTGTATGCAACACCAGTTTAGAACAAAATCGATGGAATTTGTGGTCGGAATGTCCGACCGTGTGTACAAGGCATGAGGCAATTACATAATGTGCTAGTATGCTTAGCTTAGAACAAAGCCCTCCAGCTGTGCGCTGTCACCTTCCCCGGTCTTTCTTCCGGGTTCACAGGCTCCGGCCATACGTACGGGAGCCCCCAGTTCTGGCATGAAGCTCTTAAGGTCTGGCACAGTATGCCTGACTTTTAGGGAGCATGCATCGGTGATGTCACCGACTGCATGCAGGGTGAATATCTCCTAAACAGTGCACGTTTAAGAAATATTCATTTTACCTACAGGTAAGCCTTATTATAGGCTTACCTGTAGGTAAGAATCACAAAGCAGACTTTACTACCACTTTAATGTTGATTGAGAGATTTTAGCTCTGCATTAAAGTGGAGTTCAACCCATTTAAAAGTGTAGCTGCTGACTTTTAATAAACAGACACTCACCTGTCCCACAGTCCAGCGATGCAGCCGCCCGAAGCCTCACTCCTCTCCCCTTTCTCTCCACAGCACCGGCATTCCAAGTGTGGGTGTCTAGCAGTGACAGCTTGCGGCTTCACAGTCGGATGCACACTGCACATGCGTGAGTCACACTGCACTTCTTGAATGGCCGGACAATCTTCGGCGAACTGTGACGTGTCCCAGAAGATTGCAGGGAGAGAGGGGGAGAGGTGAAATTCCGCTCCATGCCGCAGCGCCATGAGTGGAAGTGGGAGCTGGGTATCTGTCAAAACTAGGTACCAGCCCCCTCACACACACACACACACAAAAAAAATGACATGCTAAATGTGGCATGTCAGGGGGTCAGGAGTACTTAAAGTGTAAGTTCCACTTTTGGGTCAAACTTCGCTTTAAGGAACTTTTCCCTTTCAGACCTATGCATTTTGGGCACTAAGGACAACCCCTCCTTAGTGCATCATAGTGTACATGCCTTATGCTGGCTATAAGCGATTGCAGTAACATGCATTTATGATGCCTGTTATTACATGCATTCTGCATGCACTTATGAACATTTTGTGTTTTTATAGACATAACTTTTTGCTTTATTATGCAAATCCAGGAAGTATCATTCAAGCACCAGCGTGGATCCTTGCTCTTTTGCAATTCAACAAATTTGCATCAAGTTTGGCTAGTATAGTGAACTGCAGCCCAGGTGGGTTGCAAAAGTACATTGGGGTACCATTCATAATGAATGGCACTGCAGTGTACCACCACATTTAGCATACATTATCTCAGTGCATTAATGTATATGTGAATAAGATGTAACAAGCAGGTCCTTTATACCCTTTTGCAATGTGTATAATGCTATATATATTCACTGTAAACCCTACTGTATAATGCTTTGTGGCATGAAAGAAAAGGTATAAAAAGATAATACCAATAACCCAAATCCTATCATCGACATTCTGTGCCTCATTTTTTTAATCAATTATTTTTGGTATACACTTTTATAAATGATTATACAGTTATAAATTATTCAACCATGATAATTGTGAAAGCCCCTGTACACACGGTCGGACATTCTGCCAACCAAATCCGTTGGATTTTGTCCGACGGATTTTGTCCGACGGATTGTGTCTGAAACTGTTGCATACACACGGTCGGACCAAGTTGTGGGAAAATCCAATCATTCAGAATGTGATGACGTTATTTCGTTACGACGGGACTACATTCAGGCTAGTAGCCAATAGCTTTGGTGTAGGAATTTGATCTGAGCATGCGTGGCACTTTGTCCAATCGGAATTCTCTACACATGATCGGAGTATGTCCGATCAGACCAGTTTGTTGGAAAATATTTCCAACAAGTTGGAAAATTGGGTCCGACGGATATTTCTGACGGAATCAGTCTGATGCATACCACACACAGTCGGATTATCCGACAACACGGTCTGATAGGACACATTCCAACGAATTCTCCGACCGTGTGTACAAGGGCAAAGAGTTACCGTGTATCAGAAAGATAGATTGCTGAGATAAGACTGGTAGTTGCAACCAGTGTTGAAAACCCCATGAAGTTAAATTTACTGGCAGGACACCAATATTTACAAACGCCACCAATTTTTTTACTGGCAAAAATCATAAAATTTACTGACAGAGCTGTATTTTTTTTACTGACACTGTAAAAAGTACCTAAAATGAGTTTTCCATGCTAAAAAGTGCAAAACATAAACATATAGCTTGTGCTATTAGCAATGTGTTTAAGTTAAACACAAGTCAAAAAACATATTTGTCCTTTTACATAAAGGTCAGATTATTATAACCTAGCCAGCACAGAGTTCCCCCTTACATCAGAGTCTGCAGGATTCCTTCTTATAGTGGAAGAGAATGCTTATGTAAGTGGGGAATGCTGCAGATCATGATCTAAGGGGGGACTCTGATGTAAGGGTGGGGGGCTCTGGTGACCAGAGACCACCTTATATCAGGGTACACTGTGTTCCTCTTTACATCAGAATTTCCACGTACAGGGTCCCCAGAGTTCCCCCTTCCACTGTAAGGGGGAATCCTGCAGACTCTGATGTAAAGGGGAAAGCCAGGAAGGTGGGGGGGGGGTTACTAATATAGGAGGGGACCTTTATATCAGTGTCCCCTTACATTATTGTATTGACTCCCGCCTTACATCAGTGATCCCCCCATCAGACTGGCCTGGTGGCGCTGTCACTGACCTCCTCTCACGTGCACCTTGCAGGGCTCAGTCAGCCAGCTCCAGCTTGGCAGCTCTGGTTTTACCCTATAGTCTTCTCTCCACAGTTCACACACATCTGACTCCTCCCGTGATCCCCATCCCGGTGGGGCTCCCACTCTTGACTCCTCTCCAAAATCCCCCTCAGAGAATGCAGACATGATAAAAGATAAGAGATGGTCAGAGGCTGCGGATATGGTACAGGAGATGGTCAGAGACTGCGTACATGATACAGTAAATGGTTAGATGTTGCAGACAGGATACAGGAGATGGTCAGAGGCTGCGGACATAGTAAATGAGGTGGTCAGAGACTGTGGACATGGTACAGGAGATGGTCAGAGACTGCGTACATGATACAGTAAATGGTTAGATGTTGCAGACAGGATACAGGATATGGTCAGAGGCTGCGGACATAGTAAATGAGGTGGTCAGAGACTGTGGACATGGTACAGGAGGTGGTCAGAAACTGCGTACATGATACAGTAAATGGTTAGATGTTGCAGACAGGAGATGGTCAGAGGCTGCGGACATGGTACAGGATACAGGAGATGGTCAGAGACTGCGGACATAGTAAATGAGATGGTCAGAGGTTGCGGACATTGTACAGGAGATGGTCAGAGACTGCGTACATGATACAGTAAATGGTTAGATGTTGCAGACAGGATACAGGAGATGGTCAGAGGCTGCGGACATAGTAAATGAGGTGGTCATAGACTGCAGACATGGTACAGGAGGTGGTCAGAGACTGCAAGCATGGTACAGGAGGTAATTAGAGAGTATGGACATGGTACAGGATGTGGTCAGAGACTGCGGACACAGTGCAGCACTTGAGAAAAGTGTGTGGGCCACTCAGGCTCAATAGAGAGGGGGGTGTAGACAATGCATCTGCGCTGCTACTAGAGTGCTGACAGTGGATGGAGCCCATCCTGGCTTCTGCAAAGGTTCAATAAAGGAAAGCTGACCCTGGAGGTCACATACCTTTGGTGTCCTGCTGCAATGAATGGAGGGGCAACCTCCTCGGCCTGCACTCCGACCAGGCCACGCCCCCAACATGCTTCACTCTGTCCCCAGACCTTAGTCATGGGGACAAACATGAGTAAGCTCAGAGGGAGTAAAACGCGTTGGGCCGTGGCCTGGATGGAGTCCAGGCTGAGGTTGCCACTCCATTCATTGCAGTAGGACACCATAGATGTGCAACTTCCAAGGGTCACCCATCCTTTCTTGGACATGGTACAGGAGGTGGTCAGAGACTGCAGACATACTACACTAGACGATCAGAGACTGCAGACATAGTACAGGGGTGCTAAAAGACTGCGGACATTTACAGTGTGTCCGGAAGGCCACAAAGGAGAGGCAGACACAGGCCACTAAAAGAGAACAAGCAGGTTCTGTGTCTACAGTCGACAGTAGAACACTTCTTTTTCTTTTTCCTGCAGCTGGTCGTGTTATTGAGCCACAACATGCAGAAGAGTTGGTGGAATGGATAACAAAGCCGTCCTCATCCTCCACATCCTCTGTCACCCAGGCTCAGAGTAGTTTTCCTGCCAATGCAGCTGCCAAAGAGGCCTATTCCACCAGCTCCATGTCAACAGTCACTCCTTCCCTAGCCTGACCATCATGCATGGAGGAGTCCTCCGAACTATTCGACCAGTGTCTGGTACATGCTGCAGGAGGATGCACAGCAATTTGAAGGGTCTGATGATGACACCCAAGTTGAGGAAGGGAGTAAAGTCAGCCTAGAGAGAGGGGGTACCCAAGAAGGTCAAGAAGCTGGCAGTCACATTCCCCCAGCTGCAGCATACTGCCAAGTTTGCTCCACTGACGAGGAGGGAGGGGATGATGAGGTCACTTATTCAACTTGGGTGCCTAATAGAAGAAAGGAGAAGGAGGCACATCTTCAATGAGGTAGGATGCCCTCCAGGAAGCAGCTTAAGGGCAGACACCCTATTACATCACACCTCAGAGCTAAGCAGGTGCAGGGGGCTGCTGTCTCCCATCATATTTTGAAAAGTTCTTTGGTGGGGGCCTTTTTTGACACGTGTGCAGCAGATTGCACCATTGCTGTTTGCAACAAAATGTCTGAAGCGTATCAAGTGTGGCCAAAACAGCAGCCACTTGGGCACCACATGCTTGACTCTGTCAGCTCTGCAGGGGCAGGCTCAGAGGTGGTTGACCCCATGCCAGTTTTAGCCAGAAATGATTGTATGCGACAATGGCACCAACCTCCTCTCTGCTCTCTGACAGGAACACTTGACCCATGTTCCCTGTTTGGCTCATGTCCTGAATTTGGTGGTCTTGAGCAGGTACCCAGGCTTACAGGATCTCCTGGGGCAGGCCAGGAAAGTCTGTGGTCATTTCCACCTTTCATATAATGCCAGTGCTTGGCTGGCTGACATTCAAAGAGAATGCAACCTGCCCAAGAACCGCCTCATTTGTGACATGCCCAACAGGTGGAACTCAACGTTGGCAATTCTGCAGCAGCTGCACATGCAGCAGAGAGCCATCAATGAGTACCTGTGTGAGTATGGCACCAGGACAGGGTCAGGGAAGCTTGGCTTTTTTTTGCCATGCCAGTGGCTACTGATCAAGGATGCATGCACTGTCCTGTCACCATTTGAGGAGGCCACGAGGATGGTGAGCAGTGACAGTGCATGTATCAGTGATACTGTCCCTTTTGTCTTCCTGTTGGAGCACACGCTTTGTGGAATAATGGACAAGGAACTTGAGGCAGAACAACGGGAGGAAGAGGAGGACTTCCTTACCTCTCAAGGCCCCCTTTATCCAGATACTAGTATTCCTACAGGCCCACCAATCGCACAGGAAGAACAAGAGGAGGAGGAGGGGGATTGTGTCAGCATGGAGGTGGAGGATAATACTCAGCATAAGTCTTCAAGAGATCGTTTACAGTCCCCAGAAACCCATGGACATGGCTGGGAGGAGGTGGTTGAGGATCATGCGATCCTTATGCCGCGTACACACGATCAAACAAGCGGGTGGAAAAGTCCTGCAAACTCAGGTCCGCCAAACAATCCCCCCATGTGTAGCCTCCGGCATACTTTTTTGACCCGAAAGTACGGCGGACTTAGAATGTAGTTTTACACTCCAATCTTCCCGCCGGACTCGCATTTCGGCAGACAATCCGGCCGTGTGTATGCCAGTCCGCCGTACTTTTGAAATGAACGGACTTTTCCCGCCCGGAGAAAAGTCCGCTCATTTCGAGCGGGTCTCCTGGTAGGCAGGGCCCGCGAAGGAGACGTCGCTGGCCCCGCCGTCTGGTATGGACTTAAAGGGGAACCCCAATGCCCAAAAAAAAATCGGCCTGGGGTCCCCCCCAAGTCCACAACAGACCCTTGTCCAAGCACGCTACCCGGCCGGCCAGGAAAGGAGGGGTGAGCGAGCGCCCCCTCCTGAGCCGTACCAGGCCGCGTGCCCTCAACATGGGGGGTGCCTTGGGGAAGGGGGGGCCGCGCTGCCCCCCCACCCCAAAGCACCTTGTCCCCATGTTGATGAGGACAAGGGCCTCTTCCCGACAACCCTGGCCGTTGGTTGTCGGGGTCTGCGGGCGGGGGGCTTATCGGAATCCGGGAGCCCCCTTTAATAAGGGGGCCCCCGGATACCATCCCCCCACCCTATGTGAATGAGTATGGGGTACAATGTACCCCTACCCATTCGACCTGTAAAATAAAAGTACAAAAAAAACACAACACACAAGATAAAATAATTTATTGCACAGCTCCGGGGGTCTTCCGTCTTCGGGGGGTCTTCTCGCCGGACTCCTCCGCTATCTTCTTGTAGCTCTTTTGCTAGCGGAGGAGCCCGGCTTTCTTCCTCGCCGCCGGTCTCTTCTTCCGACTTTGGGGGTCTTGTCCCCCTCTTCGGTTCTTCTGCCGGTCTTCTGTCGCCGCCGCCGCCTTCCGCTCTTCTCTTCTTCTTCTTCAGATGTTGCCTCGCCGAGTCCTCCGCTCACAATGACGGGGACCAGGCGCGCAGCGACTTATATAGGGACAAGGGGCGGGGTCTTTGATTGATGTCACATGGGTTCATGTCACATGGGTTCATGTCACATGGCGACAGTCCCAGCATCCTCCGGGACTGTGACATCGTAAGGGGGCGGGGTCACCCCCGGAGCTGTGCAATAAATTATTTTATCTTGTGTGTTGTGTTTTTTTTGTACTTTTATTTTACAGGTGAATGGGTAGGGGTACATTGTACCCCATACTCATTCACATAGGGTGGGGGGCCGGTATCCGGGGGCCCCCTTATTAAAGGGGCTCCCGGATTCCGATAAGCCCCCGCCCGCAGACCCCGACAACCAACGGCCAGGGTTGTCGAGAAGAGGCCCTTGTCCTCATCAACATGGGGACAAGGTGCTTTGGGGTGGGGGGCCGCGCAGCCCCCCCTTCCCCAAGGCACCCCCCATATTGAGGGCACGCGGCCTGGTACGGCTCAGGAGGGGGGGCGCTCTCTCGTCCCCCCTTTCCTGGCCGGCCGGGTAGCGTGCTCGGACAAGGGTCTGATGTGGACCTAGGGGGGACCCCCACGCCGTTTTTTTTCGGTGTTGGGGTTCCCCTTTAAGCCCATACCAGGCGGCGGGGCCAGCAACGTATCCTTCGCGGGCCCCGCCTACCTGGAGACGCGCTCGAAATGAGCGGACTTTCCTCCGCGTGTGTGGGCGAGTCCGTTCATTTCAAAAGTAGGGCGGATAGTACGGCGGACTTAGTACGCCGTATTAGTCCGCTGAAAAAGTGCCGTGTGTGGGCAAGTAGCCCATTCGAAAAGTCCGACGGACAGTCTGGCGGGAAGTCCGCCAGACTAAGTACGTCGGACAGACGGCTACGTGTGTACGCGGCTTAAGTGACCCAGAGGACTCAGGATTGAATGCCTTGCAAACCTACACTGCATGGCCTCCCTGATCCTGCAAAGCCTGCGAAAGGACACTAGGATTCATGGTATCAAGGAGAGGGACCATTACTGGCTGGCAAGCCTTCTTGATCCATGTTACAAGGATAAGGTTTTGGAACTTATCCAGCCTTCGCAGAGGGAGCAGTGGATGAAACATCTTTGGGAGGCCTTGCAGAAAGGTTTATGCAATGCGTTTCCAGAGCCTGAGAGGTTACAAATTCCTGGTACTGGATGTGTTGCTGAGGCTTTTTTAAGTCACAGAAAGAGTGCTGGAGAAGATGGCCGGCTGACCGATGCCTTCAGGCAATTCTTCAGTCCTCAGCGCCAAGGTCTGATCAGTTCCAGCAACCATCGCCAGCGTTTGAATCCCATGGTGCAGTAATATCTAGGGGCAAGATCAGACTTGGAGACCTTTCCACCAGAATGTCCACTGGGTTACTGGGTCTTGAGTATGGACCACTGGCCAGAGCTTGCTCAATATGCAATTGAGCTACTGGCCTGTCCTGCATCCAGCGTTCTTTCTGAATGCGCATTCAGTGCTGCTGGAGGCTTTGTAACCAATCACAGAGTGTGCCTATGCACAGACTCTGTTGATCGGCTCACATTCATAAAAATGAATTGGTGTTGGATCACCAGCTACCAAGCACCTGATGCTGATGTAACCAATAGATTTTTCTATGGATGTGGGATCCCTTGAAGACTGCATATGCTGAGTGACTATCCTATTATGCTGAGTGACTCTCCTATTCCTCCTCAATTTTCATGATGATAGCTTCTAAGAATATTTTCGGTTCAGGGCACCACCACCACTGCCTAAGGCCCAATTTTTATGCCCTTGTTTAACGGGGGTGTGTAATTACAATTTTTGATCTAATATTTCACAGCAGGGCCTGTTTCTGAACTCAACAAAGGTATCTGTGAGGCTTTACAGTGTTGTGCTACCACCACCACTGCCTAAGGCCCAAATTTTCTGCCCCCGTTTAACAGTGGCCTGTAATTACAATTCTTGATATAATATTTCACAGCAGGGCCCGTTCCAGCGCCCACCAAGAGTAACTGTGAGGACTTACAGTGTTCTGGTACCACCAACACCTAAAGCCCAATTTTCCACAGAGTGTATAGGGCAGGCCGTATAGTATATAAGGCAGTCCCCTATTTTCAAGCATCCGATGTACAAATGACTCCTACTTACAAATGGAGGGAGACAACCTCGGAAGTGAAAGTGTCTCCCCACTGATGCTTTATCACCAATCCTTGTTTCCCTAATAACCCAAAATTTTCAAAATACAATTGTCATTGGGACAGAAAGTGAGGTGAAATCTTCTGAACAGGGTCACAGACAGCAAAACAAATGTTACAGTGATGATGATAGGCATGTGCAATTCGTTTCGGAACGAATCGAAATTCGGCCGAATTTTGCATCTTTCGGACATTCGGATGCATCCGAGTGTCCGAATAAAAAATAACGAATTACAACGAATACGAAAGAAATATAACGAATGAATTCGAATGCATTCGACATCGAATTCGAAAACAATTCTAGTCGAATCGAATTTGAAAACAAATTTGAATAAAAATCGAAAAAATATAATAATTCGATTTCTAAAAAAGAATACAGTAAAATAGAATATAAAATAATAACACAATAGAATGAATATATATATATATATATATATATATATATATATATATATATATATATATATACCATCTTCCGAAATTCTAATTTCCTATAGAATGAATTAGAATATAAAAGATTTGAATACAAAAGAATAGACTAGAAAAACAATTGAACAGAATAGTATAAAATATTATTTTTCTATTTATTTTTATTCTATCACTGAGTCCAAGCCTTATTCTTCAAGGGGAAACCCTAACCCCAACCCTAACCCTAAACCTAACCCAAACTCCAAGTTGGCGATTGTCCACTTGCCACATCACCTGCCACAAGTTGTGTATTGTCCACTTGCCATGACACCTGCCACAAGTGCCATGACACCTGCCACGAGTGCCACGTGACCGGCCACGAGTGCCACGTTACCAGCCACGGGTGCCACTCGACCGGCCACGGGTGCCACGTGACCTGCTACGGGTGCCACGTGACCGGCCACGGGTGCCACTTGACCGCCCATGAGTGCCACGTGACCGGTCATGGGTGTCACGTGACCGGCCACGGGTGCCATGTGACCAAGTTGTGGACTGTCCACTTGCCACATCACCTGCCAAAAGTTATGGGGTTCCTAGCACCAAGTGACCCTGAGATATGTATCTTGGGGCCACTTACAGCTAGAGTGTGGCCCCCAAGATATGTGGCCCCAAATTCGGGTCGCAAAATGTCATTCTCTGATATGAACAATATGTCAAGCACTTTTCTGTTGCAGAGAATGACATTTTGTGACCCGAATTTGGGGCCACATATCTCAGGGTCACTTGGTGCTAGAAACCCCAAATTTGGTGATTTGGTGAAATCATTATATACTAAATTCGAATTTCGGAAGATGGTGGTTTTATAATATATATATATTTCTTTCCGACATTCGAATTTTGTATAGAATGAATTAGAATTTGAATAGAAAAGATTAGAATGGAAAAAGAGAATAGACTAGAAAAACGATAGAACAGAATAGAATATATTATATTTTATTCTATTCTGTTCTATTGTTTTTCTAGTCTATTCTTTTATATTCTATCGAAATCTTTTCTATTCAAATTCATTCTATACGAAATTCGAATGTCTAAAAAAAAATAAAAAATTATATATATAAGAGAGCCAGTATGGTGGCCCGTAATTATGGGAGGAGCCCGGAGGGTATTTAATCAGACCACCCACAACGGTCTGTGTCGGTTCCAGTGCAAGGTACTGCACATCAAGGGGCCGACTCTTCTCAGCTCCCTCACGGTCGACTATCTGTGCGTCCAATCGCAGGTGCACTTCAGCTTCTTCATTCGTGGTCTTTGTCGGCGGTTCATGGTCGCAGATAAGTAGTATCCGAATCTTTTCATATCATGTGCAAACTTGCGGCTTATCATGCTTACTATCCTGCACCCCTTTCGCAAAACCTACCTCTGAGTTGTTGACACTCATGTCCCGACATCTTTCGGCACAAGCATAGTACATTCGTAAATTCCTTCTACCAAACATATGACTCATTCATAGATCCAAGCCTCCAAGTCGCTGTCGGTCGTTCTCCAATATCACTCACCATAGGCTTCACTGGTTTTAAAATTCACTGTTCTCATCCTTTTTTTAGATAAACCGGTATTGTTTGTATGGGTTTCTGTGGCTGATTGAGGTGTAATTAAACCCACCTGATGTCTTTCCTGCACTTGACTAGCCTGGGGGGATGGGTGGTTGATAGGTGTTTGGTTTCACAGTAAGGAATGGCATACACTCTACAACCAATTCGTATCAGATACTCCTTTCTGCCAATTTATATCAGATTCATCTCATACATTTTTTAAGCTGATTCGTGTCAAATGCATTGCACAGGCTGACTCTGCCAACTCACTGCGTGTCCACGTAGTTGTACCTTGGAGATCGGTCGTATATCTTCATCGATTGTCACACACTCGCTGTCGCAGGTAGGACTTTGTTGTTACCGCTCCTCTAAACTCTAGTAGTTACGTAATCATGTTCGTTTATCATGTTAGTTTTGCAAAAGTCGCACTTACGCCACCGTAAGTCTTTCTATGTCATCTTTCATGTATTTCATGCTTTCTACCCAACGCGGGTTTACTCGAGCCGTTCACTTCACTTCACGGCGATGTGGTCAAATCCGACATTCAAGCCCCTTACTCACCTCGCATCTACGGCCAATTCGAATCTAGTCGCAACTTCGCTTCTATGTTTTGGATCCTCGGCAATCAAAAGCCCCTTCAACCGCCATCACCATTTAGTTGATTCGAACCCAGCCATATCATCGGCAATACGGGCAGATCTGTCATACGAGCCCTGTAATCACCTCGCATCTACGGCCGATTCAAATCTAGTCGCAACTTCGCTTCTATGTTTCGGATCATTGGCAATCACCAGCCCCTTCAACCACCATCACAATTCAATCAATCCGAACCCAGCCATATCCTCAGCGATACGGTCGGATCCCATATACGAGCCTCTCAGTCGCATCTACGGAGGATTCGAGTCTAGTCGCAGCATCGGCGCAACGATTCCAGTCCTTGCCAAACGCAACTCTAACAACCAAGCCGAATCCTGTTGCATCACCGACTCAAATTAGTCAAATCTTTCGCAGACTATTCCATAGCTATAACCAAGTTCAAACTAGTCACATCGACTGTACGAATTCAGCAGTACTTACGTTTGACTTTCTCAGTCTATCCATACATGATCATACACAATTTGCTCAGTGTTGCGCACGGTCATTCCTACATAATCACATTTCCTCTATAACCTTTTCTTTCGCCTTTCAACAAAGCTCCTTGCAATCGCTGCAAGCATCAATGCAATGGCTCAATACGGCCACTCATCTCCAGTAACAACACAGCTGCTCATCTCATTCATCCATTCATTCATTCATTCTCACCTCATAATTCAAATAAGGCCGCTTCCTTGCAATCGCTGCAAGCATTTCAGCAAGTGGCTCAAACTGGCACTCATCGTCTCCAGTAGCAACACGGCTGCTCATCATTTTCTCTGTCGCTTTCCCCTTTTTAGGCTAGTTAGAACACCAGTTAGTCCCCCCTGCACCAGGTTTGGACAGTATCTCCCAAAAAAAAAAAAAACCCATTGTCGAGGGATTGCATCTTCACCAGGGGGCCAGCTTTGCCCCAAACAGCTCTTTGCAATCCCCCTTGTCAAAACAAAATTCTCATGTCACCTTACTACAGGCTCCTGGTCAACTCAGTTCTTGACCCCAACCAGTCGACTTCACAACAAGGGCATAAAGTCAGGTGTTTAGTTCAATGGGATTCCCCCTTTCTCTTAAACACTCTTTCACTACATACTTTTACTTCACATACAGAATTTGACCTGCTCCTGAGGCGTTAGCAACTGTCACATACTTCTGTGCACTTCACTCTGTTTTCGAAGCACAAGCCTTCAATAAGCAGATAAGGTCCCCTAATCTCCATACTTGCTGGCAGTGCAAGCATTAGTAGACCGAACCCACGTCAATTAACTACAGATCGCAACATTAAAAACAAAAGTTATTGGCGCACAAATGAATAAACCCTTTATAGAGAACGCTTATCCATATATTAGGTTAATTGTTGTCTCAAAGAGGGCCTGTAATTGGTCTCAATGTGCAGCTGCTAGACCACTTTGGACTTGGTGGAAGAAAGCAGAAATTGAACCATCAGAAAAACAGCGCATCAGAGAGACTCATAGTCTGATGTAAAAAGCATAAAAACAATTTATTAGATAAAAAAAACTAAATAAGAGACGTCTGATCCTCCTGGGATCTTAAAACCATTACATCAGTCAATCACGACAATATAAAACAACAGTTGCTTGGTGATGAATTGGCCCTGGGATCTTCTATTCGTGACTTTGAAATGTTGGTAAAAACAGGGCTGTGCTGCCAGTACAGTCTATTGTGCACCTGGATTTAATGATTGTGGGTGATCATCTCCCAAAGGCAGGGGGAACCAGTAAAGTTCATATATAAGTGCAAATAAATGGTTGGAACTGAGTTCCAAAAGTCACTCACTTTTGTTAATGGCTGGACTGTAGGGCTGGGGCGCCGTCGTGCTGAGCTGGAGGAGTGGAAGAGAAAGGGTCAATCCTGCTCCCTGTGCTCCGGGACGGAGGTGCAGTGAACGCTGAAGGATGTTTATCCAAGTTGGACACAAGGTGGCGTCCACCTTGTGTGTTGGAGAGGCTTGGAGCGCAGCGCACCGCGAATGAAGCCGCTTGCCCGAGCGGTTGTGGGTCAACTTGTGGGTCAAGCTTTGATAAAGTGCATGCGCGCGAAACATGTTAGCAAGCCGGTCGGCATGGCAACTCCCCTCGCTGCGGAGCCCTCCACGTGACCAATAGTGACCCACAACCGCTCGGGCAAGCGGCTTCATTCGCGGTGCGCTGCGCTCCAAGCCTCTCCAACACACAAGGTGGACGCCATTAACAAAAGTGAGTGACTTTTGGAACTCAGTTCCAACCATTTATTTGCACTTATATATGAACTTTACTGGTTCCCCCTGCCTTTGGGAGATGATCACCCACAATCATTAAATCCACGTGCACAATAGACTGTACTGGCAGCACAGCCCTGTTTTTACCAACATTTCAAAGTCACGAATAGAAGATCCCAGGGCCAATTCATCACCAAGCAACTGTTGTTTTATATTGTCGTGATTGACTGATGTAATGGTTTTAAGATCCCAGGAGGATCAGACGTCTCTTATTTAGTTTTTTTTATCTAATAAATTGTTTTTATGCTTTTTACATCAGACTATGAGTCTCTCTGATGCGCTGTTTTTCTGATGGTTCAATTTCTACAGATCGCAACATTCCTACTTAGTATACCAGACTTCAGCTACCCACCCCAGTCCGCCCTGGGGCGCTCTGGTTCATTAGTCTGTGCCGAGCACAGACTGATACCCGAGCTATCGGTTACCTAACCAGTCACCTCATGGCTCACCTCGGTTGTCACGCATTCTTTTGAGTTTTCTAAAGTCACACTCAACAGCGCTCAAGCGCAAACCAACTGTCACTATGGCTGTCGCTCCTTGTCCTATTCTTCTTGTTTCCTTCCGCCTTTCATCTTATCTACCCAAACGCAACTATCCCCCTCCTACTTTTGCAACTTACCTCAAACATACGCACCCCCCCTTGCTTTTAGTTGACGCCATGTCGCAGGCAGACAGTGAGGACTTTGCCTCAGCCCTGCCATCACCCTTTACGGGCTCTGCAAGCGGCGGTTTACAGTCTCACAAGAGCTTGGACCAATAAAAAAAAAAACTCATAGCAGAACGGTGTCGCAGGAGTAAATCCTACCCTACCGCAGCCAGGAAACCAAGCCTTTAGGCTACTGTTTCCACCGCCAGTGGCAGCCCTTCCAGGCACCACTTCAGTCTATCTTCTTTGCGACTACTCAGCTGCACTCCTGGGTAACCACACTGTCAACAGCAGTCGCAGAAGCCCAAGCAGAGTGACAGCCCTGGAGGTACGCCCAGCCATTCCCCTACCAGCTCCAGTCACCACCGTCATTCCCGTACCTTCACTTACAGATACACCCAACTTCTGCACCATTATCTTCCCTGCACACCTTGTCCTAGCAGGGCATCTAGGAGGACATCTTGGATGACAACGACGTTAACTAGGATCCCTCCTCATAGCAGTACACAACTTGGCCTAGAACAAGTCATATTCGCGGGGAGATGTCTCCGTCATCCTGAAGGCCAGAGACCCTTTACTTAATCGCAAGCTCACTGTCACAGAGTTTGTGCTGGCCTTGGGAACAGTCAGAGACAGGCTAGGCAGAGCAACCCCAACAGGAGGGTAGAATTGGACCCGTATCTGCATACAGCAGGTCACAAGTACGCAGGGTGCCCATCCTTTGACTATCACCGCTCATTTTCAGCCAAGGCAGCAGCCAGACTCAAGGTGATCGTTTATCTCCCGCCTTTTAGTGTTTCTCTCCCAGGTACAAGACCCCAACTAAATCCTTAAATTAAGATGTGCCAGCTATAGCAGATCTGCCCATGGGAGTCGAATTTCTCACAAATTGGAATGGCATGCCAATGTTTATTCCCTCAGCATCTCTCTCTTCATCTCAGGTAGTCATGGTCACCACAGCCTCCACAGGTCCTCGCCTACATTTTTGGCCAATTTGGGTTTATAGGGCCATGGCCGTCAGAAATCCTCTTGATTCCTTGGTTCAGTTAGTCCTCCTCTTTGTTCGACCTCTACCCCATTGTCGCAGCAGCTCAAGTCTGGTGCAACAACTGGGCAGGACAAACAGTGACGTTCGCCACAGACAACCAAGCCACAGCCAGTATTATGAATAAAGGAGATCCTAGTAGCAGGCCATCATGGCCTTCCTGCGCAGGCTGGTGCCACTAACCCCACAGCACCAATCTAACGTCCTATGCTTCCACATCCCAGACAAACGCAATAATCTGGCCGACGCACTACCCATTAACTTTGCTTCGTTATTTTTGCAGGAACCTGGAACCGACCCGACCATGTCTCTTATCCCACACTGGTCGTAGCTAACCTCGGATTCAAACAACACTTTCACGACGCTACCTGCCTTATTAATCTTTCATTATCTCACAACACCCTGAAGGCCTACCGTGCAGCCTAGAGGTTCTACTGCATGTCAGGTTACTAGCCTCAAACCCCAGAGCAATACCAAGAGTTCTCTATTACATCCTGGTCTTCATATCATGCCACCACACACAGTTGGCATTGTCACACAATACCTTAGACCCTACTCAGCTGACATCCAGTATTTCATCCCCTTATGAGATCCTAACAAACCGTCTTGTTTGCCGCCCATACGGTCAAGACCATGTTGTGTGGTATTCACAGGCAATGACCCCAAATCAGTATCAAATGGCTACCCGTCACCAGCGCCATATTCCGAGACATGTCTTTCATCCTGTCACATTCCCCTTTGGTTAAATTCAGCCTGGTCGTTCAAGCAGCCATCTACCTGGCTTTCTACAGCTTCTTACACCCCAGTGAATACTGTCACCATCCCAGTTGTAAAGTGTTACGTAGACGCCACCTCACACGCCATCAGACTTACTTCATCTTGCTCCTCAGGGTGTCCAAAACACAATAGTCCGGTCCAGGGGTTGACATCAAACCTTTCCAAACTCTCAAAGCCTGGTGCCCCGTGTCCATCCTAGATCAATGTTTGATCCCTCGCAGGACAGCCCATTACTACCGTTCCCGATTAGTACCCCAGGCAGCAACCAGTTCATTAGTCACGTCAGGTTCCTTTTGAGCAAATTAGGCCAGGACCCTGGCCATTTTCTTGGAAATTCTTTCGCATTGGAGCAGCATCAGCAGCCTCACGAAACGGGGTCCCAGTCCACGCGATCAAAGATGGGCAGGCGGGAATCCACCTGCTTTACTCGATACATCTCCAATCCACAAGTGGAAATGTCATGAGCCTTCAGCAGCTTTGCCCCGTAGTGTCTTGTTGTACATAAATTAATTACCTCCCTAAACCAAGTCTTTTGCAGCCTTCTCTTGGCATATCACCCAGCAGACCAGGGCTCACCGCCCAGCTCACCAGGGCTTACCTTACAGCAGACCAAGGGCACTATTCAGGTGTATTTTATGTTGTTAGTTTTGTGACGTGTTTATGTGTTCTTTCATATCTCTTAGAGTGGAGGGCTCCGAATATATATATATATATATATATATATATATATATTATTTATTTATTAATTTTTTCGACATTCGAATTGCGTATAGAATTAATTTGAATTTGAATAGAAAAGATTTTAATAGAATATAAAAGAATAGACTAGAAAAACAATAGAACAGAACAAAATAAAATTATAATATATTCTATTCTATTGTTTTCTAGTCAACTTTCTATTTTATTATAATCTTTTCTATCCAAATTTAAAATTAATTAATTTAAAAATTTTAATTCATTCTATTTGAAATTCGAATTTCAGAAGATGGTTGTATATTCTTTCTATTTTATTCTATTAAATTATATATTTTTTTCTAATCTTTTCTATTTGAATTATAAATTTTGGAAGATGGTTAGTTACTTACTTATATATATATCTGTCACATCAACTTCTCATACTTGCAGTGTACCAGTGCAAAAAAACACACACATCTTATTTCATTTATATTTATCACATCAATGAAGTTGTCAGCATGCCTGATTGAAGAAGTCACGGATGTCGATCTTAAGGCAAGTACATATGCTGTATGTCATTGTCCACTTGCCACGTCACCTGCCACAAGTTGTGTATTGTCCACTTGCCACATCACCTGCCACAAGTCGTGTATTGTCCACTTGCCACATCAACTGCCACAAGTTGTGTATTGTTCACTTGCCACGTGACCGGCCACGGGTGCCACATTACCAGCCACGGGAACTGCCAGGGGTGCCACGTGACTTGTCATGAGTTTCATGTGAACAGCCACGAGTGCCACGTGTACCATGTGACCTGCCACAAGTGCCACATGACCTGCCACATGACCAAGTTGTGGATTGGCCACTTGCCACGTCACCTGCCACAAGTTGGGGTTCCTAGCACCAAGTGACCCATAGATATAGGCAATATGTCAAGTACTTTTCTGCAGCAGAGAATGACATTTTGCGACCCGAATTTGGGGCCACATATCTGGGGGTCACTTATAGCTAGAAACCCCATTTGGTATGCAAACACAATACTACTAGCACTACAACATATCAAAATTTGGAGTTTCTAGCACCAGGTGACCCCGAGATACATGGCCCTAAAGTCGGATCACAAAATATTTTCGAATGCGGTTGAAATAATTTCAAATCATGTTGAAATCATTTCGAATGCGGTTGAAATCATTTCGAATGCGGTTGCAATAATTTCGAATTTGGTTGAAATATTTTCGAATGTGGCCGATTTTTCGAATTCGGTAGAAAACTAAACTAAATCCGAAAACGAATTTAAGGAAGTTAATGAATATAACTAAACGAAATTAATGAATTAACAAATTAAAATGAAACAAAACTAAACTAATTTTTTCCTTTTGCGCATGTCTAGATGATGATAACCCTTCGCTATGTTATCCAAAAAGCTTATAACATTTTTTTGGCTGGAGCTACACGTACAAAATGTACCTGTTCTAAATTACAAACAGATCCAACTTAAGAACAAACCTACAGTCCCTATCTTGTTTGTAACCTGGGGACTGCCTGTATACTGCTGCTGCTCAGATTATATAAGGCCTGGGGGTGAGGGGTTCCCCTTAATATCCAAACCAGACCCAAAGGGTCTGGTAATGGGCTAATGGGCTGGGGGGGGCAACATTACATTACAGCTGCAAGCATTTTTAAATGACTTTTAGTCCTTTAGAAATATAATTTTTGAAGGGACTGTTCTAAACATGGGAAAAATGCGCCACTTTACAGGAATACTATAGACACCCCTCCCAGGCATGATATTTATAGGAATATTTCACTTTTATTGTTTCACTTTAAGCATTATTAATATCACTGCTCCCAAAAAACAGCAGTTTTTAAAAGTTTTTTTTGCATTGATTCATGTCCCCTGGGGCAGGACCCAGGTTCCCAAACACTTTTTATGACAATAACTTGCATATTAGCCTTTAAAATTAGCACTTTTGATGTTTCACGTTCGAGTCCCATAGCCTTCAACAGGGTTTGTGTTTTTTCGCACAAAATTTTGGTCTGTTCGCATGTTCTGCCGTGAACCAAACCGGGGGGGGGGGTGTTCGGCTCACCCCTACCCCTCAGTTACATGAGTGTCCTCACTCCTCCTCGGCTCCTCCTCTGCTGTGACGAGGCACCACCAAGAATGAGTGCCTTTCATTCAAAATGGTGCCATTACGTCACTGCAGAGCATGTGCCCACCTGGCTGAGCGTGTAGGAGCTTTCCCGAGCATGGCAAGCATCAGAACGGCGCATGCGCATTTACACTGTCAGCCTGCAAGTATGTTTATTATGGGCACCACTGCTCGTAATGGGCATTTATGGGCAGCCCGAGAATGGGCTGAAATTTACAGGCTGCCGGTAAATTAACACTGGTTGCAACATACAGATCTGTGCAGTATTTATAAGTATCACTGGGTAAAGTCTTATCCTTTTCCACAGTTCAATCATATGCAAGACTGTAACTTCCAGCGTGAACCAGCAAGTAGCAGCTGTCCACTCACCACTGCATGCTCTTTGCTAATCTGTGAAGATAAGTGCTATAATTAGGTGGGGGGGGCAGTTGTAGATAAAAAAGTTATAATAGAACAGGCAAAATTCCTGACCAGAGCACATCACAGTTGAAGACATTAACTTAAATGACCATAGACACTACATTTACTAAGAAAATACATGAAGTAAAAAATGTTTTACTTATATTCATTTGGGACCTTATTTCCAACTAAATTGTTACACTTGAGAGCTTTGCTATATGCTATTTGCCTGGCATTTTTCTGATCTACATATAAAACAAACATAAAGCCAGTAGCATAGCTACTAACAAAAATAAAATGCAGACACACATATTTTTGATGTGCATCCAAGAAGTCATTGTAGGTGGAAAACATACTTTAATTATGGATGGGGCATGAGTGTAGTTCTACAAAGGGCCTAGTGTAAAATGTATTTAAAATATTGTATATACAGGAAGATGTATTATTTTTATGTACATTTATGTATTATTATGTTTAGCTAGCTTCAAATTGAATTTCACCAGTCTATTTAATGTGCCTCAACCCAACAGCTTTTGAACAGAATACAGTGGTCAATACCAGTTACACTGCAAACACATTTGGCATAAAATATTTAGAAAACGTTATTTGACACTGACGACTCTGCTGAGTAAAGGGAACCTGTGGTTCCTGCTGAAGGCTTTGTGGCAAAAAAAAAAAAAAAAAAAAGTCATAACTTAAAGAAGTTTAAGGTATGTAAAAAAAAAAATAAGCATGCATACTCACTTCAATGCTAGTAAAAGAGAGAAGTGACTGAGTGTGGGCCCCTCTTCCCGTACCAGATCACATGCCTTTCAACATTGGGGGTGTGCCTTAGAAAAGCCTTGCACCTTGCTTAGTGTCTTCTGTTAGGCCCCTTTCACACGGGACGGATCCGTAATGATCCGCCCTGTGATGATCCGCTTGCTCAGCGGTGATTGCTCCGTTTGTCCCCGCTGAGCCAGCGGATGACAGGGCGGTCCCTGCACACTGTGCAGGGACCACTCTGTCAGCTCTCTGCTCTCCTCTATGAGGGATCGGATGAACACGGACCGTCTGTCCGTGCTCATCTGATCTGCTCTGCAGACGGATAGAAAAATAGGATTTTCCTCCGTCTGTAGAATCGGATGTTCATCCGCAGACACCCGCTATCCCATAGGAATGCATGTATGTCCGTATTTCATCCGCAAAGGATGGATGAAATACGGACATACTGTTCGCATGTGTGAAAGGGGCCTTACAATGTTGAGGGACAAGTGCCTCTTCCCACCTACACTTCCCCAAAATAGGAGGTGGGTGTAATGGGGGGGGGGGGGGGGACAAATGCAATATGTTTTAAGCACCTCCTGCCCACCGTATTGTAAACTGACAAGTGCAAGAGCAAACAGGCTCTTTCGTTTCGGGATGACGTCATATGATATCGTCCTACCTCGCCGCTCTTGGGACACGGCTCATCACCAATCTCGGTAAAGAGTCAAAACGTCACTTATGCCCATAGCTCTTAAAGGGACATTTTTTTAAATAATTTTTTTTATTACAATTTATTTATTTTTTTAATTGCATTTTAGTGTAAATATGAGATCTGAGGTCTTTTTGACCCCAGATCTCATATTTAAGAGGTCTTGTCATTTTTTTTAAGTGTAAAAATAAAAAAAAGTAAAATAAATAAGAATTTTTTTTTTTTAATGTGCCCCGCCCCACCGAGCTCGTGTGCAAAAGTGAACGCATATGTGAGTAGTGCTCGCATATGAAAACGGTGTTCAAACCACACATGTGAGGTATTGGTAGAGCGAGAGCAATAATTCTAGCCCTAGACCTCCTCTGTAACTCAAAACATGCAACCTGTAGAATTTTTTTAAATGTCGCCTATGGAGATTTTTAAGGGTAAAAGTTTGTCGCCATTCCACGAATGGGCGAAATTTTGAAGCGTAACAGGTTGGGTATCAATTTACTCGTATCTTTCACAATATAAAACAAAAATTGTGCTAACTTTACTGTTGTCTTCTTTTTTAATTCAAAAAAGTGTATTTTTTCCAAAAAAAGTGTGCTTGTAAGACCGCTGCGCAAATACTGTGTGACAGAAAGTATTGCAACGACCGCCATTTTATTCTCTAGGGTGTTCGAAAAAAAATGTATAAAGTTTGGGGGTTCTAAGTAATTTTCTAGCAAAAAAAAATTTCTTAAGTGGTTAAGATATTGTGACTTAACCTATCTGGGTAAAAATCTATCATCTCACAAAAAATACATTTTATGTTGAAAATGAAAAGTTAAAACTCAGAGTATGTAGTTATAATATGATCTCAAGTGCTGGAGAGAAAAAAGAGAAAAAAAAAAGGTCCTGAACATTAACTCGCATAAATCTTTTGCATACAATATAGAAGATATTAAAGATTGGATTTGTGTATAATCAATAGGTTTGCGTTGTATTATGGAACAATATAACATTTGTTTAATAGTATTTAAGGAAATAAAGAGATAAGAAATCTGCTACCAACTTTGTGTAAAAAGAAAATTGAAAAGGGTAATGATGAAAGTTTGAAAGGGGAAAATGTGAGAAGAAAGAAATCAAAGATAGTGGGGATCCCCAGGGAATCACATGGTGGTGCACCTTCGCTTGTGTAGACAAAAATTCTTGCACTGACTCTTCTGTTACTTATAACCGCCTCCTTACTTGGCCCCCTACCACTCCCCACCCCTGCTAGCCCAATGCTGCCAGTCTGACATTCCAACCTCCAGCAGTGTCCCCAATGTGAGCCAGTTGCTGTAAGAGCTCTTCTCCTGCACCACTGCAGCTCATATTCCTGGGGTCAGTAATGGGTATGTTGGTTCTCTGGTTATGGGTGACCTGCTCAGGTTCTGCTCACTGAGCCTGTCAGTAACATCCTGTTTAAAAGAACTTCAGATGCTGGGAGTGCAGGTCTTACATGCTATTAAAATCTATCAAATTTATGGCAGTATCTAAATGCAGGTAGAAAACTCTGGCGGAACTACCAGGGTCACAAAGGTTACACTTGGGACTGGACCCTGGTGTTCTACCACCATGATGGCAGAAAGGAGGCTGCTGTGAGATCCTAATAAAGGGCCCCACAATGAGAGTAAAGGGATCCAGGCCCGGGACAAGAGGTCAGGGGGGCCTGTCATGGTTTCTTGCACCGGGGCCCTGAAAGTTGTAGTTACGCCTCTGATTTGGAATCTCTTTGTGTGGCCAGATAGGGGGTGGAAGTTTCTTTTCTCGTCTTACCTAGGACTATATCTGCTGGCTTTATAAAGTTGTCAGTAAATGGCCTTAGGGTGCTTTAAGCTCATGCATTTAAAGCAGAACGTAACTCTATCTGAACGCCACAAACTGAAAATTATGTTTAATTATTTTTTTATAATCCAAGCAAATTCACCCATTCATTCAAGTCTCCATGTTTTATTTTGTCAGGTAATCACTTTGAAAACACCCGCTAGCATTTCTAGCTACTTATCTTGAGTAAGAGCAGGCAGGCAGGAGGGTGTGCTTAGCTGAGAACATCCCTCCTCCATATGAAAAATGCCCATGAAGACTCCTGGGATGAATGACATCACTTTGGCCTAGGCCAGAATCCAGGAAGCAACTGAAGAAATGTAAAACAGAAGTTTAAAACAAGTAAACACAATACACCTTCCTATCTATTTACTAATGCTAGCAGCATAAGGATTAAAATAGGATTTTTAAATACAGCTTACCTGTAAAATCCTTTTCTTGAGAGTATCACGGGACACAGCACCTTCATTACATAGTGGGTTAGACCTTCTGTGATTGGACACTGGCTAACCCCCAATTAAGAATTCCTCCCCTATAAAACCCCTCCCATATGGGAGGTACTTCAATTTTGTAGCAAAGCAATAGGAAACCATGTAAAACCCAAGAAGGGCGGGAGCTCTGTGTTCCATGATGTACTCTCAAGAAAAGGATTTTACAGGTAAGCTGTATTTTTATTTCTTGAACATACATCATGGAACACAGAGCCTTCATTACATATTTGGATGTCCCAAAAGCAATGCTCAGTTTGAGGGGAGGGAGACACAGATCAGGATTATAGACTGCCATGGACAAGAGGAACTAAACTGCAGCCTGCAGTACACCGCGCCCGAAGGCGTTATCCTCCTTGCCCTCTTACATCCACCTGATAAAATCTGGTGAATGTATGGACTGATGACCAAGGCGCAGCCTTACAGATCTGAGCCAGGGAGGCCTGGTGATGCACTGGCCAAGAAACACTTACAGCCCTAGTTGAGTGCTCTTTTACTTGAAAAGGATGGGGTCTTCCTATATCATAGACCTGAAGAATAACTAATCAATCTCAAGAGAGTGGACTTTGAAGCTGCCTGGCCTCTTTTAGGGCATTCTGGCAAAATAAACAATCAGTCTTTCTTATCTGAGCGGTTGCCTGCAGATAAATACTGATTGATTGCTCTTACCACATCTAGAGTGTGTAATGACTCTTCTTCTGCGGACTGCAGATCTGGAAAAAAGAATGATAGGATTACATCTGATTCAAATGGAATCCTGAAACCACCTTAGATAGGAAGGCCCTATTAGAAGGATTACATCTCGATTCAAATGGAATCCTGAAACCACCTTAGATAGGAAGGCCCTATTAGAACGCATCACTACTCGGTCCTTGTGAATAATCAAATAAGGTTCCTTGCTTGAAAGAGCTGCTAGCTCTGAAACTCTCCTAGCCAAGGATATAGCTATCAAGAAGACTAATTTCTTAGTCAAAAGAACTAAAGAAGCCTGGTGTAATGGTTCAAACGGTTGTCCCTGTAATGCAGACAGAACCAAATTCAAATCCCACGGGCACACCGGTTTTAACCGCATGGCCCCCTAAATAAAAGCCCGGACAAGTGAATGTGATGAAGTGGCTTCTGGAAAAACACTGACAAAGCTGAAATCTGGACTTTGATAGTGCTTATGGCCAAATTCATTTCTAGGCCTGACTGGAGGAAAGCCAAGACCCTGCCAATGACATACTTTCTAGGATGCCATCCCCTGGGTTCACACCAGGAAACATATGCCTTCCAGATTTTGTAGTAAATAAGCCTGGAGGCCGGCTTTCTGGCATTGACCAGAGTAGACAGGTGTGACTCTGTGAGTCCGCAGTCTTTCAGAATGTGGGTCTCAGCAGCCAAACCATCAAATTCAGACTGTGTAAAGCAGGATGGTAGATTGGACCCTGCGAGAGTAGATTTGACCGGAGGGGAGGGACCCAAGGCCTGCCTACTGCCATCTTCATGATCTCTGAGTACCAAGGTAATCTAGGCCAAGCCAGGGCTACTAACAGAACCGACTTTGTTTCCCTCTTGACTCTTCCCAGGAACTGCGTCAGAAGTGGATTCGGCCGGAAGGCACCGATTAGATTGTACCGATCCCAAGGAATTGTCAGAGCATCTGACCCCTTAGTAAGTATGTCTTTTGTCCTCGATACAAACTTGTCCAGCTTCTTGTTGAATCTGGACGCAAACAGATCTACATCTGGAGTACCCCATCTGTGAGATATGAAATATTTCGGGGTGTAGAGCCCATTCTCCTGAGCAGAATTGTTGGCGGCTTAGAAAATCCGCTTGCCAATTTTCCACTCCTGGGAAGAAGACTGCAAAAAGGCAGGGAACATGCCTTTCTGCCCAAGCAAGTATGCGATTCACCTCTCTCTGTGCATCCAGACTTTTAGTGCCACCTTGGTGACTGATATAAGCCACAGCCTAGGCATTGTCGGACTGTATTCGAACAGGGTGACCCTGCAGTCTGTAAGACCAGTCCATGAGGGTTTTGCTAAAAGCGCGCCCCTTTTCACACGCATGACAAGCTGTCATGGCCGTGAATGAGGGGGAAGGAAGAGGACCACTCTATGAGCTCTGCGGGACCCCCTAGACTACGTGGGACCCCTTTATTATCTATTTGTGGCAGAGCCTGCAGCGGAGGATGTGAGCTGTCCGGAGACTGGCTTCACTGAGCGTGTATCCTGGAAAGGCAGGTAAGTATATACCCGGCTGCTCTTTACTCCCTCTAGTGGCGGAAACCAGGTAAGACATGCAACTACTCATGAAGAAATCTATTATATACAATTAATATAGGATTAACTTCTCTTACCTGTTCAATCTTCACCCATCACAGCGGGTAGCGTTGTGCCAACCTTCAGGATTTTTTGGGTTGCTTCTCAGAGGAACCTCTTACCTGGACCTGTAAAAGACTCTGCCAGAACATTCGTGCCACTGTTTTAATAATACACCAAGTCTGGTTTTCCCAGAGCCCAGTCTTCCAAGGGAGAGGACTTACAGGCAAAACCTTGTTTCTGACGAGGCCTGGGTGCCATATCATCTTGGGATTTGAATATCGGCCCGAGATATGGATCCGGTTAGTATATCCCCTTAGACCCCTGCAGGGACCTGCATAGAGCTTTCTTCATAGCAATTGGGGATTAGCCAGTGTCCAATCACCAAAGGTGCCTATCTAACCCACTATGTAATGAAGGCTTTGTGTCCCGTGATGTATGATCAAGAAAAATTTGTTAATGTTAACTGAGAGAGTTTAGCTCCCCTTTAAGAAGCTTTTCACACTTGGGCCCTTTCAGACTTATGCATTTTGGGGACTAAGGACAACCCCTCCTTAGTACACTATATTACACATCACTTGTGTTGTGGCACTATATTTTAAAAAGAGTGTGCAGGGCACATTAAGTGCTAAATACCACACACTAACATGCATGCAGCTAGCATGCAATGGACCACAAAGGTCTGAAGAGGGTCATATGTAGTGATGGACGAACTTCCGACGGGACGTTTCGCGAACGCGAAACGCGAACGGACACAAACGTTCGCGAAAACGACCGTTCGCCGCGGGCTCCATTGACTTCAATGGGAGGCGAATTTCGCAAACCTTTAGGTCGAATTTGCGGCCACGGGGTAATTATTAGGGGGTAGCACGTAGTCCCACCACCTGGACAATAGCATAATACATGTATGAGGTGAATTTGGGATCGATAACTACAAGCATTTTTTTTTTATTTGGGAAATTGTTCTGACAATTCAGGACTATGGAGCTAATGAAGGCAATGGAGGAGAGGGAAGGTCAGGGACCAGGGTAGGCAAACAAGAGGGTGCAGGAGATACAGAGCACTGACAGCAGCACCGTAATACAGAGCACTGACATCAGCACCGTGACATACAGCGCTGACAGCAGCTCCGTGACATACAGCGCTGACAGCAGCTCCGTGACATACAGCGCTGACAGCAGCTCCGTGACATACAGCGCTGACAGCAGCTCCGTGACATACAGCGCTGACAGCAGCTCCGTGACATACAGCGCTGACAGCAGCACCGTGACATACAGCGCTGACAGCAGCTCCGTGACATACAGCGCTGACAGCAGCTCCGTGACATACAGCGCTGACAGCAGCTCCGTGACATACAGCACTGACAGCAGCTCCGTGACATACAGCGCTGACAGCAGCTCCGTGACATACAGCGCTGACAGCAGCTCCGTGACATACAGCGCTGACAGCAGCTCCGTGACATACAGCGCTGACAGCAGCTCCGTGACATACAGCGCTGACAGCAGCTCCGTGACATACAGCGCTGACAGCAGCTCCGTGACATACAGCGCTGACAGCAGCTCCGTGACATACAGCGCTGACAGCAGCTCCGTGACATACAGCGCTGACAGCAGCTCCGTGACATACAGCGCTGACAGCAGCACCGTAAGCAGCCCCAGGAGGAAGTCAGCACAGCACAGGGATGGTGTGATCCCCTCATAATAAGAACCCCCAGGAGGAAGTCAGCACAGCACAGGGATGGTGGGAGCCCCTCATAATAAGAACACCCAGGAGGAAGTCAGCACAGCACAGGGATGGTGGGAACCCCTCATAATAAGCAGCCCCAGTAGAAATATGACACCGCTCAACCTCTTCAAAGAGGAGGGTAGGGGCATATAGTACGGTGTGCTTTTTTGGGTCAGGGAAGTGAGCCAAATGAATTAAGAAGGTCTGTGTGCTTGATTCCAAAAATTGTTTATAGACATATACATGGTCTACTGATCACATGTGTTGAATTCCTCCGAGATCCATGCCTCATTCATTTTTAGAAATGTGAGGTAGTTAACACTGTGGTGAGCTAGGCGAGTACGCTTATCGGTCACAATCCCCCCTGCTGCGCTGAACGTCCTTTCGGACAGGACACTGGATGAGGGGCAAGCCAACAGTTCGATTGCAAATTGGGCAAGCTCTGGCCAGAGGTCAAGCCTGCCCACCCAGTAGTCTAGGGGTTCATCACTCCTCAGAGCGTCCACATCGGCCGTTAACCCAATGTAGTCGGACACCTGACGGTCTAGGCGTTCCCTGATGCTGGATCCGGATGACACCTGTCGATGGGTCGGCTGAAAGAATGACCTCATATCCGAAGTCACCAACACATCTTCAAACCGGCCTCTTCTTGCAGGCGCTGTTGGATTGGTACCCGCAAATCCTTCTCTGGGAGTGGGAATTGCTCCTCTGCCAGCGCACGCAAAAGCAGAATGCAGCATTTCTCGAAGCAAGGCCTGGAAGTGCTGCATTCTGACAGCCCTCTGCGACGGCGGTAACATTTCCGCCATTTTGTGTTTGTACCGGGGGTCTAAGTACGTTGCCACCCAGTACTGGTCCTTGACCCTCATGCTTTTTATACGGGGGTCCCTATTAAAACACTGGAGCATGAAGGCCCCCATTTGCACTAAAGTGGAAGCGGTGTGGTGGCCTGGCTCCTGCTCATCATCCAGGATAATGTCGTCCTCTTCATTCTCCTCTCCCCATCCTCGCACAACAGGGATCCCAGAAAGGTTTAAAGCATGCTCTTCTTGCTCCTGCTCATCCGCCCCGGCACCATCCTCCTCTGACTCCTCATCAGACTCCTGTTGTTGACTTGTCTCAGATAGAGTAGCCCCCCCTGGGAATTCATCCAGCATTGCGACTTCCTCATCTTCCCGCTCCTGCTCCTCCACAGCCTGATCAATGACACGACGCAATGCACGCTCCAGAAAGAAGGCATAAGGTACCATGTCACTGATGGCGCCATGGCTGCGACTGACCAGTTTGGTGATCTCCTCAAATGGCCGCAGAAGTCTGCATGTGTCGCGCATGAGCAGCCACTGGCGCGGTGAAAAAAAACCCAGCTCCCCAGAACCGTTTCTTTCGCAGAGTTCATACAGGTAGACGTTAACTGCACGTTTCTGCTGGAGCAGCCTATCAAGCATATAGAAGGTTGAGTTCCATCGCGTCGGGCAATCGCAAATAAGACGTCTGACCGGCAGATGGTGTCGCCGCTGAATGTCAGCAAGGCGAGCCATGGCCGTGTAAGATCTTCTGAAATGGGCCGAGATTTTCCTTGCCTGCCGCAAGATGTCCTGGACCCCAGGGTATTTGACAAGGAATCGCTGCACGACCAAGTTTAAGACGTGTGCCATGCACGGCACGTGCGTGATTTTGCCCTGTTTCAATGCGCTAAGCAGATTGGCACCGTTGTCACACACCACTTTACCAACTGTCAAATTGAGCGGTGTTAGCCACTCATCTGCCTGTGAACGCAAAGCTGAAAGGAGTGCCGGGCCAGTGTGGCTCTTTGCTTCCAGGCACAACAGACGCAGCACGGCATGGCAACGTCTCACCTGGCATGTGGAATAGGTTCTGGGGAGCTTGGGCGGTGCAGTGGAAGAGACGCTAGCAGCGGAAAAGGAGGAGGCAGCTGAGGAGGAGAGGGAGGAGGATGGAGTAGGAGGAGGAGAAGAAGAGTCAGGCCTGCATGCAATCCGTGGCGGTAAAACCAAATCTACACGGGTGCCACGGGTTACATGCTTGACGGCCGTCAGAAGGTTCACCCAGTGGGCAGTAAAACTGATATACCTTCCCTGCCCGTGTTTGCTAGACCACGTGTCTGTGGTCAGATGTATCTTGGCACCGACACTGTGTGCCAGAGATACATTCACTTGCCGCTGAACATGGCCATATAGCTCTGGGATGCCCTTCTCTGAGAAATACTTCCTTCCTGGGACCTTCCATTGTGGTGTTCCAATGGCCACAAATTTGCGAAAGGCCTCCGAGTCCACCAGTTTATATGGCAGTAGTTGGCGGGCTATGAGTTCTGACAAGCCAGCCGCCAACCGTTGGGCAAGAGGGTTATCCGGCGTCATCATTTTTTTACGCTCAAACATTAGGCCCACGGAAGCCTGCCTTTTTGCAGAAAAATGTGAGCTTGGCGTGATGGAAGGTGGAGTGGAGGACAATTGTGAGGAGAGAGGAGAAGGAGAAGTAGAAGACGAGGCTGGACGGTGAGAGCCTGCAGTGTGGCTTTGTGTGTTCCGTTGCTCCCACTGGGCTCGGTGATGGCTGCTCATGTGCCTTCTTAAGGCGGTCGTCCCTAGGTGAGTATTGGGCTTACCGCGACTAACGCGTTGACTGCAAAGATTGCAGATGGCAACGCTATTGTCAGCAGCGGACACGTTAAAAAAAGCCCACACTGCGGAGCCATGTGCCGGTGTCCTGGGAGCGCCAGATGTGACCGTACATGGTCGATGACTCGCTCCTGATACATTTGCAGTCTGCTTTGTCCCTGCTGTGCAATGTAAGTCATTGCTGCTTCTCCTCCCTATCTGCTGGTCCATATCTCCCTCTGAACTCCCCTCCTCTTCCTCTCTTGTGGGCACCCACGTGACATCACTAGACACGTCATCATCAACGTCACCTTCCCCACCGCTATAAGTAGAGTAGGCAGCAACACCGGGGACCAACCTCCTCCTTGGGCTGATCTGGGTACTGGCGTCAGACTGCTGAGTAGCGCTTGTTGCTACCTCCTCTTCCTGATCCAATACCAAGAGTGGCTGCGCATCAGAAATGTCCTCTTGATATGGATCGGAAAATAATTCCAGTGACTCAAGCGGAAGGTATGTGGTGGTGGTGGTGGTGGTCGTGTTGTTGGTGGTAGTGTCTTTGGGGGTGCACATAGCAGAGAGTGAAGAAGAGGGTGCAGATCGAGAGGATGAGGAGGGTGCAGAAGAGTAAGGCTGAGCGAGCCACTCAACCAAGTCTGGTGCATCCTTTAAAGTAATTGAACGCACCTTCTGCAACTTCCCACTTTGGCTCAAGCCTGTTGCTCCTGCCCTACCCCTACCACCCCTGCGGAAGGGCCTGCCTCTTCCTCTGCATGTCATTTTTTAAATGACCCTGTGACAAAACTCTTAGTCCCTATACCGCTGAAGGACTGCTGCAGTATAGGTGAGCGGTCAGCAGTGGTGCACGTCAACCCTATCTATTGTGGACCTATAGCGGTCCTTACAGAACAGCAGACTGTACCGCACTCAAGCCTATGTACCGTAGCACCCTATACCAAGTTACCAGTCCTTATAAGAACTTTTGTGGACCAAGCAGGTTGTGTATTAGTGTTTAGCAGACTGTACGTCAGTCCCTATACCGCTGAAGGACTGCTGCAGTATAGGGCAGCGGTCAGCAGTGGTGCACGTCAACCCTATCTATTGTGGACCGATAGCGGTCCTTACAGAACAGCAGACTGTACCGCACTCAAGCCTATGTACCGTAGCACCCTATACCAAGTTACCAGTCCTTATAAGAACTTTTGTGGACCAAGCAGGTTGTGTATTAGTGTTTAGCAGACTGTACGTCAGTCCCTATACCGCTGAAGGACTGCTGCAGTATAGGGCAGCGGTCAGCAGTGGTGCACGTCAACCCTATCTATTGTGGACCGATAGCGGTCCTTACAGAACAGCAGACTGTACCGCACTCAAGCCTATGTACCGTAGCACCCTATACCAAGTTACCAGTCCTTATAAGAACTTTTGTGGAACAAGCAGGTTGTGTGTTAGTGATTAGCAGACTGTACGTCAGTCCCTATACCAATGAAGGACTGCTGCAGTATAGGGCAGCGGTCAGCAGTAGTGCACGGCAACCCTATGTATTGTGGACCGATAGCGGTCCTTACAGAACAGCAGACTGTACCGCACTCAAGCCTATGTACCGTAGCACCCTATACCAAGTTACCAGTCCTTATAAGAACTTTTGTGGACCAAGCAGGTTGTGTATTAGTGTTTAGCAGACTGTACGTCAGTCCCTATACCGCTGAAGGACTGCTGCAGTATAGGGCAGCGGTCAGCAGTGGTGCACGTCAACCCTATCTATTGTGGACCGATAGCGGTCCTTACAGAACAGCAGACTGTACCGCACTCAAGCCTATGTACCGTAGCACCCTATACCAAGTTACCAGTCCTTATAAGAACTTTTGTGGACCAAGCAGGTTGTGTATTAGTGTTTAGCAGACTGTACATCAGTCCCTATACCGCTGAAGGACTGCTGCAGTATAGGGCAGCGGTCAGCAGTGGTGCACGTCAACCCTATCTATTGTGGACCGATAGCGGTCCTTACAGAACAGCAGACTGTACCGCACTCAAGCCTATGTACCGTAGCACCCTATACCAAGTTACCAGTCCTTATAAGAACTTTTGTGGAACAAGCAGGTTGTGTGTTAGTGATTAGCAGACTGTACGTCAGTCCCTATACCAATGAAGGACTGCTGCAGTATAGGGCAGCGGTCAGCAGTAGTGCACGGCAACCCTATGTATTGTGGACCGATAGCGGTCCTTACAGAACAGCAGACTGTACCGCACTCAAGCCTATGTACCGTAGCACCCTATACCAAGTTACCAGTCCTTATAAGAACTTTTGTGGACCAAGCAGGTTGTGTATTAGTGTTTAGCAGACTGTACGTCAGTCCCTATACCGCTGAAGGACTGCTGCAGTATAGGGCAGCGGTCAGCAGTGGTGCACGTCAACCCTATGTATTGTGGACCGATAGCGGTCCTTACAGAACAGCAGACTGTAACGCACTCAGGCCTATGTACCGTAGCACCCTATACCAAGTTACCAGTCCTTATAAAAACTTTTGTGGACCAAGCAGGTTGTGTGTTAGTGTTTAGCAGACTGTGCGTCAGTCCCTATACCGCTGAAGGACTGCTGCAGTATAGGGCAGCGGTCAGCAGTGGTGCACGTCAACCCTATCTATTGTGGACCGATAGCGGTCCTTACAGAACAGCAGACTGTACCGCACTCAAGCCTATGTACCGTAGCACCCTATACCAAGTTACCAGTCCTTATAAGAACTTTTGTGGACCAAGCAGGTTGTGTATTAGTGTTTAGCAGACTGTACGTCAGTCCCTATACCGCTGAAGGACTGCTGCAGTATAGGGCAGCGGTCAGCAGTGGTGCACGTCAACCCTATCTATTGTGGACCGATAGCGGTCCTTACAGAACAGCAGACTGTACCGCACTCAAGCCTATGTACCGTAGCACCCTATACCAAGTTACCAGTCCTTATAAGAACTTTTGTGGACCAAGCAGGTTGTGTATTAGTGTTTAGCAGACTGTACGTCAGTCCCTATACCGCTGAAGGACTGCTGCAGTATAGGGCAGCGGTCAGCAGTGGTGCACGTCAACCCTATGTATTGTGGACCGATAGCGGTCCTTACAGAACAGCAGACTGTAACGCACTCAGGCCTATGTACCGTAGCACCCTATACCAAGTTACCAGTCCTTATAAGAACTTTTGTGGACCAAGCAGGTTGTGTGTTAGTGATTAGCAGACTGTACGTCAGTCCCTATACCAATGAAGGACTGCTGCAGTATAGGGCAGCGGTCAGCAGTAGTGCACGGCAACCCTATGTATTGTGGACCGATAGCGGTCCTTACAGAACAGCAGACTGTAACGCACTCAGGCCTATGTACCGTAGCACCCTATACCAAGTTACCAGTCCTTATAAAAACTTTTGTGGACCAAGCAGGTTGTGTGTTAGTGTTTAGCAGACTGTGCGTCAGTCCCTATACCGCTGAAGGACTGCTGCAGTATAGGGCAGCGGTCAGCAGTGGTGCACGTCAACCCTATCTATTGTGGACCGATAGCGGTCCTTACAGAACAGCAGACTGTACCGCACTCAAGCCTATGTACCGTAGCACCCTATACCAAGTTACCAGTCCTTATAAGAACTTTTGTGGACCAAGCAGGTTGTGTATTAGTGTTTAGCAGACTGTACGTCAGTCCCTATACCGCTGAAGGACTGCTGCAGTATAGGGCAGCGGTCAGCAGTGGTGCACGTCAACCCTATGTATTGTGGACCGATAGCGGTCCTTACAGAACAGCAGACTGTAACGCACTCAGGCCTATGTACCGTAGCACCCTATACCAAGTTACCAGTCCTTATAAGAACTTTTGTGGACCAAGCAGGTTGTGTGTTAGTGATTAGCAGACTGTACGTCAGTCCCTATACCAATGAAGGACTGCTGCAGTATAGGGCAGCGGTCAGCAGTAGTGCACGGCAACCCTATGTATTGTGGACCGATAGCGGTCCTTACAGAACAGCAGACTGTACTGCACTCAGGCCTATGTACCGTAGCACCCTATACCAAGTTACCAGTCCTTATAAAAACTTTTGTGGACCAAGCAGGTTGTGTGTTAGTGTTTAGCAGACTGTGCGTCAGTCCCTATACCGCTGAAGGACTGCTGCAGTATAGGGCAGCGGTCAGCAGTAGTGCACGGCAACCCTATGTATTGTGGACCGATAGCGGTCCTTACAGAACAGCAGACTGTAACGCACTCAGGCCTATGTACCGTAGCACCCTATACCAAGTTACCAGTCCTTATAAGAACTTTTGTGGACCAAGCAGGTTGTGTGTTAGTGATTAGCAGACTGTACGTCAGTCCCTATACCAATGAAGGACTGCTGCAGTATAGGGCAGCGGTCAGCAGTAGTGCACGGCAACCCTATGTATTGTGGACCGATAGCGGTCCTTACAGAACAGCAGACTGTACCGCACCCAAGCCTATGTACCGTAGCACCCTAGACAGACCAAGTTACCAGTCCTGATAAAGAGCTTTGTGGAACAAGTGAGTTGTGAATGATTAGCAGACTGCAGCAGAAGGGCAGCAGTCAAGTATAATATTCTTTCTATATTTGGAAGAAAGAATA